>NC_090200.1:24302500-24902500 GCF_033026475.1 Channa argus
CGTGGGAGAGCTGTTAAGCTACAGTAGAAATGGCAATCGCTCAGAACCTGCCGAGAGTTGAACGAGAGTTTGCACATTCAAAGTTGCAAACGTGGAGGGAAATAGGAAACCGTCAAACAGATGCACAAGACAATGAGAGATAAATATGGAAAAAAGGAGAAAGAAACAAGATGACAAAAACAAGGAGAGAAAGAAAACAAAGAAAACAGTTACAGGAAAAGTCGAATTAACAAAAATGAAAAGAAGTAGAAAAAAGAAATTAATAAGGAGAAAGTTGACATTAAAAGCTGAAAGAAAAACAAAGGAAGTTAATAAGTAAGATAAAATTAAAGAAGAAGAAGGCATTTAAAGGGAAGTTGATATCATAAAAGGTACAAACCATTTAAATACTAAACATTGAAAAAACTAATACTTTTATTTTAAAAAACACTTTTATTTTGTGTGCGTTTTCCGTAGGTCAGTGATGCATGTTTCTACTGTAGCTAGATTTAATTATAAACTCATTCTACAATTTAAATGTTCTAATAAAAAAACAAACAAACACTTTAATAAAGATATTTTAAAAGTGCATACCCTCATTTTACCTACTACTCATTTTACCATTTAAATGCAACAAAATTCAGAAAAGTATAAAAAGGCTACTATTGTGTAAGTCTTCTATAAGTCTGGTGTGTGTGTGTGTGTGTGTGTGTGTGTGTGTGTGTGTGTGTGTGTGTGTGTGTGTGTGTGTGTGTGTGTGTGTGTATCTACAGGGAGAAAAACTGTCAGGTAAAGGGACACAGCTCTGAGGCTGATCACATGACGCGATTCTTCTGTTTGTTACCATGACAACGACTGCTGCTAGTCTGCTGAGTCGCTGACATTTGCTGATGACAGGCTGTAAACTGCTCAGACTTTGCCTCGTAAAATGAGCAAAATGCAAAAAAGTATTAGTCCTACTGAAAAAACATGAGTGTCAGAAGGCTTCGCTGAACATGGTAATATACTTTATTTGAAGGTACTCAATAAAATGAAGGCATGGTGGTGATTTCGTTTGTGTTTTCAGGAGAATTTCTTGACTTCCATTTAATGCGCTCTATTGGGAGTTTCAGAAGACACTTTCTCCACTTCTGGCCACTTACAGAAAGAACCATTAGCCCTGTCACTATGAGAGTTCCTTTTCTGAAAAAACACAAAAATACTTGTTTTAATGTACAATTTGTTTATGAAAAGATGAAAGTTGGCTGAAGAAAAGAAACAATTAGAAAAAAGTTGAGAAGTTAGAGTGCGTGTGATGTCACCGACTCTAGCTGCGACCAACGGTCCGCCAAACTACAACAAACTATCAAGAAGGAGATGGCGACAGAAAAACTGCGCAAAAATAATATTAAAGAGTCAAGATAACATACATGTGAGTTGTGTGTTTCACAAAGCTCTCTTACCAGAGAGGATGTGATGAGGTAAGAGAAAAGGGGAGGATACTGAAAATAAACAAAGAGAGAAGTTAAAGAGGAAATTCAAAGGGAACTCAGCACTGCAGGAGAGTGGCAGACACACACACACACACACACACACACACACCAAACACACACAGACACAGACAACTTCAAACATCTGAATGTGAGTGTGTGGAGTGTAGGCTCTGTCCATACAATGACCTTCTCAACCTGGCTGGAATCTATAATCTGTCTCACACAGTGGATGCTGTGGACACACATAAAGTTTGGTGTGCACAGTCATGCTCTCTTATGATGACAAATTAGTGGTGGCACCACATGCACTAGAAGCATAATGATTTATAGTTAATTCACACAAATGACCTGCCTGCTCTTAATAATTATAAATTCTGCTACTATAAACGGTTTAATGTCCATGACCGTGTGAGTGAAACTAGGTATCTCTTTTTTATTAGCAAGTGATTCACAAACTTAACTGTACAAAAAAATTGGGTCAAACACATTTTTGGGTCAGCCCACAACAGAGCAGCAAATTAGGAGGAGCAATGAGTTCTGGGTTTATTTTTAGAGGTATGCAGTTACAAATTAAGTTTTTACTTTTGCTGTAAACAGCAGCCTTATTAGCCAATAGCCATGTTTGTTGCAGAAAATAACTTTTTCTCATCATTTGGTATTATGAATGACACACCAGCTTCATTAGCAAACAAGCCACATCAGAAACTCAATGGAAACCCCCATTTTGCATTTCTTTCATCATTCTTCATGAAAAATCAAAGTGCCTTGTTCAAGCTTTTTTTAACATTCTAAGTCTAATTGGCAACAACAGCACAAACTATTATTATAAGTTAAAACTGGAGTGATTTCAAAAGCGTTCATTATTGGTTTAGTTTTTAAGAAAAAAACTGCCATGTAATAAAAAGTGGCAGAGCGGATACCTGTGTAACAGATTCATACACATCTCTAAAACTAACCAATGCTCATCCTTTAAAATTATTTTTTTAACATCATAAACACACCAAGTCACATGACATTTTTTCTAGGTAATTAGCTATGTAATTAATCTCAAAGGATTCTGAATGAGTTTTCTTACTTCTGGAAGGCAACCTAGAAGTTTTGGCTTCATTTTAGCTCCCTAGACCGTAGTTGCCAACTTGATCCAAGATGAAGATTGTAAATTTTTAACATGAGCCAACCAGGAGTAAATACTGCATTTGTTGGCAACCATTTTCAGAACTGACTTAAATAAAACTACTATGTGAAATATCATAATTTTCCCACATTTTTTTAGTGGCATCAGTGAGCCACTAACACAGGTTATACTTAAAATGGTTTTCATCTTTTCATAGGGTTTGGTTACCGTAAGAAACCACAAGCTCTATTCGTTACAGCATTGTTCTTTGGTTTACACCTACACCGCTCAATGACCTTTTTGTTTGAAATTCAGATCATTCACAGATTTGTCTAGTGCAACTTTAAAACTTTTCATACAAATTAAAGTGGTTTGTTAGGGTTTGTATGAAAGTGAAACAGCAGTCCAGTCATACTTACATTCACTTTACACTTAACTGTGCCCATTTGCAGGTGGTTTATTCTTTAATGAGCAGAGGGAACATTATCATTAGTGGGGCGTTGTTCATATACACACAACCTGAAACTCAAACTCATACAGACACATGCGCGCACACACACACAAAACCCATGAGGGTAACTACCTGGTTTCCACAACAACAGCCTGTAGCATGTCTGCCAGCTTCTTCGCTCTGTCTATTGCTGTCTATCCCTTCATCTTATCCCACTATCTCCCTTATATTTATTCTACAAATGTGTATTAGATCCACAGTAAACACTGTAAAGGCAAGATGAAAGAAATAAGAGGTAAGAATCAGTCCAACTATAATACTTTGGGAAGTTATGCTGCAAATGAGTTGTCTTCTATCTTTCTGTCTTACCTGATATTTAAAGGCGAGGGTAATAAAATGTGATGACAAAATAATGGGAATCACTCTAACTGAGGTTAGCTAGAAAAAAGTGTTAATTTATGTTTTGACCTGTAATAGATCTCCTGCTTGTGCTCTGTGTGTGTGTGTGTCTGTGTGTGTGTGTGTGTGTGTGTGTGTCTGTGTGTGTGTGTGTGTGTGTAGCTGACTCTGACTGACTAATATAAACAAATAAGGTTGAACATGTAAGCGCATACATAATGCAAGGTTGGTGAATCTTCACAAAAGAATTGTGTGGGTAATGCATCAGAAATACAACAACACACACACAAGCACACAATCAAATAGAAAAACAAAAATCACAAGCTATTGCTTTAGGCTCACTCACACACAGCGATGCTATTCAGAGATCAGTACAAAACCTTAAAACTGAATTGCCGTAGAGTTGACATACATATGCAGTTTACAGGAATAATGGGGCCCGATAAATGCAGGCTTCTCATTTCTACTCTTTCATCTGAAATTACAACTGCGGCTAGAAGATTTGATCAGCTGCAGCAAGGTAACTAAGCTGATTTTGCGTTTCTTGAGTTGGATGAAAACTGTCTCCAACTGATGTTATTGCTGTGCAATGGCAGAAACTCATGATTTCAGTGAGGGATCAAAGGGTAGAGAGGCACAATATGATAGAAAAAGTATGCATATTGAAGCCAAGTCCCAAAAAAAAAAAAAACAGTCACCTGATGGCAATATCCATAACATGCATATTTGCATATTTGCTTACCTAAATTCTCCTGACAATTTGTACAGACCTGCGAGCTCCATCCATGTGCAGGGTCAAGCACAGAATCTAGACTTTGTGCATTCTCACAGTGTTTGGACCTACCACAGTACTTGCGATGCATTCTATTATTATGGCAACACGTCACTGTAATATTACTTTTACCAAAAATAAACAGTGTAAAAACTCACAAATAAAATGCTATGAATAATAACAATTAATTATCCCCCCAAAAAATAACTTGTTACAACATGCTTTTGTTGTTACTACAGCAAAGACTGATTTGAAATCCAACATTCAACATTTAATATTCGTATTTGTCATGCATGTACAAGTCACTATTTGCACCACCATAAGCGTGAGGTGGCATGTAAGATGGAAGTGCAAATTCATTGATAGCAGCTTCTTTGAATGTTCTTTTTTTCTGAAAACTGGAAACTATAGCATTGAATATATGCATGTCCAGTGTTTCCCACATATACAACATACAGCATACATATTATAGGATTATATCCCATCACTCTACCACACCTGTAAAATCCCTATTTGCTGCTTTTCTGTAAGCTTAATTTAAATTAATTTAAACTGATGACAGAGTAAATAAAACTTGTTTAACAAACAGGCTTCAACACAACTTCCACTGCCTGTGTCAAAGATTGTCTATTTGAATTAAGAAGCATTATTCTGTAGCAACTCTGATTGTGAAGTTTCTGTACTTAACATATAGATTCAATGATACTGATGTAATAACAGAAAAAAAAACTCCTGCTTGTAGAACATACCCCAAATCAAAAACTTTAAAAACTACAGCTTCAAAAATAATCATATAGTTTAATTAGCACATATGAAACAGTTAAAGTAAAATATATATTGTAGGGTTAATTCAGTAGCCTATTTGAAGCAAGTAGCTGTTGGACAGGTTTACCAAAGTCAGTAGGCTGCTGGTGGGGCAGCCACCACCGCAAGTATAAACAAATTCTGTGGGAAACACTGCACTTCTATTTCAAAACTGCTATCAATGTGTGAGTAGGTGTGTCAGATCGCCCTTGGACATTGGCTTGGGGAATGTGTTTCAAGCAAGGCAAATGGGTTGCCTCAGCAACTAACCAAGGCCAGGGAAACAAATTAGCGGTGATGGGGGGGGGTGTTATCAGAAGATGGGAAGAGTGTGTAGAAAAGTTAAAAAAACAAACAAACAAACCAACAACAAAAAAAAAGGTAGGGCAGGTAGAGCAATGCGACTATAGTACTGTACTCTTAGAAAAGAACACAAGGTTCAGGGAGAGAGATAAGTACAGAAAACAAGCCTGTGTTTTGTGTCCTACTCTGAACACCTATTCATATATTGAAACTCCTCATTTTTATTGGTGTGTGAGACATTTTTAAGTCCCTTGGTTATTTTGAAGGGAAGTCAGATGGAGAGTGTATTTTAAACACAGCTCAGTCTGGTCCCTCTGTTTCTTGTCCTCTGTCACATTCTCTCCTTTCTCTCAAGTAATCTCCTCTCCTTCCTTCCTTTTACACTTCTTGGCAACCATATGTTGTTCCTGAACACCTTCTTTGATTTTTAACTGATCACCTTCTGATATTCTTTAGTTTGGTGTTGATTTTCAAGTCACTATAGTCTTTATTTCTGTAACCAAAAAAATATCAGAATATGAAACTACAGAATAATTTGTTTTTGTAATTATTTTACCTCATCAAGAAAACTACTGGTTAAATAACTGAGCAAATGACAGATAAGTAATCAGTAGGAATGCAGAGCCAGAATCTGTTCTAAATTGTCCAATCCATTGGAATTACTTGCCCCTAAGTTTTTTAAAACCCTTTTAATCAATGCAATCATGCAATCGGTTGCATAGTCCAAAAACCCATGTGCAATGACCTAAAATTCATCATCTATGATACTGGAAACAACAAGGAGTCATTGTGTAGAAAAGTATTCAAGTGTTGGGGATAAAAATCTTCATAGCCGGGCCTTTTGTCCCCAGACAAGTAGTTGATCAGACATCAGTAAGGTATAGACAAAGCATTGGACCCTTAAGCTCAATCATTTATGGCCGTGGCATCAATAAAATCAATTCCCATTTAAAATCTGAGTCTGTTTTTGTAAAAATTAGACTTTTCACACATCCAACTTTTCGGAACAAGCCTTACCAGTAGGTGCAATAGATTCTCAGAAAACAAACAAGACCTACCATTCATGATATGCACGCTCTTAAGGCTGTGCATTTGGGCAATTAGTAATGTTAAAAAAAGTAGCAGCATGTCATTCAATCACTGAGGTCATAGATTTTGTGAAAAAACAGGTGTGAATCAGGTGGCCCCTATTTAAGGACGAAGCCAGCACTTGTTGAACATGCATTTGAAAGCCTGAGGAAAAGGGGTCGTTCAAGACATTGTTCAGAAGAACAGCGTACTTTGATGAAAAAGTTGATTGGAGAGGGGAAAACCTATAAAGAGGTGCAAAAAATTATAGGCCGTTCAGCTAAAATGATCTCCAATGCCTTAAAATGGAGAGCAAAACCAGAGAGACGGGGAAGAAAACGGAAGACAACCATCAAAATGGATCGAAGAATAACCAAAATGACAAAGGCTCAGCCAATGATCGGCTCCAGGATGATCAAAGACAGTCTGGACTTACCTGTAATTACTGTGACAGTTAGAAGACGTCTGTGTGAAGCTAATCTATTTTCAAGAATCCCCTGCAAAGTCCTTCTGTTAAAAAAAAGGCATGTGCAGAAGAGGTTACAATTTGCCAAACACATTTTGGCTCCAAGGGCCACAGACAGTTTGTGAGATGACCCCCAAACTCTGAATTCAAGCCACAGTACACAGTGAGGACAGTGAAGCATGGTGGTGCAAGAATCATGATATGGGCATGTTTCTCCTACTATGGTGTTGGGCCTATTTATTGCATACCAGGGATCATGGATCAGTTTGCATATGTCAAAATACTTGAAGAGGTCATGTTGCCTTATGCTGAAGAGGACATGCCCCTTAAAACGGTTGTTTCAACAAGACAATGACCCCAAACACGCTAGTAAACAAGCGAAGTCTTGGTTCCAAACCAACAAAATGAATGTTATGGATTGGCCAGCCCAATCCCCGGACCTTAATCCAATCCAGAACTTGTGGGCTGATATCAAAAATGCTGTTTCTGAAGCCAAACCAAGAAATGTAAATGAATTGTGGAATGTTGTTAAAGAATCATGGAGTGGAATAACAGCTGAGAGGTGCCACAAATTGGTTGACTCCATGCCACACAGATGTGAAGCAGTTTTAAAAAACTGTGGTCATACAACTAAATATTAGTTTAGTGATTCACAGGATTGCTAAATCCTAGAAACAAAAATGTTTTTACAAAATAGTTTTGAGTTTGTACAGTCAATGGCAGACACTGCTATTTTTTGAACACACCCCTTTTAACTAATTGCCCAATTGCACAGCTTTAAGAGCGTGCATATCATGAATGCTGGGTCTTGTTTGTTTTCTGAGAATCTACTGCACCTACTGGTAACTTGTTTGCCACATAGCAATGAAAATATACTAAAAACCTGGATTATTCTGGTTAGTCACATTATAATGCTTATTATTTTTGAACAATACTGTATCAGTCTATCTACGTAAACATAAAGGAAGAGAGTTTTCTGAAGGCACGTGATTCCTTGATTAACCTCCCCTCAACACATGCACACACCACAGTGTCTTGCTTCTTAAATGACTCCTAAATGAGAGTTAAAATCCAGCCCTTAAGCCCTTCTTTTCACCTCTGGGTAAAAATAACATATCAAGACACACACACACACACACACACACACACACACACACCTTATTGTAATCAATAGGTGTATTGTTATTTCAACCATCTATTTTCAGTAGCAATAGCTCAATTGTGATCAAAAATACACTTGCCTTTGGATAAGGTTAAGGCCAATGACACTTGCATGTGTTTGATAAAGAAAGACAGTAAACTGGGTATTTCCACTAATATTGAAGAATACTTGTCACCCAAGACAACCCTTTGATTGCTAGCAGAGTGAGCAAATAAAGTCAACAACAGAAATTATACTGCATTGAAGGAAATTTAACATGTGCAGCTGATGTCACAACCTTCGACATGACCACAGTAAACAGACAAACAGACATTTGGCAAAAAAAGAAGAAAGTTTAACTTTAAGATGTTTAAAAACACGTTTAGAAATATTTAATCTAATCTTTGCATAGCCTGTTCAAGTGTGTCTCAATGTAGTGCACTTCCTGTTCAGGTGCAGATATGCCCGCTACTGCCACTTGCAGAATGGATGCGGGTGATACCTAATTAGGTGGCTGTAATAAACAAATTTGCACCAGAATGAGAAACAGGAACAGTAATAAAATATACTGTGGTTACTTAAACATTAGATCCTTTTCTATTCTAATTTTTTTTTTAACCATTTTGGTATCAAAACATGGAATCTGACATCAGCTGCGCAATAAGAACCAGAGTTTACATGCAAATCAGAATTAATAAAATTCAAAAAATACCCAAACCTGCATGCTTTGGCACCCATAACCCGCCCTATTGCATTTACAAGTTAATATACGGACATGAATCTGTACTGTAATGTACTGCACATATTGGTTGTAAAGGTCACATATGGTATATGGGTATCATCTTCTACTTTTCATCTCTAATTAACCTCACTCAATTGCCCTGTATCAAGCTTGAACTGATGTTCTTCTGTGGACAGACTCATAATCCTCAATTAGCATATCATATAGTCAACTTGTGTGCTGTAGGATTTAAAGGACTTAAAACCAGGTCTGAGCTAGATTGGCATAAAGGAATTTTGGCACAAGCATGGCAGGGTTAGTTTGCAGTAATTCCCATTAGTCCCCGAACGAATGTTTGTGTAGACTGTTTGATAAATAAAAGACCCTGGGTTACAAAGAGTTCACATTATGGTGTCAAAGCCTAGCAAAAAGGAGAAGTATAAATGATAACTTTAAAATAGAAAGGCTGAAAATCATTTTAATAATTTTTAAAACATAATTTATCTCTTGGCTCTTATAATGTATCTCTCTTGGCTATTGTAGAGACTGTATTTTTTTAGAGTTTCGAAAGACTACATTGTCAGATTGTAGATTCTTACAAAACACTCAATAAAGTATCTGCAAACAATCAATATGTTTTTGCTGCTTCTGTTGTGGATTGTAGTTTCTGCCTGGAAAATGATGGCAAGCAGTTATTAAAAAGGATGAAGAAAATGAAGAAACACAAATGAGCTAGGATTTCACCTTTGCTCATCCACCCCCAGCTGAAAGCACAAAATGTGCTGTGCTAAAACAGACCCAGTAGAACACTGCTCAATATACACGTTTAACTGGTCAAAACTGTGCTGTGAGTAAATGAGGCCCCTTTTCGACGTGCACTGGAATTCGGACATCCTGACTTTTTTAGGAGGGGGTGTACATGTGAATGAAAATGTCTGCATGAATAGTTGCCGACGTTATCCGGATTAAATCCTTCGAGCCCCCTAGTGCAATGTACATATTATGTGCACGAACTTGTGCATGTAACACACTGCACAAGTCTGTCCTGAATTGTCGGGAAGATTAAAAGGGAGTGAGCCTTTCAGGGAATCACAATCCTTTTCACTTTGGCAACCTCCCACTGTGAGTTACACTGCCTTGCAAAAGTATTCATACCCCTTAAGCTTTTGTCACATTACAACCACAAACGTAAATTTATTTTATTCAGATTTTATGTGATAGACTACACAAAGCGGTACAGACTTGTGAAGTGATAAGAAAATGATAAATGTACAATTTATAAGTTTAAAGCAAAATTAGGTTATAAAAAAAAATATCCCAAACTTTGAACATGTCACGGAGCACTGTAAAATCTATCATCCAAAATTTAATAGTGCATGGCACAACTGCAAACCTACCAAGACATGTCCGTCTACCTAAACTGACAGGCCAGTCAAGGAGAGCATTATCTGGAGAAGCAGCCTCCACAGTCTCTGGAGGAACTGCAGAGATCTACAGCCCAGATGGGAGCATCTGTCCACAGGACAAGTATTAGTAATGCACGCCACAAATCTGGAGTTTATGCAAGAGTAGCAAGGAGAAAGCCATTGTTGAAAGAAAACCATAAGAAGTTATGTTTGCAGTTTGCAACAAACCAAGTGGGAGACACAGCAAACGTGAAAGAAGGTGCTCTAGTCGGATGAGACTAAAATTTAATATTTTGGGCCTAAATGCAAAACATCATGTGTGGCTGAAGCGTAACACTGCACATCACCCTGAACACACCATCCCCACTGTGAAATATGGTGGTGGCATCATCATCATGTTGTGGGGATGCTTTGTCTTCAGCAGGGACAGTGAAGCTGGTCAGAGTTAATGTGAAGATGGATGGAGCCAAATACAGGGCAATCTTAGAAGAAAATCTGTTAGTTTGCAAAAGACTTGAGACTGGGGAGGAAGTTATAAGACCGTAAACATACAGCCAGAGCTACAATGGAATGGTTTTAGATTAAAGCATACTCATGTTTTAGAATGGCCCAGTCAAAGTCCAGACCTAAATCAATTGATAATCTTTGGCAAGACTTGAAAATTGCTGTTCACAGACCCTCTCCATCCAACGAAAAACATTTCACGCTCTAGATGTGCAAAGATGGCGGAGACATACCCCAAAAGGCTTACAGCTGTAATTGTAGCAAAAGGTGGTTCTACAAAGTATTGACTCAGGAGGGCTGAATACAAATGCATGCCACACTTTTGAAATATGCATTTGTAAAAAATCTTGAATACTTTTTTATAATTTTCCTTTCACTTTACAATTAAATGTGTAATTTTTCTAGGAGTATGAATACTTTTGCAAGGCACTGTACATGTCTTAAAGGCCAGTCCGTAGAATGTCCAAGGCTGAATTCTATCAACATTGTCCAGACTTCATATGTGAAACAGGCTTGACATACATCTGTCTTTGTCCTTGTATCATCTACTAGTTGTGAACCTATGGTATGCTGACTCCCCTACATTTCTATCGTTCTGCACTTGAGGCTGAATCGATTCCAATATGTAGCGTTACGTAACATTTATCTCTGACTTGCATAACATAACACTTTGTACATTTCCTTATGTGTGGGGGTGGGAAATCATCTTGTTTTAGGGATCTCTCTCCATCATTCCCCTGTTCCACAACAAAGTACTGTAACACCAGTTTCATGAAGCTATAAACACCTTCCACCCACAGTACATTTCATGGTTAATGTGTGTATTTACTACTTATACATTCACTGCACACAGGAACAAACTAATCTGCATGATGACTAAACTATTTTCTTGCATTGTCAATAACAAATATACTTGAAGTACAAGGACTGTCAAAATAATGTGATATTCTGTATAGATATCCATAGAGAGACATTTTTTTTCAGGAGGTCAGAGAAATGACCTAAAGATAGTAGAGATTGCTGTCTTGCTAACAGATATTTTATCGGGTATGATATAAGAGCTGGGCTCCTGGTGCTCTAGTTGAAAGACAGTAACTGTGTACAGCACACATTGCCCTCTCCCTGAACTCCATCAGTTCTTGGGTATTCATCCACAGACTACTTGCTGCTTTCAGGACTGACGGTTGAGCATTTGGAGCTCACTGTTTCTTGCTGGTTGACATCTCCATTTAGGCTTTTACAGTTCACACTTGTGAACTTGAGAATATAAACAATCTTGAGACATTTCCATCTGTGACAGCCTTGTTTCTTGGGCTACATTTCAGCGGGACTGTAAAGTTATTGATGGCATGTCCTTTACGTGTTGGCTGGATGTGCTTAGGAAGTGTGTGCAAAAACGACGAGTGCTGACCTTTCGTTCTTTGTCTCCATACTCCAGACCCAGTGTGTCCATGGCACGTACTATGGCAGCCAGAGACTGGATGGTGTTGCTGTAAACAACAGGCTTGTACTGCTTTACGTCATCGCCAGAGAAACCGTCCTCGTGGATGATCCTAAATACACACAAATGCACATAGGTTAATTAGCGGGTCAAGCAGTGTTGCTTTTATGCAGAATAAAATCTCCTTGTATAATTGCAAAGGTTTTTAACAATGTACAGTTGATCTGTTCCTGGGTCATATTAGAATATTTTGGTATACAAAGGAGAATGGTGCAGGAAGTTAAAGGTGGTTTGAAGGGGGGGTTACAACAAAAACATAAATGAAAGAGAGCGAGGAATGGAGGGAGGGTCCTTAACCAGTAGGCTAAATTGACATTTAGCTGCACAGAGCTTGCAGCAGCCTATCCTGCTGTTTTAAATGTCATCCCGTCTTTCACTGCAGCTAAGACAAGGACACACAAACTGACACACATGAAGCCAGTTAGGCAGACAGACCATGCAGATGGACAAATCAGACAAAGTCAAACACATAGAGACGACGGAGAGACAGGCAGCAAAGGACAACAGGCAGAACAGAAAACTACTGCCTGATACAGACAGACAGATACAGGTTGGAAAACTACTGTGAGGTTATTCAAACAGACACCACTCCCACACATAAATTAACTGGGATGAACAAGCCCCCCGGACAGAAAGAATTAAGAACTGAACTAAGATACCTCTAATCACATTTTAACCACCTCAATCCACTATCCACTATGAATATCCCCCATGTTAAATGCTAATAATTGAGGTGCTGCCCTTCTGAAGAGTCACAAAGATTGTATTAGACAGTCAGTCATAAAAATGTCCTCATAATCTATGATTACCAATTATTATTATTATTATTATTATTTTTATTTGTAAATGTTAATAGAAAATATTTAATTGCATTTATTTTAAATTATTCACCTATTTATTAATATATAGAACAAGAAAATACACTGGGGAGAAAAAAATAAAGAAACACTGATTTGCAATTTGCAAACCCTCTCTGAATGCTGACCCAGACCTTGTTGCTGCCCTGTACTTTGGTGATTAGATTAATTAGCTTGCTGTACTGTCAATGAAAATATGATTGCATTTATAAAGCAAAACTGAACCCTTGTTATAATTATTAACTTGAAATGCCAGATATAATAAAGTGATCTTCTAAAGGAAACAATATTTGTACTTTTGATGGAAATTAAAAAGTAGGGAGTGCTTTAATTGTTCTCCACTGATCCTGTTTAACAATACTAATGCAGCCATGTTTAAACAGTGCTATGCTCTGCTACAGTATGGTCCACAGCCCACGTCACCTATGTCCTGTAAGCCCGCTCTTCACCGGGAAGAATTTTGCAGCATGTGTTCCTTCTGCATCAGTAATGCTGCTGCAACACTCTGTGACCCATAGTCAGTCACACTCCAAACCCTTGAACCTGCGGCTCTTCAAAGCACCATCAGCATTTAAGTAATTAGATGCGTTGATCCAGATGTGGAGTTCAGCAGTGATGCCCATATGCACCAAAGAGAGACATTTTTTCCCTCAAATAGATTTAGTCACCTAAACCATGTCCTCTGTGCGTAAAATTATTACATGATTTACATGTCTGCTTGCTTATGGCACCACATAACCTATCATCTTGTAAAGCAAAACAGTGCAAGGGCTAAATCCAGCTCGACAACAGATAATGGAGGTGCGATCAAATACAAGAATGGACAGAAGAAATTCATATGCACACTAAACCCCAACTAGGTATGGACAATATATTGTTTCAGCATCGTCACTGCAAGGTACACATGTACAATATTCACATCAAAGAACGTGCAATATCAAGTGAGGCAAATACCGACACTACATAAAAAAAAACAGATGACGTTCCTCCAGAAGTTAACAAATGTATAAAACTACTTTATCTCCAAACTCAGCGCTCACCTGTTTATGCGTTTGGTGCACAAAAATCAGTACAAAAAGAAAACAATATCGCAATGTAAGTTTTTTCCAATATCGCACAGCTTTACCACCAACTCCACAGGGGTTTCAATTACTTAAAGTTATGGTAGATTGCCTTCAGTTTCCTAATCTGTCAAATTGACGGACAGTCTTCAGATTTTTAAATCATTATTAAAATTCTGTCAATGACTCAAAATATTAATTTAACGTGAGCTCTGCCACCCACCAGGCTTGCTTGCTAATGCTAATGAGGTAGTGTCTGAAATTTTAAGTCAAAACCATAAAAT
Source organism: Channa argus (assembly GCF_033026475.1). Classification (NCBI taxonomy): domain Eukaryota; kingdom Metazoa; phylum Chordata; class Actinopteri; order Anabantiformes; family Channidae; genus Channa; species Channa argus. The sequence continues at coordinate 24,316,804 of NC_090200.1, forward strand.
TATTGCTCTCAGCAGACAAGCATAGGGAAATAATGGCTTCTACTGAATAACTAACCCCTTGTTGATGTCTTGGCATCTTTAGGAAATACAAATATGCTTAAAAAGTTTGACAATAACATTTTAAAAACTAGATAAGGAAAAAGGCTCAGAACCAAATAGGCAATTACTGTAGTATTCTGTATATGCATAATCTTAAACAAGATATTGTTGTACTTGCAAAGCATCAATAACTTCACATTTTCATGGGTTTTCAGACACTTTCAAACCATTCACATACACACACACACACAATGTGTATGTTATTAAACCTCTAACCTGTTTTTTTTTTTGAATATTTGATTAAAAAGTGTCCTTATGTGCATCTGTATGCAAGTTTCTATGTGTTAAGTCCATTATTTAAGCTGTGCGAGTGTGTTTGTGGTATACAGCACAGTCCTGGGCAGTTTAATGTTACAGATCAATCAGGCAGCCTGCCACTTCTAGATAAATACACTGGGCTTGCATTTACATCGGTGACTTTCACACAAGGCACAGATCTATACTTTAATGTATAATATGCACATCCACTAACGTATGCATCTAAAAGGATTACATATAGACAAGCAGCATGGGCATCCATAAATGACTTTTCCATCATAGCAGAAATCTGATATCTACTGTCTGTTTTGTAGGCCCTGACATAGATAAGTCACCTGTCCAGGCTGTACCCCGCCTATCGCCCAATGACTGCTGTGGTAGGCTACAGCCACACAAAACCGTGAACAGGATGAGGGGCTACAAATAATGAATGGATGAACAGATCAGTTTTATAGCTCTAAATGTGCAATGCCTCATTTATATTCCTAAATCTCAACAACTTGCCTTCCAAACTGCCAAAAAGAGACCATTTCCCAAAGTCCTTTCTTCATCTTTTCTTGCACCAGACAGGTGAGACTACAAAACCCTCTCAACTGGATGCTGAAGCCTTATTGGAAGTAATGTATGGAGCTAAAGATGCCAGTAAACAACTGAAGTGTATTTCACAGTACCATGAAACAAAAAGAAGATAAAAAGCATAACTAGGAACTCCCCAAAGTAGGATCGGGGTACTGAACATTAAGAGTAAATTTTTCTAACACAACATCTTTCTAACAAATATGATGCCGTTTTAAAATAAGGGTTATGCAATAAAAAAATAAATGCATTTGGTAAATATTTTTCTAAACCTAGATTGTAACCTAATTCGGGGCAGAACCCTTACAAAATTGATGTTAATGCCCTTAACCCAGAAATATGAAGCGACAAAGAAAGAAACAAAGGATAAGAGAGAATACAGCTAAAAGAGAGAAGAGCACTTTAATGAAGCAATAATTTAAGATTAGTGTCATGACAAGTGTTCTTAGATGTGTATCACATGATTTTGTTTCAAGTGACCATGTGTGTGTGTGGGCTGGCCTGCTGACTTGAGCTTACATGCATGAGGTCCTTTTCTCATTACTCACTCTCCAAGCTGTCAGCAAAAACAAAGCACTGTGTGTGTGTGTGTGTGTGTGTGTGTGTGTGTGTGTGTGTGTGTGTGTGTGTGTGTGTGTGTGTGTGTGTGTGTGTGTGTATGTGTGTGTGTGTGTGTGTATACATATGTGTGCAATTTCCCATCACTTTGGCATAACCTGCAAGATGACCTGAAATATAGTTTAGCTTCATACTGGGCCAGACAGATGGACAGAGAGACAGACATATGGGTAATTTAACCACAATATTATTCCATGATATCATTATATGGCTGCCAGTCTGGAGGCCAAATAAGCAGGTGTTTAATATCATGACAGCAAGCATTTATAGTGCATTAATGTAAAGCCATTTGAAGCCTTTTACAGAACATTTTAATTAAAGAATATCATGTTTAAATCTTATTTAATTTTTGTGTAAGTTGCATGAAACTGTAACAAAGACTATATGTCAAGTAAGTATATGAGGATGCAGCTGCTTAACCATTCAAGAGAGATAGTCACAAGCAAAAAAAATGAAACTGTTGCCACCAGATCCAGATCCTTCCATAGTTCTACATTTTCATCGTGTGGCAAAAAGTCGCTTTTTTGAGGTTTTCGGAATCATGAACAGAATAAATAAACACCCCACTTTCCAAGTACCACAGCATTACAGAGACCATCTGTGGAGCAGTGAGGGCTCCACGCTGTCTGGTGTTGTATCTTTGGACACAGCAGCCAACATAAATATTGGATGCCACTGACGAACTGTCAGTACCTCCAAGTCAGATATGGGATGATTCTTATATGTATGAATGCTTGTCTGAGTATTCTATCAGCTAGTACATTTCACAATGGTGTGCCTTTTGTTGGATAGAGGAAACAAGAATGTGACTTTAGTTTATATATACACTACATATTGCCCTCATCAGGGATTTGATAGAAACCACCTTTCCAACTTAAACAACTGCAATAATAATGGTACTTATCAAACCTGTAACGCCAATAAGAGTAAACATAAGCTATAATGTATAACATTAGGCCTTAAAACAAAAATAACTATCACATGAATGTATATAAAAATTAATGTTATATTCAAAATAACAAAAGGCATATTCAAATGAATTACAATATATGTATAGCTTTTTAAGGGAGTATAATTAAAAAACAATATGCAACATATAAGTAGAATGACAGATGAACTAACAGGTAATTCACTAGGACTCATCTTGGCCTGGTTATAGCTACAAAAAATAAATTTCCATAGTAATTTAATTTAGCTTAATATAACCTGCAACTGAGTCATGGCTAAATGAACCCATGTTAACTGGAAAATCCTGACTTAACCCTTTATCTTGCTTTTGTACAATACCTTCCAGGATACTTGAAAGCTGTGTATACATGTACATGAAGCAGATGATAAATCTAATTTCTCCTCAACCTCAAACTTATTTGAAGTATGACTGCACAGTGAAAGATTATTCTTTTTTTTTTTGTCCTTTTGGCTTATCCCGTGAGTTCAGGGTCGCCACAGTGGATCATTATCCGCATGTTGATTTGGCACAGTTTTTTTTTACGCCGGATACCCTTCCTGACGCAACCCTCCTCCATTTCTACCGGGCTTGGACCGGCACTTCACAGCTGGGGAGGGGAATGGGCTGTTAGAAAGATGATTCTTTTTGACTTTCTTTTTTCTTTTGTTTTACTGTGTTTGTGTCACTTTGCAGACAGGGAGAGACAGGAAAAATGATAACAGGCATAGATGACACATTGAATGAACTGTATAAAAAGTAAGATAAAAGTATCTGTAGTGGACAGACACTTATTTTGCCTTATAGTTTTATTTATAGGACTGGATACTGAAATTCAATATTTTTATGTGACAGAACGAATTGCTTTAATACTATTGAATATCAAAAGGTGCCTCGTCATTTAATACCAAATTTCAGTACCTAAGTAGTAAATCTATTTAGCATCAGTGAGCCAATGCATTTTTATATTGTATAAGTGTAAAAATGCCAAGGTTCTGAAAAATAAAAGATGGGTCATATATTGTGATTCTTATTTGTTGAAATTGATTTAATTAAATTGGTATCAAAGAAATGATCATCGGGGACCAGTATTGAAGTCAAGGTATCCATATGGAATTTTTTTTTAATACTCAGCACTTTCTATGCTTTAATTGTTTTTGACTGGAATTTGGGCAGACTTTGATTTAAAAACGAGGGGTCACATTAATTATTCTGCCTTTCACTTTGCTGCTTGCCCAGTCTGCAGCCGCATGTGCGATTGTAGAGAGCTGATTAGAAACTTAATTTTGTGTTTACAAGGCAAAGAAATCAGCATTCTCAAAATAAATTCACATGGGTAGATCAGGTTTCCCTGATCACCTACCCCTATTATTTAAACCAAGTTACATGACAATTAAGAAGTCAGCTTTCCTAGGAAAGCCAATTGTAACGTGATTACTTAAGTGCATGTTAATGCACTATACAACATGCTGTATAATACCGTTTTTCAAAATCTGCATAACATTAGTCCATCCTATGGATCAAGTACACATCTCTTAATATTTCTGGTTTAAGCTACTACCTTAGATTGTGGTGCAACAATCATGTACAAAAGAGCAGTTTTCATTACTTTATTATATGGTGAGGAGGACCACATTTAAGAGCATCTGTTTACATTTAATCACATCCCATGGTTTCACATACCATTAGTTAACTGGCCAAATATGGCCTTTAGGGATTTTGTAATAGTGTCACATCTTTGTGCATTGAAATAAAACTAATATAAATGTTAGCATTTTTTAAACATCAGCTTATTCTTGCAGGTTTGTTTATTCAGCATATGGCCAACAGTGTAGAGAATAATGTCTAACAGACACTAGCATCACACTGCAAGACACATTTATTACACAAGCCACTTTCACACATTCACTGGAATTCTGACATTCTCCGGACTCTGTCCTGCTGTGGTGTCTGTGAGAATGCAAATGTCTGAGTGAGACAGAGTTTCTCTGTGGGAATGCTTCTGACTCGGACAATCTCCGGGTGTGTGTTACATGTGTGAATCAAAATTTCGCATAGAGTTCATATGTGAAATAGGCTACATTGGCGATTTTATCGGCAATTAAGCAATGGCAACCACTCTTCAGTACAATCTCCCCAGGAGAACTGCTGTGAATCAAACTGACCTTTTATAAAGTAAGTATATTGCTGTTCAGTATGTGACATCTCAGATTTTAAAATGTTTCTGACACAAAAGCACAGATGGGCTCAAGACTATGGAATTTACATTTTATCCTAAGTGAACACTGTGCATACAAAGGGGCATTACAATACACAATACAGCAGGTCAGCATATCTTAGCGAGTAACTTATGGACAAACTACTGGATACCAAACAAAAGAGCGGCCCTTATGGTCCATGAGAGATTTGGGTGCCATATAAACTTTGAATAAATATATATGCACATGCTGTCACTCACACACACACACAGACACACACACACACACACAGTGCATTCCTCTCTTTCCTGTTTTTAATTTTCCCATATACTCATATTTTTTTCCTCACACCTACTCATGTGAACACACACAAACACAAAGCCCACACAACCTACTGAGCAATTAGGTCTTTATCTCCGTTCTGGATTGTTGCTACCACTGTTTGTCCTGACACAAGCACACAGACCCACACATACATGCATCCGTGTGATTAGCTCTTTATCGCTATGCTGTGCATCCACTCACTTGTGGTCTATGTCGACAGCTCTTAGTCGTGACAAAGTGCACGCTGACTAAGTCCTGTCAGCACTGCTAGACAGAGTTACTTACTCTGTGCGTGTGTGTGTGTGTGTGTGTGTGTGTGTGTGTGTGTGTGTGTGTGTGTGTGTTTTTGTAAGTGTTGGAACACTCAAACAGTGAAAAAGTATTAGGGGATAAAAATGGGATGGGTGATAATGGGTATAGAAAGACGGCACAAAAGAAAAGGGAGATAATCCGAAAAAAGAAGCTATAAATAACCAAAGGTGTTAGTAACACCCCCTCCACCCTGACTGATACACACACACGCTGTGAAATGGAGGCATCATCTGCTCTATCATTTGGCTCCCCTCACTTGTTATAACACTCTGAGGTCAAGGAGCTGCATTCTGAGCACACATACTATCACACACACTTCTGTGCCCTCTATCTATTTATCTTCACATAAGCCATTATGTAGCCATTGAAGGTCTGCAGCTTTAGAGATAGGAATGTTGGTCAGTCCACCATTTTGGTCCAGAATCTATGGACCAAAATGAATCTACCATTTTGGTCCAAAGTCTGCTCTGAAAATCCGCATGAACATTCATGTTAACCTGTTATCACTTTAGTGATACCCAGATTTTTTTTTAGCACGCCAATGAGTAAAGCATTCAATTTGTTCAATAATTTAGATCATGGTCAATTATTGTTGACCTTCCCACTAGCTGTGCTAAGTACTAATTAGCAAATGTCAGTATACTAAACGTGCTAAAACATGTAACCATAATACAGTCTTTACTCAGACTATGTTAGCCAGCTGTTGTTAGCATTTTCTGAAACATTTCATTGTGTCAATGTACAACCTCTCACAGCCACCAGCATGGCTGCAGCCTCATACTATCATTTTACCATTTCATCATTATTCTTGTCCAAAGGGAAAAAATAAAAGCTTTTAAAAGAGGTCTATGACTTTATTCAGAATGTATAATACAGTTGTCAGAAGAGAAAGTCCACCAGAATTTGCTTATCTTTAAGATATGTATCAAACTGTGTTAAACAGTATTATACAATAGCGTACACACAAACAGCTTTCTCTTAAGCATATTCAAAGCAATTAATTAGCCGACAATCTGGCTATGATTATTGTTATTGTGAATGAGAGACCATGGACAGAAATGATATTTGTTATTTTTTAGTGTTTTACTTAAACAATTTTCGAGCATTTTACTCACTTTCACACACAGTAACAAATCAAATGAAGCAAACTACATTTATAATCTAGTAAAATCTCATCTGGGCTCCGTTTGTTCCCCCTCTTCCCATCCACTCTGTGCATGAGGAGCAGCTAGCTTTGAAGAAATATAAATTTCATCTGAATCCATCTAATAGTGGTTGAGATATTCCAGTCTGGTTCAATATGATGGACTGGACAACATGTAAAGTATTGCTACCCATATAGCCATATGGATAACATAGATAAAAATATTTAACCATTTCTACAGTTATGCATTTGGTACTGTGAAATAAATACAGCCCCCCTGTGTCGACTAGGCTATGTGTCTGACTAGTGTGCACTTTCTCAAATGTCAAATATCAAAACTACTAACAGTAACTATAATGTGAAGAGCTACAACATTTCCATTGTGACACATATATTAGGAGCTTCCACTCAGAGTTCAGTTTGTCAATGTATCCCCTGGTGGAGAGGAACCCTCCTGGATCCAGGTTTTGTCATGTGGTGATAGAAAGATCTTCTACCAAGGGATGAAGCCTGCTTCACAGTAGTTCAGCAGGGATGTTGGGAGCTGCACACACGTGTGTAAACCCAGGCAGATAGGAGAGCAGAATAATTACAGCTCAGTATTACATCTGGGAAGACCTCATTAAATCTGCCATTACCTCTCTGTCTCACTGTCACATGTTATATCTATCTGTTCCCTCCTCTGCCAAGTCCTCTTTCATTCCTTGTTCCAGTGTCCTCTCTCTCCCACTTGCTGTAAATTGTTCTCCTAACATCACACTTGTCTGTCAGTCTCTCCCACTCAATCCCATGATATATTTCCCCTTCTTACTTCTCATTCCTAATTATTTTTTTCCAACTGCTTCATTTTCCTTTTTCCATTTGGACTTAACTATTAATTTTAAAAAAATAGTGTCAATGCACTACGCTCCTTCTCCCTGCCCAATGACTGATTTCCACAGGAAAACACACACAGTGCACTCTTACACACATGCAGCTGTTCACCTGGCACAGATTATTGTGACAGTTGCAGAGAGTGCAGTGTCATAAACCATTGCCAAATGAACAGTTAGGTAACAACAGCTGCAAATAGTGGCACACCCAAAACTTTGAAGTGCAGCCTTGTAATTCAAATTTAATGAATAATGTTTTTATGCATTATGTTTTAATGCCAAATATATTTTTTGCTGGTAAACTAGATGCTAGTATTAGCATCAACAATATACATTTGAAAAAAACAAAATCCACATGAGAGTTGTCTGATACCAAAATTATGAATATGATACAATATGTCCAATAGCAATACTGAAACAATATTACAGCATAAACCCAAAACATTAGAAAAAAGTTACAAATTATAGATGACACAACATGACAATCAACAAATGAAACAAATTATTTTGAAGAATCCTGACAGAAAACAAGATAATTCACTGATCAATATACATTCATGCACTAGTGCAGTGTGACGGCTAATGCTAGGTTTGAGCTTTAACATCAAGAAGTGCAAGACTTTTTTTTTAGGCCCAAATAAAAATGTCTTATGTCTGTTAGATGTTTTCCTCTTTATGCATGTAGGTCTGTTTTTAAAACATATAACAGCATTTATATGGTCTCCAGTGATCTGATCTGATTTATATTTTAATAGTTATCCCTATTTCTGCAACTTAAAATTAAATTTGTTAAAAACAACATTTCTATTTATTTAAGTGTTTAACAAGACTCAATACACTTCCTTGGTGGAGGTCTTCACTCTACTGTGCACATTTTTTGTAATAAAAATAACTGTCAAAATTTTGAGTTAGAAAATCCTAATGACTGTCAGCTACATAAGCACAATAATGACACATTTTTTTTTTTGTGTCTGCTTTTGCTACAAGCAGTGTATTGCTACAAGCAGTGTCTCTCATTCACCATGAGAGATGCCTGCCTGCAGTTATTGTGCTGATGACAGGTACGCCCACCATCCCTGCAGAAAGGCAGTGGAAACAGTGCTGCTCACACACAATGCTCCACTGCTGCACTCTGACGCAACTCAGGAATCAAACACTGTCATTCCCAAATCTCTGCTTAGTATTTTTTGGCTGGTTGAAGTGAAACAGCTAGATTCTAGGCCACATGTGGTCAATTTCTTAGAATCTTTTTCTCTTTTATATTGTAACTGGTTTGACCAATAACACCCCTTTGTTTGAATTACTATCTCAGGTGTGTAGATTTCAAATACGATCCTGGCATCCATCCCTGCTAATCTGTAAGGGCTCCCAATTAAACAATTACTTTCTTTATTGCAAAATGTATATTAATATAGGCCATCTGACAGAAGATCACTCACATTCAAAGATGTTGCAGTTGCAAAATCTTGTCTACAGCCATATTTTGCTGCTTCTAAGGGAATATAATATGTAAATATGTCAACTGTGCTATACAGAAAATCTCATAGCGTTCTACTACAGGCCATCTGAGCTATTGATTAATTTATAAAACCTTACTAATTGACCTTAAAGGAATGAGACAAACATGGACAGGGCAGAGAGATGTAAGGCCACAGGTGTAATCAGGCCATCCCAGATACAAGGTCAAAATGTAATTATTCAATTCTCCTGTCTTAAGCTGTGTCAGTATTAGGTACTTACTTTGAGGGATTCAAATGGCAACCAAAGAGAGTCCAGCAAAGAAATGGGACCTTCCTGATTTCCAATACTCAAATAGAAGTCTCTGGTATGACTGACGCACAGAAAGACACTCTAAACTGGGGTTGTCCAGTTAAACCTTGAACTGCTGTTTAAATGTAGAGGAAATGTTAAATACCCAAGTGTAATAAACAGTTCTTGTGAGTGATAGAGACAACTTTGAGGTGTGTCTCATTCAGGGGCTGCATCCCTCGAAAGCTGCTTTTGAAGACCAGTAATGTCACACCGTCACAAAAGGGCTGTCCCATTTCAAAGGCTTCATTAAACGCAGCTGACAAATGGGTCTACTTTCCCCTGGCAACATATCCCATAATCCTTTTTGCATTGAATTAACTTGATGTTTGTGGCTAGCTAGTGGGTAATCCCACACAGGTAAAGGGGCAAGCTTTCAATAAATGTGTTAAGTTATGTGACATTTGTTCAGCTGCCTAACTGGCTTTTTTAACAAAACATTTTTTTAACAATTAAGAAGTACAGCCACTCCACTACATGTATCCAACTGGCAAAAGCTGGTGACGTAGATAGCCAACCATTTGTAGACCAGACTACTGCATTTTGTTTCAGCTTCAACAGCAGCAATGGACTACATGGTCTACGGAGGCAATATGCCTTCAAAGGCTGTGTAGATCATTCAACAGTATTTCTCATGCTCATGCTATGTTTTTTGTAGAGACAAAATATGGCAGGCAGAATTTCGGAATTATTCTAACCTAAACAGAGGGTTTTTCTGGATTTACAGAGTGACAAGATAAATAAAATCTCCCATGTGATGCAGTGTGATAATGCCAAACACCTGTCATATAAACTACCTTAACTAAAATAACTAACACCCTCAAAGCTTTGTTGCATTGGATGTCAAACTGACTTTATGAAGCACAGGACCCAAAATGCCTGATGAATTTGTGAAAAAGAAAGAAAAAAAAAATCACAAACTCCACTTTACAGGCATATCAATTTGCTGAAGGTTTTCAGGTGCGATAGAAACACAAAAATACAAACTAACCAATCAAACCTACACTCTACCCTTACAAACAAAGGCACAGTCACCATCAGCTGACTTTATATCAGCTGAGTGTGGTCACTGTAACAAGACTCCATTGTCTTGCAGTGCACTGGACTCACATGAAATCTGCCAAATAGGTTTAACACACAAAAACACACACAACCACACTGAGATTTTCACACAAACACAAGTACAGAATAAACACTCATGATTGTTAGTAAGTGAACAATCACACAGACATGTGCACATGCACACAGGCATACAAACACACAACACTTTCCTTTTACAAAAGGCCTTTGTTTTTTATAAGAAGCCCTGATTAGTGCATAGACCCCACACAGTCATACTGACCTGGTCTCATACAACTGTGCAGACCAAGAAAGAGGAAAACAGAGCAGAGAGTGCTAGGGGAAAAACAACCTGTAAAATAACTGAAAGAGTAAGAGGAGAAAGGAAGAAAAAAAAAGAAAGAAACAGACTTACACTATATTCAAAGCAACCGTTGGGTAACCAAATGAGAGAGAGAGAGAGAGAGAGAGACAGAGAGAGAGAGAGAGAGAGAATATATATATATATGGAATATGGCACTTCACTCCCAAGTAAAGTATTAAACTGTGGGTCTGTATAGAGCTGTGTCTATATCATAGTCTCTTTGGCCGCTGCTCCATATAAGGGTTCCACAGTCTGCTACTGACTGTCGTAAAATTCTACAAACACGTTCACTGGATTAGCATCTTCAGGTCAGCTCAATATGTTACCTGCCACTGAAGTTAATTCCAGCTCCTGAGGGATTCCAGGGACTGATCTTTGCCAGTGTGGTCAATATTTCAGACTATGCCTGTCAAGGTGAAAGCTTCTGCAAGCCCATTACTATCTTTGGTTAGCCTGTTGGACTGGCCTCCTATACGTTGGTTATGTAGCTAGTAAAGCATTCCCACCACCAAACATCACAGTAGACTTTGACTCTCTTCAGCGGTTATTTATTTATTGACAACGCCTAACCCTGAATTAATATATAACAGACTACATACGAAGACATATTACATCTACAAAAGGCACCTAAAAACAACCATAGCTTCCCCGCCAGGCTTATTTGAACATCTTAACCTCAAGCTTTCTGTTCCCAACCTCTTGGTTAATGCTGCTAACACCTTTCAAATACTTTATTTTTTCTGACTTTTTCTGAACAACTGAAGTGGCATCACCCTATAACTTTAATATTCACATACATTTATTTTAAAATGGCAAAAAGAGTAAGACATTTTTCCTTTTAATTAACATAATATTTATTGGACATTCAGATGTCCCTTTATCAGAAATTAAAGTAATTTTTATTAATTTATCAAAGGGAATGAAAACCTTTGCACCAATTTAGCTTTTATTATTTGACTATAACATTACACATCTTGAGCATTTTTGTTCGGATGATAAATAACATTTGTTCTGAGTGAATGTGCATTAGGATTAGGGTCAACTTTACATCCCTCTACATGAAATTTTAAAATGGGGAGACACAAACTTAGCTAACTGTACTACAACACAGTAACACTGCAGTCTCAGCCTCACTATCTCTGGTTGCCTGGTTATCACCAAGGATACCAACAATGCAGTCCCCATCTAACAATGATACATCCTTCTGCAATCTCAAATCTAACTCCCCTCTTAGCGATTGCTAGTAATTGTTAATATTTCCAAGTCTATAATGATGGTCTTCCACAGTGTAAAGATGCCTTCAAGACTCCCAGTTCCACCTACTACCCATGTTCCATATGCTCTGGGTCAATGACACACACACACACACACACACACACACACACACAAAATCTTCTCTAACTCACTGACAATATCTTCTATTCATTTATAGAAAACTGAAGTGAAACTCCTTCTCTGTGAGAAGGGAATGTGAACACTTGGTTCTTGATTGTGTTTACTTGACAAGCTATTATCTCTGGTTATGACAGATGAAGCCATTGGACTAAACAGTGTACTAATAAAAACCACAATGTGGGCTGAAGTGCACAAATTTTATTTACTTCCCCATCTTTGCTAAAAACTACTTGTTACTTCACATTTGTATTCAACTGGTACACAGTCTTGCACAGAAATGGCATGTCAAGGAAGATTGTTAGTTAACAAGGTGATAAGGTATCCAGATGTACAACTAGTAATAAGTAACCTTGAGGTCCGTTTTGCAGAAAGAACTGGGGAACTGATAAAGCCATTTGAGTTGTTTCTGGATACTAGTGTAAAAATCTACAAACCAGACTGTTAAACTTTAATAATAAGCCTAAATAACTGAAGGTTGGCGGCACCTTGACAAAAACAGGCGATGGTCACCTCACCATTGGTCTTAGAGCTGTGATTACAGTCAATAAGGCTTTTTTATTTGCAACACAGTCAACAGTGTATAAGGAAAGAGCCATCATAAAAGTCATCACCTGTATTATACAATGAGAAAAGGATGCAAGGACATTTATTGCCGTGAAATTGCTTTTCTCAGGGTCCTTAAAAGAACTTTAAGAAAGAAGGAAAAGACAATCTGAAGTGTGTAAAAACAATTGTGGCTAAAGAAATGAAATACATTCACATTTTCATGGTTTGCATGGAAATTGTTAGCTTTGATACATTTTTTGTTGCTTTATGTAAATGTTGTATGGCTGCCTGTACACGAAATTCAAATGCTAAATACACACTTGCATGGAACACTGCTTAAAGTGCTTGCAAAGCACATGCTCACATGCACACACGTCCATCATAAAATGTTGCCTTGCTGTTGTTTTGTTTTTTTCACAGCTCACTGAGGCAGCCAATCAAATCATTCCATTCATGAATACGCCCACGGGTACACTTAACCAATGAAGGATGACTACTTGGCTGACCGACTGTTTCAGATAACCAGTTATAGACGATCTCTTGAAGCAAGAAATGAGTTGGTGCCAACATGAGTCCTCCTCCTCTCTTCCCCCACAACTCCCCTTTTCCTTATGCTTTCTATTTTCTCTCGTTGTATCTGACCATCACAGGATATGGAGGCTAATAATTACCAAAGAGAGCAGAGCCCAGGAGAGGAGTGCCCTTTGCACTCAGTCTTTGACAACCCTGTCCTCGTTTTCCTTTGTCACTTCTTCCAACCTGCCTATTAAGATAGAATATGTTCCCTTACTTGTCAGTCTCTCCTCTTGCTCAAAATGGCTTTACTCCCCCCCTCTTACATCGTCAACCTCTTTCACACTCATCCTTCATTCCCCTCTTCTCTTTTTCTGGTTTTTTCACACTTCCACATCACTTTACCCTTCTTTGAGAAAAAAAATTAATACTCCTGCCTAGTTGCTTTTGCTGGCTGTCCCTGTAACTCTCCTCCCTTTTGTCCTCAATGAGTAGTAGCACTTCGCTCCTCATCTCTTCCTTTATCCTTCCACTCCTGTCTTGTTGTTCTTCCTTGCTACACTCTGTCAAATATCAGATATAAGATCAGTGCTTTCCATCTCCACATTCAGATGTCTCTACTATTTTTATTTCCCTGTATATTGAAAAGATTAATTTTCCTTCATTAAAGTTCCTGATCTGTCTCCCTCTATCTGTAATCCCCTTCTACTTTCTGCAAAGAAGCAACCCCCCCCCCCACTTTATTCTGCTTTTCTGAGGCTTAAACCTAATTATCTCCTGTTCTAGAGAAACCACACATGCACAAACACACACACACACACACACACACGGGGAACAGCCTGTGGGAAGCAGTGCAGCCGTGAGGGACGGAAAACGTTTGTTCTCCCCTCGGCCAGTCACCTCCAATCATGTCAGCAATTCCCTACACACATACAGAAAAACCAGACACCAAGTAAAAGAGAAAGACACAAAGAGATATTCTGTATATGCATTTTAAGAGACTCAATAATTTAGAATAATAGTATAAGCAAATGTACATTTAAATATGGTTGGTTAAATTCCTGTGTATATAGTGACACAGGTGGATAGATTTAATATATTCACAAGTCACTGAGCTCTTGGGCACGAAATGTTTTCAAAGCCTGTTAATGACACTTTTAAGAAAAATGCAATGTCATCAAGCTGAAAGCTTTTCACTTGAAGGCACTCTTGAGTACATGACTTTATTGGCAACAATGTAAAACAGTAACTTTACAAAATACAATTCTGGTTTATTTTCCATGGGACACATTTCAGCCAACTCATACTGTGTATTGAAAATAGCCTAATCACAACATAAATCCTTTTTAGAATGCAAGAAAAAGGTAAATACAATACTTTTTAATTTAGCCCAATATAATTGATGAGCAATACACAACTATAAGCTGGCAAAATATAACCTTATATACAGGAAGTTAAAAAGGAAAAAAAAAAAACCTATCTTTAGAGCTTTTTGATAAGATCTGACTACCAAGACACAATAAATTATTTTAATACTAAATACAGCTATTTTTGAGAAGAGGGTTTAGACTTTTAGTTGTACCTACATTAAAAACAAAGAATGAAATCATGAAAGAAAACTGACTCCTCACCGGATGTGAAGAGATCTAAGTCCATCATTTAACTACAAATCAGCATTTGGCATGTGAGGCCAACTCTATTGCTGCTATTCAGTCTGTAAACTGTATTTCAACTCTTATGTTCACAGTTTATATAGTTATATATTGGTTGTAAACTGTTAATGATTGAAAGAGAAATGACTTCGACATTTAATCAAGTATGAAAAGATGTCATGGTACAACTCCTTTGGCTATTAAATGGCCTGCAGAAAACAGGAGCACTTATTGTGTTTTCAAAGTATCAAGATCTCTCTGCAGCCACTGGACTACATAAACAGTTTTACTGAACATATTCAGTGCAAATGGAATGGGTTCAAAATTAGGACATTTCTTGCATTAAATTTCTTTCCTGACTTTTAGTCCTTGTTATTGATAAGACTTCATAATCACTGGTATATACTGTGTTAACTCTAATTGTACTCTACAGTATCTTTCATTAAACCTTCCGTGCTTGGTAGAAACCCATGTACTCAGCAACCCAGTTTTTGAGACTCACTTCCTTTTTTTTAAATACATTATCTCTAAACCCAAGTCAAGATAACCCTGATGACATCATAAGTAATTTCTTTCAAGCTCTGGAGCACATCCTTTACATCCGTAGCACAACTGAAAACTAAGTAGTACTCGCCATGATACATTAGTTGAACCAGAGTTGGGGCTGGGCATTTATAAAAAAACATTAGATTATAGCTTCACTTCCTCAGCTGCCACTCAACGGCAGCAGCAGTTTTCTGGAGTTACGACAGTAATATCAGCCGTCACCGTTTCCTTGGAAACACCCAGAATAACAAGATGGAGTAATAGCAGCTGCAGCAGGGGAAAACAAGCAAATAAAGCCAAAGAAAGTTAGACATGTTACCTCACTTATATGTAAATGCAGAGATCCAAGGTACTGCCTCTCTGCTGTTTGACTTTGTGCACAGGCACATAGAAAAAGTCGCTTTTTCTCAATAGAAGGTGTAGCATTAGCCACCTGTTAGCAACCATGTGACAGTGCACTGTGGCACTGTTGCATTTAATGACAATGCAGATTCTAGGCCACTTCAATTTTGAAAGTGCGCAGAGCCTAGTATGGAGTTACTATGTGGGGGTGTTATGTTTGTAGTCCTTCTGGTGATGTCTTTCTTTATTAATATTGCAAATTTAGCCCTCTATAGATATCAATCAAGGCATGTATTGTTACATAAACACAGCAAGGCAGTGAAATATGGCTTGTTCATATTATGTCTTGAGTTGATGTACTTAAATACAATGATTAAAATTGTGACACATCCAGAACACTGAGGGGGGAAAATTAGATTAAATAATGAGATTAAATTTAGCCATATCAACCAGCCCTAAGTATAATCAAACTTCCTGTAAAAGATATAACTAATTCACCACAAAGAAACGCAAGCAGTGTGTGTTTTGTTTTAATGAAAACCTCATATGACACATCTATAGTAAATTTATTTCTACAATACAATGTGCATTTAGTTAAAGGACATACATTTCTGAAAGGCATAATACTTTGAGTTTGCCATGATGCATGATGCAGTTATAAGTTTAGGTATCTTCTTAACTTGAGGAGTCTATATCACTTACAACGTTTTACCCTCTACTCCTCTAAGATGAGAATTATTTAAGCTCTTTTTAAAAACTTTTTTCTGCATCTCGTTGTTTGTGGTTCTATGCAGAAAGTTTGTTTGTTGCTCTCCTCATATTTCTTTACAAGTAAAAACTGGTATCTAACTAGACAACTAATAATTATTTAGCAAATAAAGCTATGAGCAGCAAGGTTCAAAAATATCTCCACATCTGATTTTCAGAGAATAGAAACCTAAGGGCTAAACTAGCTAGGTTAGGCCACATTAGCTACATTTACAGATCAAATAGGACACAAGTAAGACATGAATTTTAAATCAATAAACCTTCCAAGATTATACTTCATGAGAGGATATAAAATATCCAAAAAATTGTTTTGTAATTTGTTTCATTAATACTAGCCATTAGTAACACCTATTGTTAACTTTTTCATTCTAGTGAAGAAAACCCCTAAAAAGTATGTGTCTTCTGGGCACATAAACCAGGAATAATCAGTTTCTTTCCAGACACAACTCTACCCATCTCTCTAACAGAACTTCTACTGAAGTGAAGCCTTTAAGAATCGAATGAAACAATTCACAAATATTTTGAAAAAAGTACAAAAACTAAGAAAATATTATTGCATGAAAGTATTTTGTATTTTTGTATGTACCACACACACACACACACATACACACACACACACACACACACACACACACACACACACACAGCCGGAAAGGTCAGTTTGCCAGCTGGGCAGAGAGACAACCTTTGCACACGTCTAAACACACACACTAGTTCCATAGACAGATGGTGTCTCCTGCACACACACACAAACTCTGGTTTTTACATATGGCCAAGATCCTTGAATTGGTGGACATAACATTAGACTTACTGACAGGCCTTTTCATCTTCCATTTGTTATTTTTTCCTTTTCTCATCTTACAATTGTAATATACTCCTGTAGCCTCACACCTTGATAACTCACTCATCCGTACACATCTGTGGGCAACTATCAGCAATGGATCTCACTCTCTCTCTCTCTATCTCATATACACTGACGTGCACCTGTGCTCCCCACAGAGACACAGTGCTTTGTCATGATTTGTCACTCTATTATTGCATCATCTAAAATGCCATTGAACTGTGTTTCAAATAGACAGAGGTAGTTTTGGAAGACTCAGCATATACTGTCTGATAAATTATTTTAGACAAAGCATATTTTAAATGTAATTTCCTTATGGCAGTTGCTGTATTTTTCCTATATTGTGCAGAGTCGTAATACACTCCTTATTTACACTCACTGAGATCACATGCACAGCTGTGACATGTACTGCTGCTCACTTTCAACACCATAAAGTCTAGATCTAAATCTAATCCACTCATCTCTGTCTCTGTCTTTCACTTCCTGAAGGAAGCACACCCACACACAATTGGTCATTTGAGCGCGCCACAGATGTTCAAAGCACTGTGAAACAAAATGCAGCAAGGGCTTTCCACTCCTCTGATGCAGTTGCAGAAATAGCCAAGCATCTCTGAACATGAACGAAAAGAATTCCCTAGCTGGCCACTGTCTCCTGCTTGAAAAGCTGTTTCCCTCTCAATATCAGAAATCCTTTGTAAAGGAAATGCAAACACAGTATAATGTATGTATTCCATTCAACTTTTGTTAACAATTTAGCAGTGTCAGTGTCATTTGCAGTTTCATCAACTTATCAAGAATAGCTTGTAGACTATAACCAGACAACAGAAATGTGTAGGTGGCATGTCTGAAATGATTAAAAGAAGTGAGCATGGCAAAAAGAAAAGGAAACTGGCTGATGATCTGTAAAACCAATTAATCTGTATGGCTAACTATTAATTTTCATTTGTATTACTCCATGTGTGATTTGCAAATCAATGCAATCAACACATTCAGTTGCTCCAAATGTTGTGGCCAGAAATCAGTGTGTGTCCAGAATCTGCTGTGCTACAGGAATTGCCATTAACAGCTGACAAACAGGCTCATCTGGATCCATTAAATCATGCCCTCATGTGATGTTACTATAAAACAAAAACCAATCCCTATTATTGGCTGAAACACACTTGGCTGTCTGTACAATGACGACGCAAAGGAGACTGAAGAAAATCCATGACACCACTGGATTACACATAAAATGAGCAGAGGGTGTGTGGGAGGGTTTTCAGTTATATACTAGGCCATGGGAAATCAACCTTAAAAAAGGAGCTACAGCAAAGTGTGTAGGTATATCATGAATAACTGAAATTGTATATTAAGATTACTATTAAAAAGGCCCTGATAAGGTTCCTAGGAACTCCATGCACTAAGCAGCAAAGACAGTTCCCTATAGGAGTATGATACAGACAATATAATGATACCTTAGGAGAAAAAAAAAACACAAGAAAGCTTTAATAAAGTCACTAAATTCACCTCTAAGTACCACAGGTACACGTTAAGTTATGCAGAAGTACTGCGATGTTTTTTTAATCATAGATGTATTAGACTGACCCCTGGTTAATAACTAGGCCTGCATAGACACATACTTGGTTTTTACAGAAAGAGACAACAGCCAGTGGTAATGTAAGTATGCTTATGTATGTTGCAAGGTTATAATAGTTTTACATTTTCAAATTAAATTTTTTTGAAAATACATTTAGGTTCAATCTCTATTTCTTTTGAATCACTTTAGTTTTTATTTCATGGGCTCCTTTCTGTTTGATTTATTTATTGTCACTTTGCGATTTGAGTTAATTAGGCAAATTATTGTCTGCAGTCCCAGCACTTTGAATTATGGATCAAGTACAGCATTAAATGCTTTGGAATCCTGTACATCAATTAATTTGGTTGACATACCAGTCTCAAAAACATTGACAATTGTATTTTAAAGATTTTTTTTCACTGTGTTAGGCTATGCTGCTTCTACTTTGATTTCAATGCCGCAACTGCTCTTAGCTAAAAATGCATTACCTTGTACCAGTTTTCCAATAAATCAGAACAACTCCCTATTATCCTGAAATATTGGCCTCACTTCTTCACTCGAGGTTTAAGTTCTAGTTGTATGTATGCTTTATTGAGTTTCACATGATACAGTGATTCTGACTTCTGATATGAAACATGAATCTTGTACTGTATGAAACTACTAAACAAGGCTTTCTGTCAGAGTGCTGACATGCTACATCACCATCTAAAGGTTGTAGGTTATAGCTACATAGTCACTGTTCCAGTGGTAGCCACTCACATTGGAATACTTTCAAAGATGTAACAAAGTTATGTAAAATATGATGTCTCCTGCTTTCTGCACAAACTGATCCCTCTGAATTGTAGAACTACTGCTTTTAATAAAAATGCTTGCAGTACATGCAGCAATGCAGCAGCATTAAAGTAGAAACCAATTGCACTGTATGATGAGAATTCATCTGCACCCAAGACCCATCATTGACATGGATAAGGAAATCAAAGCAGATTTAATCCTACAACTACATAGCAAATGTTAACCACCTTGATCCAAAACCCTTCTACTAACACATACAGTGTGTTAGTACAACTCAAAAGTTTATTTAAATTCATGTTATCAGAAGTGTACCGATGCAGGATCTACGTGCAGATGACACATTTTATGATATAATTTAGTAGCCTTCTCGAACAATTTCCATGCAGCAGAGCAAGTCACTGCACCTGCATTAATTTTTTCCACACCCAATGTGGTGCATCTTCCCACCCACGCAGGACAACCGCAGATGTTTGACAAGGCCAGTAACAGTTTAGGTTGCAGGGTCAACAGGCATGTTATTCTTTTACAAAAGGTAAAATTGACATGCTTCAGGCAATCAGGCAGCAGCTCCCCACATTTTAAATTCAAGCTTAACATTTCATATAAGTGTGTGTGTGTGTGTGTGTGTGTGTGTGTGTGTGTGTGTGTGTGTGTGTGTGTAAGAAAGAAAAGAGTGGGAGAGCCCACATAAAAACACTATAGGGTTATTAGACCGTGCTTATTAGAGACTTACTTCATCTGTTTGACGATGGTGCTTTTTCCTGACTCTCCAGCCCCTGGGGGATAAGAGACAAGAAGACAACGTAAACAGGGTGTATGTGTGCTGTACGTGTGCAAGAGCAAGATGGAGACAGAGAATGAGAGAGGAGGGGGTGGGAGAAAGTAAGAGAATGAAAGAAAGGGAGAATCAGCCGCTTAAAAACTGAAATGAATAGAGACAGCAGCAGCAGCAGGGTGGAGATGAAAAAAAAGGAGAAAGTGGCTGCACCCGTACTTCTTCAACATCCTTTTTCCCCTTTCGCTCCTTCCTTCTATCCTCCATCTTGTCAAAGAGTTAGTTAAATAGATGAAATACTTACAGGCTAATTTCCCTCAAAGAATCAATCCACCCCGCCATTGCTGCATAATGCCATTTTTCAGGCATCCATCTGCAGTTATCATCTCTAATGTAGTTCCCACCTTTTACCTAGATATTGCCCTAATCCGCAGAATAACATTTTACCCACCTGGCAACCTTGAATGGATAAAATCATATTATAGCAGATGGGCTTTAAATTGATGTAATAGGAAAACTGGATGTTTTAAGCAAATCCTAACATCCGGCAAATCAACGCCCATTAGTTAGGTTTTTGTTCGTATCGTTCCTGTTAAATCTTATGACAGATCATTTATTTTCTCCACAGCTCTCAGTGGTGATCATCTTTTACAAATCGCC
This sequence comes from Channa argus, assembly GCF_033026475.1. Classification (NCBI taxonomy): domain Eukaryota; kingdom Metazoa; phylum Chordata; class Actinopteri; order Anabantiformes; family Channidae; genus Channa; species Channa argus. Next base: position 24,337,768 of record NC_090200.1, read on the forward strand.
CACCCCCACACCACACCTTTCACCCCCTCCCCAGGCGTCTCATTTATCCTTCATGGCCCTACAGGCCCCGCTGTAGGGAATTCAATCAGCGTCTCTTACCGAGCAGAAGCAGTTTGACATCTTTGGCCGCGGTAAGACCGTCCTCCTTGAGGTTTTTCTCGATGGCTTTGCTCCGGTCCAGAGCCGCCCTCTCCTCTGCGCTCAGAGTACATCCCATGGTTAGAGAACACAGCTTGATAACGTTGCTGGTACAGGGATCCACGGGTAAAAAAAGCAATGAAAATGTGGATTCAATGAAACTTGAAAACTGGAAGCAAATCCTGTCGGTGCCTTATTTCCTCCCTCTGTGTCTTCGATCCCTCTGTGATCCCTCTGTCTCTTTCTTTAGCTCTCTGGGCAGCTCCCTCTCGCGCTCTCGGTACCGTTAAAGCATTTAAATCAAGGATCCACTAGGTTTGATCCACAACCCAAAAACAACACGATGTAGCCTCCGCAGCTGTTTGTTTCTCAGGCGTAGCCTCGGGGTTCCGTCCGTCCTCCGTCTCTCTTCTTGCTTCGAGTCGGTAAATCACGGTAACGGTTCTCTTCTTCTCCACTCGTCGATAGTTTGTGTTATTGGACGGCGGGGAGCAGCGCTCGCATCGTTTGCTTCCAGCACGGCGTTCTCACGGCGGCTCGCAGCGGACCTTCCTCCGTTTGGCTCCTCCGGGGCGGGCGGCGGGGACTCGCTCTGTAACGCTACTACCTCCCGGTCGCTCCGGTAGGGGCTCGTTCGTTTGTTAGTTCATTCGTTCGATTGCAGGTTGCTGACGTCAGAACAGCGAGAAAAAAACGTGGCGAGAGAGAGAGAGAGAGCGCATCAATACTCCTGGTGGCGCGGCCTGGTGGTGCACCGTCATATAGTACCTTGACAGACATCAGCTGTCCAGTTTCAGGATTTACGATGAACTGAGTATAACACGTGTTTGCAACAAAACTGAAAAACTTAAATAAGAAATATGTGTTGTGTTTACTGCCATTAGATTAAACAGAAGTCTTTGCTCAGGTTAGCAAACACGGTAGTCAGGCGCAGGAATATTTACTCAAAACGAAATGTAAAGCGGTCACACGATTACAGGTAGAGGTCAGACGCTAATGCTCGGGATGAAACACGCTGTTGTTATTCTGTGTTATTATGTTCTAATAGTAATGATTTATTAATTGAAAAAATTACAAATTGAAGAATCGGAGTCTGGCAATTAGCAACCAGCTGAAATATTCCAAGGCCCTTTAGTTTAGTCTAGTTGGTGCTAATATCGTTTGCATATTTTCATATATTATACCCATGTTCATGGTGTGTGTCTATGTCAGTCTGAGTCCAAACCCACACTCACCGTTTGCAAAGGATGAAGCCTGCTGGAGAAAGGAAAGCTCCTATCAGCTGACTATTGGGGTGACATATTAATGGTCATGACATTTAGGTTGTTTTCCCTTCATGAAATAATTGCAGTAACTTTGATTCATTCACTTTTAGTTATTGTTTTGCATATGACCAGATGTTTTCAGAACTAAAGACATTCCTTTGAGTCTCAACTATGCCACAGTGTTCATCATCATCTGTATCTATATACACCTATATTTGTGTATAGTGTCTTTGATTGGCTCTACAGCACAAATTTGAGTTACCAATCATCCTAATGACATGACTTCTCTGTAACCTATCTGGTTGGTCTTTACCAAAAACTCAAGTGCAAACACATTTATTTCCACTATGTAATGAGTGAGCTGCTCAGTCAAGTTTATTGTGTGCTGTGGTGTTTCCTCAAAAAAACATGTCAAACAGTGGTGTGCATAATTACTTTTCACTGTCCAGAGTTCTTTGGTTGCTTGAAACAATACAGTATGTAACACGTAATGCTCAAAGCACACAAAAGCTCTTAGTATATTTCAATTTGAGTCAAATTTCACAGATTGAAGTTGTATGTATGCTTTATTGAGTTTCACATGATACAGTGATTCTGACTTCTGATGTGAGACATGACTCTCGTACTGTATGAAACTACTAAACAAGGCTTTGCGTCTGAGTGCTGTCCTAATTTGTAATGGTGTTTTAATCTGTTAATCAGAATTTATCTATGCAGATTGCTGTTTCTTTATTATATTAACAAAGCCTCAGACATTATAACTTCTTTCTACCTTTATATATAATAGCTTCCTTGGTTTCAAATAAATCATGCTCTCAATACAGTACAGTGAACGGCAAATGGTTGTTAGCTATATCTGCAGTTGTGTCCAGTAGTTTCAGAGAAACCTAGAGGTTTATCTATAAGCATCACCTGGGTTTTAAGATCTGTGGGATTACCAAAGACAAAATCTGCCAGGCTCATTGCTTATTTAGCACAATTAAAATTTTTTGGCACATCTGTTATTATCTTTTTGTGGTTTATCTCCATTTAGATGAAAATATTTGGAGCAATTTTAAAATTTAGACAGCAAGTAGAAGTCAAGATATTCTGTGTAGTTAGCTCATCCTTTAATAATTTAAGGAAAGGGGAATTCATTTATTGGGCTCTAGCCTAGTTTACCTCACATTTGCCTCTGTCTGAATGCCCTGTCTTTATACATATAATAACACTGCAAATACCTAAAACGTCTCCATATGAAGTATGTTTGTTGTGGTTGAAAGAATGTAAAACTATTTGTATGTAAATGTTATAGTTTTTGCACCAAAAATTCATTGGTTGAGTCCACATACATGTTTCATATAATGAAATAACAAAGATGTAAAACCCAACTATTCAGGGCTGTTCAGTTTTTAGCCACTTTCTGCTCTTAATCTTGGTTTTCTAGTGCACATATAGACTGTTGGGTTTAGTGTCAGGGCTCTCATCTGGCACCACACATGAAATCCTAGGCAGCTGTTTCCTGCAAACACAGTCAAACGAGTTGAGTGTATACTGCCCTGGGCAGCATGAAGCGGCAGTGAGCCAATGTGAACAAGTGACAGAAATCATGTAGCAGCCATTTGCAAACTGATACAGCAGCCACATCCTCCTGTGATTTGAAGAAAGATTAGTCTCCAATAACGACAAAAGTTAAACAAGAAAATAAAAGCCTGTATAGATTATTTGTTATTTGTGTCAACCAAAGGACACAACATGCAAATGACAGAGACGTGGATGTTTAGTCTCTGTGTAGTTCACAACCATTACTGGTTATAGCTGTCTCACTGTGTTCCCAGTTTTTTTTACTAAGCTGTAGCTTCATATAAGATGAATATGAGAGATTCTTTTTTTTTCTTCCTCAATTTCTGAAAGACAGGGATTTTTTTTATATTTCCCAAAAATTTCAAATTCTGCCTTCGTTAAATTATAAAGCTATAAAGAAGCTCCTTGTTATTGCACTGGGTCATTTGGTGGAATGTACTCTAAAAGGATGTTAAACTGGTTAGCCTGCATCTTTGGCATTTAAGAACTTAAACATGAGTTACTGAATAGGCAGCTCATATCTGAGCTATACTAGCACAAAGTATTTATTCTGAGTCATTTTCACAACATTATGTGGCATGATTCATATTCACTGAAATAACAGAGAGATTGTTCAATTAGGGCACCATCATTCTCACTTTCTTTCCTTTGTCACATCTCGGCAGTACGTTAACAGACGGAGGCTGTGGTTACTGTTACACAAGAGACATGCCCACACACACACACACACACACACACACACACACACACACACACACACACACACACACACACACATGTACACACACATGCACGCACGCACACACAAACAAACACACACACACACACACACACACACACAAACAACAGTGATGTGATGCAAGTCTTCATAGCAGAGTGTAAGAACAATGCTAGTTGCTTCAGATTCAGGGTGGGATCCACTGACTGAGGATACAAATACAAAAAATGAAGAAATCAAAATAGTATGTTGCAACACATTACATGAGAAAGTCAGTTTTGTGATAATATTTTACCCAGCTGAATATTCGATTGCCAAAAACTACAGCTAGCACAGTATGTTTCCCCGATCTACAAGTAATCATCATTATAGAAAGAAAGAAAATTTTAAACTGGGGACAAACAAATATGTTTGAGCAACAGGAATTAATTTGTAGGAATCTTGATTGAAGGCAGATTAAAGTCAGAATAATAAATTCAGTAGTACTTCATAGGTAAAGTTTGTGGTGATTTTTATTTTTTCATTGGTGTGTATGTTGTATTGTCTTTTGCCATTATGCAGTCATGGTAATTGTGGAGAGAAACAGATCTGATTGATGTGGGTGCTTATATACTGAACAGTTGTAATAGAAATACCTGTTCACCTTTTTGGCTGTTGATAAGAGAAAGATGGTACCAGTGTTTCTTCTTTTTAGTCCGCCGCTTTGGTTTGATCGCTGTGAATAATTTGTACATCTTTTAATAAGTTCATTATTTATCTTAATAGAAGTTATAGATTTAGTGTGAATTACTTTGATAGCACATCAGACATTTCAGCAAACAACATAAGCGTCTCAGTTTTTAGACTTTGTACTGTCATAACTGTGGTTAGCATGTCCACAAAAAAATCCCATCAAACACTGAGTTGTAAGTTATATCCAAAAAGTCCCCAGATGTTTAAAGAATGACAACTACTACTTATTTGCTAAGAAGGAGCACAAAGACTGTGGCCTGATGTACAGGGTGTGTGGGAAGAGGGCTAACTGGATGTGTCAGCATGCAATTTGCACTCCTCAGTCTACAACTTTCAAAGAATCACAGCTAAAGATGAAAAGATCTGGATTAAATAAGCACAGAGAGATGTGAGGGAGAAAGTGACAGTCCTAAAGAAAAGGCGCTAAGAGAAAATGGGGATGATGGGGAGATCTGTGGAGGGAGGAAGGATGCTCTTAATGAAAGCATCTTCACTATATACAGTTACTGCAGCACTGAGTCGCCTAAATGCACAGTAAAGTGAATGAAAAGGGAGTTGGAAAAGTACTGACATGCTCTCCACAACATAAAGGAATGTTATATTTATTCAGCAAACCAGTGTGAACCATAATAAACATGAAATACTATTGCTAGTGATGGAAAATGTCCCAAGCATAAGCTGGAAGTTCTTATCTATACAGTATGGTGTGGGTTTGAACATCTGGCCTGAGTATGAGCCTTCAGAGATCCAGTACATCTGTTTTGCTGAACTTGACCTCTGACCTCATTATGTCTGGGTGAGCTCAAAAGACAACTGTACTGAGAATCACGTTAACTATGTAATATACAAATCCCAGTGCATGCTTTCATACACCTGTAGTGGTTTGCTCTTCTAATACTTTATCTGCTTCCTAATAAATACATTTTTTAAAAAGCATAAACATTGAAAACAGAGGGAAAGAGGCAACAGTGCTCTGTCAGGGTGAGAAAGTTCAGCTATGAGCAGCTCTAAAGTTCAAATCAATGCATTATTTCTTTTTGGATTTATCTTCCCAAAAGCCAGTTGTACAAAGCATAATTTGCAATGACACAACCCATGTAAAATTGTAAGGAATAAAAAAGTAACACATTCATGAACTTAAGAGGTGCTAATGGGTGGATGTTGCATTTTTCAAACAAAACAGGAATTACTGTTTTTCATGTTTTATGGCACCAATTTTAAAACTGGAAAAAACAACAAACATTTTCAGGAAATGTCTTGAATGGTGAGTAACAAATGAAAAACACAGATCTAGAAACACAATTCCTGTCTCTTCTCTCACCTTCACACAGTTGGGTAATACAGCCTGACATGAGTGTGAATGCTGAAAATTTGGCTTTGAAAAGATAAACAAATGGTTGGATACAAAGGAAATGATGATGTGGGGAAAGACACTATCCAACCATCCAATATGCAGTTCAGCAGGAGTATAAATCACAATTGCTCTGGCAAAAAAAAGAGAGAAATCATATAAAAAGTTGAAAATCTGGCTTGTGAACTGATTTGATTGAACTAAAACAAATCCATGTTTCATTGTTATCTTATTATATTATCATATTATTATATTTTATTATATTATTCCACACCATAATAATATAATGTAATCATATTTGTAATATTGACTAGAACAATTGAATAACTGAAATGATGTCACTGAGGGTTCCGGGACCAACCATTTGTAACAAGTAGTAAGTAAATTGGAGCAGATGACACAACTCACCTAAATGATAAAATGCATTTATTTGGGACATAAATATCAACAGCACAGCAAGATAATTTAATAAGCCAAAGCCACAGTAGAAAAGGGCTCTATTATCAATGATGCTACATGAATTTTTTAGCATTTTTTTTTTTTTACCAATATACCTTAATTCACCCTTCCATGATAAATAAAGAGCTTCTCTTGGCCTGTGTACCTGGCTATCAGAACCATGTCTACAGACAGTTCAAGAGATATATAGTAATTGCCTTCTGCTGGCAGTGGCAGTAAGAAAAATGGCAGCTGCAGTACCTTTGACACTGCTTTCTTGGGAATGACTTTTGTGAATAAATACTTGCTGACAGATCTGAATAATTTCACCTGTTCACACGTTTCCATCAGGAGTAATTCAATAAAAAAAAGTGACAAACCCGGAGACAGTCTTTTCATTTTTATTCACATCGTTGTCCATACAGTAAGACAGCCAGAAGAACTGCATGTATTACTAGAAGGGCACAGGGAGGTCACTGAAAGCAGCAGCTGAAGTAGTGACTTCAATAAAGCTCCTGACTGCTTCCTGCAGTGCTGTGTGCAGCTTCCTGTTCAAATTGGGCAATCCTCCACAACTTAGGCAGGAAAATGTTAAATGTCAAAGATGTTGATAATGAACACAGTCTGCCTCCTCTTTTCTGCAAAAAGGGGTTTCCATTGAAGAGCAGCACTTATTAGACAGATAAACAACCAAACAAAGCAGTGAAGCCTTAACTGATCTGAGGGCACTGCACTGTGTGGGCCTGTAAAAACAACACGCCTACTGATGTTTCCTGACTGAGGCCTGGATCATTTGGAAAGCTGTGGGGCTGTCACAAACTCTTCTTTAAATAACAACAAACCTATCAGATGCTAAGGTATGATGTAGTTGTGTGTTTGCATACAGCACAATTCTAATTTTTTGTCACAGGGTTATATAAGAATGAATGATTACGTAATATTTATTTATTCTGCAGCTGTTAATAAGGTGTGCAATTTTGTAAATACTATAAGGTTGTGTGAATGTGCTTGGAGGAGGCGGTAATTTAATATGTGGGTTTGGAAATTATTGTTTATCTTTTGTCCACCAGTGCTCCCTGTCAAAACAAATGCCCATGTGTTATAAATATGGGTAATAATTTCTTTTATTTTTTGGAAATTCAGGGAGATTTGTTTTTTGCCACAAGCGAAGAAGCACAAGTTTTTATCTTAATTTATTAATAAATATTCTGCTATGAAATAATTTTCTCATGTGACCCTATGTGCCCCACCCCTGAATGTAACTTTTATCCAGGAACAGATTATATTACATTACTAAGATTAATTGTAGCCTTGACAATTTACAACTAGAGTCTTTATTGTGATATTATTCAATTAGCACAGAAAAATGTGAAAACATCAAATAAAAAAAGTTTTAGCTTACAGTAATGAAGTGAACTGTCCCTCCTTTCTCTGAATTGCTGAATAGTTCCCCTGCAAACTTCATTTGCAGTGATGTGCATGAATAATCAATTGTTTGATTATTCAAATATTTGAATATTCAGTGTAGTTTGAATACTTAACATAAAAAGTCAAATAATTATTTTTCAGCCCATTATTTTTTACATCAAGGTGAAGTTGATCTAACGTTAACATTACCTGTGTGTTATACACATAGCACATGGGCAGCATGTTATTTTACTCAGCTGGACAACAAATTGAAGTGCTCAGTAGGATGAAGTGATCTTTCCATTGTTTTAAATTTACATCAAAATTAGAAAAGAATAATCAACATTTAATTGCCTTCAATATGCAACTAATTCTAATCACCACATATTCCCACAGTTAACATCTAGATTTGCTTGTTATTCAAATAATCATATAAAAAAGAAGAAATGCGCACAAATATGATGCAATGATGCTTTGAGACTATAGCAAAATCACCAGCTAAATTATGATCATAATTTTTTACTTCAATAACTTAATGAAGATCCTGTTTTTCCCTCACAATATGCGCATCAGGAAGTCCATTATTGTTGACTTTCAACAATATCTATTTTAAAAAAAAAAACAATATTCCTGAAAACTATTTTATTTTATTTTGACTTAAATTACTCAAACTGGATTTTATTTTGCTTTCATCTCTTGTTAGTCATATCATATTTATATTTATGAGGAGTATTTATTTAAAGGAGGAAGGCAATTTAAGAGGACCCATTACTTTTACAAAATAGTTTTTCTTCCCTCAAATAAGGCCAGAGGATCGTCCTCGACTCCAGCACAATATCACCAGAGATGGAGTCTGAGTATGTAGCTATCAGATGAAGCTTTAGGAGAGACAATGATTCCCTAGAGTACTATGCCCTCCAGGGAACAGCTGGTAGGAAAAGAAATGCAATCACAACGTTAGTGATGATGAACACTCTCTGAAAGAGAGGGCTGATGTCAATAAGATAAGAAGAACTATGATGACGACAGTATGGTGCATGACACTGTTTTTCCTGGGCAAAAAACACTTGGTTGAAAAAACATGTTTGTCTAAATGCTCAGAATCGCCATAATTGAAGTAAACAACTGTGCATGTGCAACAACGTCACCAAACATTTTGAAATAACATGTCCCCCAGTGGAGTGTTTTTAATCTTTTTTTAACGAGAACAGACAAAGAAACGAATCAGGTTGCAGAATAACAGACTTTACACATGAGTAGAGGCATTTCATTCTTGGTTTTAATGTCTTCTGTAATTTCTTTAGAAAATAACCAAAGTTATCCCCTAATGTCCTGACCATCTTTTTAGCTCAGCCCCACGAGCCTCATACAGTAACAGCATCAGCTACTTTATCCTGTCATAACTATTGTGGAAACTAGAGAGCATCATAAGTAAAAGTAAATCTGTTTATTTTCGTTCATTTATTTTATTTTTTTCAGTATATTCTTGCCATCATGCTGTGTAATTCAGCAAAGCAGTAATGGTTTATTATTCTTTCAATCTGGTTATTTTTGGGGTTATCTTTGTTTTATCAGTGGGGAGAGGAAGATCTTGTCTGCGTGAATCATGGTTGGCTATTTCACAACATTTATTTTCATTGTAAATAATTATTTATTTGTGATGGGTACACTGATAGCTACAGCACAGCAAAGTAGATGCTTTTTGATGCTTGTAATGTTTTTTTAAAGATTGCTCCCATTTTAATCAGTTGCTGTGAGCTTGTGTTTTTTCAAGGATAAGTTAAATAAATGATGCTTGACCTGGCATTTGTCCCTGATAATAACTGTGTGGCTGTCAGTGATTCATAGTGATGCAAGTCCTGGCTCCAGTTTTCATCTCCTCCATTTTAACAACTAACTAGCAAACTGAAAATGAGACAGTTTATTTCTAGCTATGAGTGGAAGCAATGACTGTTGCTAAAACTCGACCTACATACTCTACTTTACCACAGTAGTGGTAAAAGTCATCGTTATCTACTATTTAGCCTTTGTGACAAAAACATTACATATTCAGTGTCTCCATCTTGTTTGACTTTAATATCTTAATTTCTCTGGCAGTCAGCTTGCATCCTCCCCACAACTCGAGCACAACTATAAAAAGACACTTTGCATGAAAAATGCATTAGAGTTTCAACCCTGTTGCCCTAGTCACATCATCACTGCCAACACTACAACTGAGCTTGACTTTTTTATAACAACACTCACAGCTGTCACTTGTGTTCACTATCATTTATTTAAAAAGCTTTTGGGCCACAAATTAAACAAGAAAAAACGAAAAGAAAAACAGAGAGATAGCTAAGGTGCCATGGAGGCCAACTTGCTGAAAAAAAGAGAAATCTGAAAAAAGTTACAACTGTCAAGGCAATCTGTGATCCTCTTCAAACTGCACACAAAGCAAAACAAAGCATTTTCTGTTACTCCCAGAACAAGTTGTGATTTCATCTTTATGACCTTAACATACACATTGTCATATTATATATTATATGTGTTAAATGGAGAACGTTACACACTTACTAAACACCTCTCTTATCCCTGTTCATTCTTATCTTTCACTTTTACACATTCAACTGTTTTGCAACTCTTTGCATCTAATAATTTTTCTATTCAGTCCTTTGCTTTGCTTTTTTTCTTCCCACCTGTTTTGTCTGTTGGAGTGGCACCTTGCATCTGCTCTGGGATATGGCTGTGGCAGTTAAAATGCCTCAGGTTAGTGCTGCTCATAGTAATAAACAAAAGATGCCTTGGTCTGTTGTAGTCTTGCTCTGTCTGCAGCTACTGCCTAACTGATCTCTGAGGACCCCTGGCTGGTATTTGGGGGGAAAAAGGAGAAAAAAACAACACAGTTGCGAGTTCATCTTTACAATTACAAAAATTCCTAACTGTGAGGAATCCAAAATTATCTGTATAACGTCCTACATTGCAGGAAGTGGTTAAACTCCAGAGTGATGCTCCATGGAGCATGATGAGAGAAGAAGTACTCAGGGACAACACAAGCCATTCCAAATAGCACTCGGTCTGAATAATGCAGCAATATGGAGGAGGTCAGGAGGGAAGGGACGAGGGAGGAGGATTCTGAGGGATGAAGAAGGGAAAGAATTAGACAAAAGGGTGTAGGACAATAGATTGAGGGTGTTTAAATGGGAAGGATTCCCACTGATAAAAAAGAAGTGGAGGAAAGAAATAATAGAGGGGAAAGGAGAATAAGAGGGCACAAAAAAGAGAGTGATGATGGATGAGATGGGAAAAAGAATAAAGTAACAATTGGTACACAAAAAGTCTAGAAGAATGGAAGCCAGCGAACAACAAGGGAAGAGAAGATTTATGAAGTGGGGATCATTTCCCACTCGGCTGTAATTAGATTGTTCCAAAAAAAAAAAAAAGAAAAAGAAAAAAAGAAGAAAAGGCAAAAAGCTGAAAATCTTTTCCTCAAGGTCCAATAATAACTCTTTACATACAGTCCTGTTATCGTGTTTGTGGAGATAACACTACAACAGAATTTCAGCAGTGAGATTATTTTTAACTACAGCAAATACTCTCTTGCGCACTATAGCTCGTACACGTACAGTATGATACAGTATTAGTAACACAGCAGTGAAGGAGAGGGCATGGTTGTGTGCACTTTGTGACAGAACATCACTGTTCTGCTGTACTCAGTTATTTTTTTTTTTACAAATTTATAACAATGCTCAATAAAAGTATCACTTAAGAAAGTACAATTTGCAACAATTCTCTATTTATGAGCTAAATTATAAAGTACATAGATCATGATCCTTCTGAGGAGAAAGATAAAGACGAAAAAATCCTAACAAGAAGATGGAATACTAAATAGGCCCAAGAGGCTGGGCCCATGGGCCCTGGGGCCTTAGGGCCCCAGCCTCTGTGTGAAGTGATATATTTGATTTTAAAGTCCTGGTGCTCAGTTTAAAGACTAAAGAATGCCACAGGGACACAGGGATACAGAGAGACAAAAAATGAACACAGAGACCCACAACAACAACAACAAGAAGACACCTGTGTCTCATTGTCTAGTAATTTGTCCATGGTAGTGAGTGCAGTGTGTTTTTTATCATGGCCATTTGGAGCAACTAGCAAACTAATTTTTTTCAAGCATACTCCTATCTACAGACTGTGTGTCCTTATGGCTGTCTTTTCCTTGAGAATGAAAGGTGTATGACCTGCAAGTAAACTGTGCCATAATGTGGATGTCTCAGAAGTTCTTGAAAAAATAAATGGACAGTGAAGCATTATCAAGTAAAAATAAACCTAATTAGAAAGACTTTAATCATAATATCAAGGTAAGAGTGTCATGTAAGTGATATTAAGTATAATGTTGCTTGGTGACATTACTCTCATCTGGCTTCATTCCAAACCCTTTCTGTAATGTGCCAGTGCTCAGAGAAAGAAACACTTTTCTCTAACAGCACTGTGAGAAAATTATAGACAGTGATTTTACCAGTAACACTCTCAGGTTGATGGCTGGTTAAAAGGGAAGAAATCTAATTTGTAAGACTCACAAATGTAGTGTATGCTACATCAGAGGTGTAACTGTAGATCAGTAGCAAAGACAAGCTGAGGAAAGGAGATAGAAATCTATTTATAGAACACACACACATAAAGTCCTACAGTATAAATCATGGAAAATGTATTTTGAATGTCATCTTCCAACTCCGGTCATTTTTATTGTTTATAAACTATAATACCACTTACAATTTTTTGTTTGTGAGTTTGTCCAAAAATACAATAGAGACCACCTGTATTTCTTTTTGTATTTTTATTTATCTACATACACAACTTTTCAAAATAACTTTGAAGAAAACGTAGGTCCACAATTTACCAATGCTCATACTGTACATACACTGAATTTGTTCTGTCTGCAAACAAATCCTGTCTTTGACATCAGGAACAAAATCCATTGTTTTTGTTTCACATGTGTATATGAAATTATTTTGAAACCTCATGGGCCACTGTGAGAAAAGCACAGAAGTCACTCTTTACATCACTGCAGAACTGTGAGAAAACAGGTCCTAGCTTTACATCTAACTGTTGTCTAAATTTCAATCAAACTTTGAGAAAATTAATATTTCTCCTACTGTTATGTGACTTCATGTATTAGGATTTGGTTCCTTAAAATAGACAGCTGGAGGCACTAATTCTCCAGACTACCGAGGAAGAAGCATCAATCAGTGTTTGAGTCACACTCTTCATGTAATTTATTCAGTATCTTTCCGTTGTTTTTACTGTTGTCACAAAGAACAAAGCAACAACCTATAATGCTACAGGACATGTAATGTTTTTATACAGACTTGACAATATGTCAACTATGTCAGTGGAGACCTGCTCATATTTTTTACACCTACTAACATTAGTAGGGGTGCCCTACTCATGTGTTTAAATCGTTTTTGAACAATTTTAGTTAATTAACTAAAATAAGGTTCTGGATTCAGTATGCTATGGTGGATAGATGCGATTCTTTCTTCGTTTTAGTATCTTATGGAATTTGTGTCCTAATAAATAAATAAATCACCTGCCTTATCCTTTAATCAAACATCTTTTTTCAGTGAGTTTTGAAAAATCCTTTGCTAAATATAACTGTACAATGTCCTGTTATTTGGCAGCCTTAGAAATGAACTTGGACCACAGTTTGTAGGTCTACCATCTGTGCCACGGTGAGGGAAAAAGATAATTGGGATTCCGAAATGAAAAGCATATTTTTAAAGCCATTTGTTGTTGGACAATGTGTGCAGATAGCCCCTGTGTCCCCAGATGCCAGATGAAGATCATAAATTTACCTTGTGCAACAACATGAGAAAAACTGGAAGAAAACCATCAGAAAAATATACTACAGACAAGCGGCATGTCCATATTGATACACCACTGTACACTGTGGGGTGAAAGTATCCTTTACATGGGTGGATTATAGGTAGTGAAGATGTTGGTAGGTATCTGACAGGAGCCTGAAGCAAGTCTTACACTGGTGGTTGAGAAGGTGTTGGTCATCTGTTCAAGTTGCTGGACATCAGACCAAAACTATTTCCTGAAGCAGCTCTTGTTGGTGCAGCACGTGTGTCTGGTCCCATCACTTGCGTCTGTTGTTGCTTTAGGGATGATTCTCATCTACCTCATCCACCTGACAGTGTTTGTTTGATCAATCCAATTTTACACTTCAGTGCAAAATATTTGTCCATTCAAAAGGAAAAATCCTTAATTATTCAGTGTTCTTGTAGACACAATGTGTGCATATTTCACATTTATGGACTATTCTTTATTTTATTTATTATTGATGTATAATAAGTCAGGAGTTAGTGATTTCTGATTGGAAGCTGTATTTATGATCCTTGATTTTGAATATTTACTATCAGGGATGCTTTATTGAGTAGTAGTAGTATCTTGTATTACAAAAGAATATATTGAGAGTAACTTAGTGTTAATTATGATTATTAAAATAATGTCTGTCTCCCCACTTATTAAACCAAAGAAACTAAATCTAAGTCCGAAGAGCTGTAACTGCCACTTACTGCCAGCAACTTACTTTTTTAACCTACTGTATTTCCATTAAAAGTGGCTATAGTAACTTCAGGAAGAGTGTTAAAGCAATTTCTCCAATTTTCAGCTTGCTCCCCATGGCCCCATGACTTCCTTATTTTGAAATATTTCTCTTCTTCTGGTTGAAAAAATGTCTCCAGAGAACATGCTCTATCAGGGAGACAAAAGTACGTTAAAGTCAAGAGCCAACAGGTTTCATTAGAGAAAAAAACAGTGGGTTTACTCCAAGATGTAAATCATAGGTGGTCTTTAAAACAGGTAGGCCATGCTAGATTAAATAAAAAACTAAAAACTAAAAAAAAGATTCTGATATTCTGATTTCTGACAATTGTGACTGTGCTTACATGCACAGAACATGAACAAAGATCCAAAGTATCTTTTGGTCTGCATTCTTTCACTTTATTTTATTTAACAACTTAAGTATTTAATACAAAGGTGGGATACAGTTTCTTTGACTCTCTGTAACAATACACTTTAGTCTTGGCAAAAAACTCAAACATTTTACGTTTTCAGCAGTTGCGGCTCACTTTCAAAAGCCTCTAAGCACTAAAGCTTATCCCTGTGTCTTTACTGAGAGCAGGTATACAGTGTTGCAACAGGAAGTGGTTTTAATGTCTAAGCTTTGTTGATAAAATCTTACATGTGGCTACCATTGGCTGATACAGTGGCGTCTTTTCACAGTGCAGAGGTGTTTTTGGGATTCCAGGTTTTGTTACAGGAGAGATTTTTTTCAGTCAGTGAACAAAAATATATCCCTATCTATCAGCAATCATGACAAGCAAATGCCATTTGAACACACATCCATTCATTTCCAGTGCAAATTATTAAAATGGAAAACAAAATAAATTAGGAACACAACAGCAAATGAATGCCAGTATTCGTCACTCCTTGAAAATGAAATCATTAACACGCATATTTTCATAAGGAACAAGAATAAATGCTATTTCTAAAGTGTACTGTATACTTTCAAATATAACTGTGATTTTTAGTGCAATTTCACTTGTTATTCACCACAGTGTTCTTTTTCTCCCTTCTTCCGTCTGACACAAAAAAATGTTGACCTTAGAGAAAATAAATGCAAGAGGTAGTTTGCATTAGCTATTGGGGTTAAAATGTAATTTGGTATGAACACATCATTTCATGTCCTTAAGCTTTCTTGGCATATTACATCTCCTAACGCAGACACAAAAACCTCAATTCTAATCAGGTCTGTGTCACAGAGGGTTTTTGTAACTTTTCCATGGGAATCAGACTTTATCAAATCTAGATACAGTATAAGATGTATACTACATTTTTAATTTTGCAGTTGTTATTTACACTCTCAAAGTAGGGGTACAGTAGGAGTCAATTTCTGTCCCCCATGGTACAATCTACACTAATGTGACCCCTAGGGCTAATTATTGGAGCTCAAGGTAAAAAGCTAATGCAACTGGCACCCTTGATTTTTACCTTCGCTAGTAGCGGTACAGTACGTAGCCCCGATGATGGAGTTGCTGGGTTGCTGGTCAGTCACTTTGTTCAAATCTTTTTGGTCCAATGCAGCGATGAGGGCTTTAGGTTCACACAGGGGACAAAGCATACGGCTATATATAATAAAAAATAAACATGCCTAAAGCTGGCTTTATAGTTAAGCATTACCAACATTGATCCATTAGATGTTGTAGACCCAGAATAGGCTGTATTTGCACTTTCCAAAACTGTAACTACAAGTTTTGGCTTGTGTCTGACTCAGTGTAAAAAGCTATCAAGGCTTTCAGACTCACAGGCTAACATTATCCTTCTGCAGTGCATTTATGTTCCAGTCCACTCACAACTGCTGTTTCCTACATTCCTATGGTCATCTATGTATTGCAATTTTGCGAGTTTTCAGTTCTGTACAGTATTGCACAATTCAACTTATCAACAAGGTTTCACAGAAGTATATTCAAACTGTTGCCTGCAACCAGTGCTGAGGAATAGTATTTTACATCAAATGGCATCATCAGTCAGAATTATAAATGATTCCTAGTAGTCCATATAGAATCAATAAGCATTTCCTCAAGCAGGATATTTATGATTCTCTAACAAATTCAATTCTCAAGTAACCACCCCACCATACATTTATTGAAATCAAATCCTTCGAAAGACATACATTTGGATTTTCCATTTATAAAGTATGAAAAGCAGCATTCCATTTTCTTGATTGTATATTAGGTTTCTGTGTTCTATGCACACTCAAGTCTTAACTTGACATGTCCTCACCACCGTAACATTCAGAGACTTCATGTGCCCAAGATGAAAGATGAAAAGAATTTTGTTGCGACTGAGGCCATTAAGATCAGTATCTCTTTAAGATACGCATGTGTAGAGCAACAGTGTTGGCCAGTCTACAAACAGAAAATACTGTTAGTGATCAGTTGTCATCACTAGTGATACAGCTTGTGCAAAAATGCAAAATGCATTGACGTTGAATCTTTTTCCATATGAGAAGTCTGTTTTTTAACTATTTCCTCCAACTATACATTTACATGGACTCTAAGTCTCTGGCTACATGTCAAGCCTGTGCAAAGATATATTAGATGGATGCCTCTGTGTGTAAAACCTCCTTCATGCTTCAAAAAGTAAAGCTTTCCTGATGGATTTAGGAGAGACTTGAATCCATTAACCTTTTACCTATCACAGAATCTTAACTCCCCTCTCATCCATCTCAACATATTGTCATGATTTGAATTGTTTAAAGTCTATAAGGAGCCCCTAAATCTTCTACACCCTTACACAGGCTGAAAAAAACTTTACAGTGGCCTTTCTGTTGAAGTTAGTTCCTGGATACAAATAGAGTATTTTGTAAATACGAATAAATTAATGAAAATCTTCCTGTTTTACGTCTGTAATAGATCCTTAATAGGGAGATAAAGTCTATGAGCAGGAAACTTTCTCTCACACAAAGACTAAAGTGCTGGAGCCAAGAATGCACTGTCTGCATCCAGCTGGCTTTAATTCTGTAGTCTAGGTATGTTCATGTCATAACACACTTGTTTGTTTGGGTAGCTATGAAAAACTTTGACTGGCATCTGTTCTCATGCAGGCAGCAGCCATACCCACATAGCTGGTAAGTGAGTAGCAGTCAGCTAATCAGGAAGTAGAAAAAAAAACATTATCTATTTAAACATTTTCATTTTGTAGGTATGAGTTGTAGGTGAAAAGAAAAAAAGACAGAAGGTAAAGCCATGTGTCAGCCTGGCGGGGTTGAGGGATCAAACTTATGCAGAGTGGAATTATGAGAGAAGCAGCAGCTTCTGTGGCCTGAGGAGAGAAACAAGACGAAATGACAGTGTCTGTCTATAGCCATGTACAGCACCTCCATATTTAAACATTAGTTAACTGAATTGTTGTTGTCAAAAAGGATCAGTAAGGGTGCACTGAACATCTCACTCTAACCTCACTGAAAACTACACAGACACGTGAAGTGAAAAAAAAACATTTAACAATTTAAATGGAAACTTTTCCCCAAATAACTACACTGAAAAATAATGGAAAAAAATCTACAGTTCTTGTTCCTTGTGAAAACAAGTTCCTCTTTAAGTTTTATGCATGTTTTTATTTCCTGGAGAAGGGTGTATGGCAAATTAAGCTTTGTTGGCAATTGGCAAGCAGGTACATTGCAATTCTTTTGTCTTGGAAGGATTTTGAGGATATTTTTCTGTGCCAAACCCCTACATGTGATTCTCACACTTGTTATTTTTTCTGGAACAATGACTTCTGAATTTGTTTCCAATTTCCCACAGTGTGCTTAACATCTGAAGTGAACAATTATTGAATAATTACAGGCCCAAACTGACCTTTTGAGTGTTGGGTTATGATTGACTTAAAAAAATCTGAACAAATGAAAAACACACAATTCAATTTTCCAAAATGTACAGTATGGCGATGGCACATCTGACAAATGATGAATCTGTTCACAATGAACCTGGATAATGTTTGCTTGTTGTCTTGGCATCGACATCACCTTAATAGAGCAGTTTGTTCAGTTTCAGCAACTGGACTAAACTCTGTTGTGCTGCTAATAAACTGTTAGTGGTTTTTATGCCCTGTGACTCTTGATTCTCTGATATTTTATGGATTTCTGGTGAGGTTCTATATTTTTCTCGTTGTCAATAACTCTCATTAACAAGTCCAAGGCTATCAACACTCAATAACTCAACAATAATTCAGCAGTTTAAGATCAGTATGTCCTCCAGTTGTAAAAATACTAACCGCTTGAGTACCACTTCAGAAAGGACAGTCCAAAGCACAGATCACTGCTCCTCACAGCCAGTAGCTGGGAAAGCCTCTGCTTCTTGATTCTGAAACATGTACTGTAAAGGAAAAGACATCCATACGTTTAGTACCATAACTTCTTAAAGACCCTAAAGATTTACTTCCACATCAAATGGTATACTATGACATTAGTGCTGCTAATGTACTGTACAACACAAGTACAGTACATACTGTGATCAATGAAACCCATTGTACTGTTGAAACATAAGAAGCACATTTTAAATCTTGTTCATTTAGTCAGTGTTTATATACAGTGTTAATATAAAGTAAGAAATGTAAACATTTCTGGGACACCTGGACTAAGCCATCATCATCGGGGTGGTTGGGGGCAGCTTCTGATTCTTAAGCCCTGAATGTTTTCTCAAAATCACTTGAACTTAGTGTCATATTTTTTTGGCGGAGCTGGTAGACCGGTAAACTGTTTTATTACTGTGGAAATATCTCCATCTATAGGTCTGCTCTACTATTATGGTTGGGTTTGTTTCGTGTGACAGGTGGGATCGGCTCCACCGTGTCACTAAAAGCAACTGGACTGATGTGTTCCCTTCAGTCTGTGAACAAGATGCTAGCTCGCGAAAAGTAGCTACGAGCCTTTTAGTTAACCTCAGCATTCTTCATCCAAACTGATTTAGTAGCAGCAATTATCAGTGAACAGCAGAAAGTTTCATGTAAGTGAATTACAACTTTCTGGTGCAATGAGTTACTGAGATGACACAATTTATTAATGCTAGCTAGCTACCTAAGATTAGCTGCTAACTAGCTAACAGTAATACATTATGTCAGTCATCTCAGCAAGTTAGCTGCTAGCTGGACTATGCAAAGATAAATAAAGTAGATGGTGTACTGAGGACTGAGACTTCACAGATGATTTACCATTAACTTTGTTTGTTGTAATTCTGCTTAAATAATTAATTTACAAAACTACAACCAAAGTTATTAAAAAACTAATTGTAGTCAACCTAAATATCAAACACTGGCCTTCATTCGAACAACCGAAATTGGCAAGATTTACTGGCTAAAGACAGTTCAAATAAAGGTGCATATCCCCCCATTAATTATTATTTTTTTTTTTGTCCTTTCAGCTTATCCTGTGAGTTCAGGGTCGCCACAGAGAATCGTTTTGTCCGCACGTTGATTTGGCACAGTTTTTACGTCAGACGCCCTAACTTTGATTATAGAACAATGTTAGTTGCAATTTGTTTGCAATATAGGACATAAGCACTGGTGATGATTATCTGGCTGGCTTATTTAAACCATTCACAAAGACTGAAAAAGGAAATGACCACAAATTTGATTTTCCTTTTTTTTTTTCTAACCACCATATTGCAAATGCTGCTTTTAAAGCTGGATAAAATTGTCAACTATTGTCGCCATGTACATCTCCTCTGCAAAGAGGATCTGCAGGAAGTGTGGGCCAATCAGGCAACAGAGAAAAATGAAAGCAAGTAAGAACCCCAGCAGCAGTACTAAGGTAGGTGAGGAGTGAGAGAGTCAGACAGCACAAGTATGGTTCACATGCACGGAGTAAATGAGAGACTTATGTTATATAGAAATATCATTATTTCTATATAGAGAATGCAGAGAAGTATCATGATGTATGACTTTCTGCAAATTAATATGAGCCAACTGTTCTCTAACACAAGGAGAAAGCAGTTTCATGAGTGGATCATATTCACTGAAATGTTTTTGCTTCTTATGTCAGTTTTACCCTCATGAGCAAAAGGAGAAGAGGAAGTATTGATGAGGCTCCCAAAGACGCTTACAGAATGTCTTGGTGTAAATGGCACAAAGCTTGTGATAAATTACCAGAACACGAGGCAAACAAGGCGTACACAGACTGCTGCTGCAAGTGGAAAATCCTGCTGCACTCTCTAATTACTGAGAATAGTATTGACTGTCAGCTGCACAAACACAACCTAAGAAAAGCAGAGGGGAAATGAGCTCTTTTCGATGAGAAATTACGTTAAAGATCAAGAAATGTGGCTTTTAGAAGGATCACCCCAGCTCTAGATGGTGGATGATGGCAAGTTTTTTTTTTAGGTACAGAAGTGCTGTTGATGTTAAGATCCACTTCTGCAGAAGTGAGGCATGGAAAAGAAAAGCTTGTTATTATCTCTGCTGTGGCACCACGATGAGTTCAACACAGACTGTGGAAGGAAGGTTGTGAAATCTGCTACTTCTGCTTTCTGTCGCATAATGTTTGCTGTCACTCTGATGATGAAAAGGAGGAATAGGATCAATATGTAGTTTGGGGACATTTTATGTATTAATTAAAGAGCAGGCTGTGAAAAAAATGTTAGCTAATAAAATATTTACCTACATATTATTATGGTGTGTTAAATCCTAACTGAGATCTGTGTTAAGTCTCGTTAAACAGTGTTAACCTAAGACTATACCTCTATAAAATGACCCCATACACAGAGATCACTGGTGCCAGCAGCTTACTACCAACTAAGGTGATGTGAGACTAGTGTAGCATTTAAACAGTATTAAAGGGTTAGTCATTTATTTTTAACAGTGAATTATCAATTTATGTGATATCTCCTAACTGTAGTGTTACAAATAGAGGAAATGCACATTTGGGTTGTAATAAAGGTCTGGGGCAGATGATCTATAGTTGCTTCACAAGCGGGATACTTGCTTCATTACTTTAGCTTAGTATTTTTTCAGTAAAACAATGAAATGGACAATTTGACCTATGCCATTGTAGAAAATGTTTCTATGTATTTATTTGCACTTTATCAGCCCAGGCTGTCTTTTTTTGTGCTCAGTGAACAGCTTTCATAGGACTAGACTGGGTGCCTTTATAAACTATAAACAGCTTCTCAGAATGCAGTGTACCAGCAGCATACTGTACCAAACAATAACTTCTCTCAAATATTACACAAAAAGTATCCAATCAGGAAATAGGTCACAGTATAAAGGATAGGATTCACTGTCTGGGGACAATTTGTGACAAATGCAAAAGGTTTTAAACAACAATGCCATAATGCATGAACAGGAATGATGATTGAGCTCAAGATTGGACTGTTAAAGAGAGTGAAGCTTTTGTTTTTGTGACAGTGTTGAAACAGCAGAATGAGGGATTTGGAAATTGCACAACAGTGGTAATCATTTAAGGAACTAGCTGCTGTTGGGGTCACTGATGAGAACAAATTTCACTTGACTTTTCAGACACACTGATTTGAAACTATTTTCTATCTACCTGTCACCACAGCTGCTGAATGCAGTCTTTAACATTGTTTGCTTTGAGTGTTTGTACACTATCTGTGACAATTACTGGGAGACATTTCACAGGGTGGAGCATCTGAAAAGCTATTTAAAGTTGAAGTGAACAGCCTCAACATCCTGCAACATCAATGCAAGGTGACCAAAAAAACTGGACTTCTGTAACATTGTTTATTACGTAGCATGGAGGTTTAGCAACTAGTTCTCTCTGAAATTAGAAATGAAAACTGCGTGGAAGTGGATGAGTAGCAAATATGTTAGCAAAGCTTTTGCTTCTATTCTACAGCATCTTGTAAGAGTCTCATTGGAAAGTTTGTCTTCACTTGTATGAACTGTATGTGTTATCATAATTCTTCATTGGCTGAAAACCTCCATCTGGTGGAACTTCTTCACACTGCACAGATGTGAGTTTTGTTTGCATAGGTAGTCAGACTGCATCTACACAACCAATGGATCACCAGTGGCTCCTTATTGGCGGCTTGTATTTTCTCAGTTAATTTTCTCATAATCAGCCTTGCTACATAAACACAGCAGGTGCCCCAACAGAGAGCCTTAAACAAAACAATCTCAGAGTAGTCTGGCAAAAACCAAGTTAAAACAGAGTAAAATCTTTCCCAACATGGTACTGTATTGGTCAAACAAATGAAACTTTGGCAAAAGTTAGGTAAAGAAGATTTAGTACCCTCACTATGTATCTAATAGGATTGCCTCCAAGTCTACATCCATCATTCCCGCTTTTCTATGCTGTCAAGATTCAATTTTATTTCTCTTATTCAATCTTTATTCAATTTTGTCATAATCACTTCCAGTTAATTACTATTTACCCCACCCTCTTTGAGCCAGTCTGCTTGCCGAGTCCATTATTAAATATCACCTCCCTTATTATGCTGTATCCCTTATTTCAAAGGGCAATCCAGGCATGCAACCATAGTCCTGTTTTCCTCTGCCAAGTAATTTCATGCTTGGGTTTTCATCCTGTGTCTTACATTGGCTGTTTTTGTAACAGCGGTTTTCTTGCCAAAATCCTTCACGTTAACTTAATAAAAATAAATTCTTACACACTCTGTAGATATCTTCTTATTGAAATACATAAGCTAATAGCTTGGATTTTGGGGCACTGAAAATAATAAGACACCATCTAAACAAATGACCATTGCTCTTGTTTCCTAGAGAGGACAGTCATTATTCACTATACCACAAGAGGCTGTTTGTTAAGAAACAGAGATAAACTTTGACATTTTTATAATCCTTCATTATTATTAGGTAATGTAGAAGATGGATGATAACACTTGATAACACATAATGTTAAATGATTAAAGAAGCATAAAATCATCTCTGCTCATGTTTATACAGTGCAGTTTGTACAGTCAAACTATATGACTTACTGATTTGAGGTTGGATTCCATCTCTGTGAAGTTCCACTCAGTCAGAGGCAGGCTTAAACTGAAGGGCTACAAGGAGAGAGTATCAGTCACTATCGAGGAAGAGTGGCTACTGCCCACACAGTGAAAAATACAAATTCCAGTTTGAAATGTAAAACCACACATAACTCTCCATGATGTAGATTTAGATAAGTTTTGAGTTATCGGATTTGATGATGCGTATAGTGTAGGCCTACTGACATCCATAACAGCACTGGCCCCAGCTTCCACTGTGCTCTGCTGATGGCTCCTAAGGAGCAGCTGCTGCAGCTCCTCCAAGCTCATATCCACGTTCTCCACTGCTTCTGTACCCTCCACTCTGCACACACATTCATGAATTCATGAAACACAAGGTTACCTGCTTATTATATGCATCACTGTACAGTTTCGAGTTTGTGCAAAAATGTGCATGTATGTTGCATACACGTCATGCAAGCATGTACCTGTCAAGTGCAAGTCTCTTACTCCTTCTCTCCACTACAGAAGCAGCTGAGCCCCTCCCCTCTAGTACAGACTGGACCATGGTGACAGGAAGGACGGGAGGTTCTGTGGAGCACATCTCACAGGCAGAAGTCAATGCTACAGCCTCTCTTCCACCTACACCACCTCCTTTTCCTCCTCTCACTCCTGGGCTCACAGGCTCCTCTTTAATGAGCATTATGCACTTCTCCCTGTGAGCAGAGTCAAATGATGTCAGTCAAAAGAAAAGCTGATAGAGGCCAACAAAACATGGCATCAAATGGCTCTATTTGGTTTATTTATTTCATCACTCTAATGTCATACTGACTGCAAATACACTTTCTTACACATATTGAGATGGTTTTCCACATGATCCACTATTTTAATTTATAGAAAATATATCCAGATCAACAAGTTCAACAAGAAATTGTAAAAAAGTTATATTCCAGCAAATATGTACAAAACGCTAAAGATTTCTAAAGTTATTTATAAAGCTATATTTAATTTTTGGTTACATTATCAGTGGTAAACAGCAACTAACCGGGTGCCATCAGGCTGCATCTGGAGGGCCATGCTGGCCTGAGACATGTCAGTCACATCTGAAATGATTGGTCCTCCTGTCAGGCCACTAGTAGAGCAAGAAGCAGTGTCACTGGATGGCTGAAAAAGAAGAGCAGAGAACTGTGATGTCTTCTCCAGTTAAAAAAATTTAAATTAAAATTACAACTTGGTTCTATTTGAACATTCAGAGCTAATGAAGTCTTTATTACAGTAGGCCTATATTTCCCTACAAAACACAGCAAATACATACCTACTCAAAGTTGATTAAAAGCCAGAATCTAACTTTAGTTTTACCACATTAAAACAATAGAAACAGACTACTAAACTAAAGCACTACTTTGCTAGCCTTAGCAAAAATATTGTTTTC
Organism: Channa argus; assembly: GCF_033026475.1. NCBI lineage: Eukaryota > Metazoa > Chordata > Actinopteri > Anabantiformes > Channidae > Channa > Channa argus. The sequence continues at coordinate 24,362,294 of NC_090200.1, forward strand.
CCCTCCTTAGTTGTTTCTGTAATTCAGGATTGTCAATTTTGATAAAATGAATTTTTCATACCCATATCTAACAAAGGTAGCAGCTATTTAAATGCTGTCATGGAAAAGAAAATCAGACAAACAAATGTTGCCTCTAATATCGTGTCTTTAGGTAAAATAATCAGCCTTGAAATGGATCAAAAGGAGGCACTGCAGAATTTCTATCAGTATAGTGTGCAGGCAAACCTTTCCTCTCAACTGCTCCTGTAAGTATCGCTGAGTGTGTTTGTACGAGAACCTTGTTATCATTCTATCCAAATAATATACAAAAATAGTTAGTTCAGATCAGACAAAAGCTTAACTGGTACAGTCTGTAACAATGCAGAGGCTCACACCCAGCACATCTGTAGTCCTCCTTATTTGTTGCTATGCACTGGTACCCCCTAGTGTTAATACAGTATAACATAAAACCTGGGCCAAAGGCATCAGGGTGTAGAACGAAATTTATGTTCAGGTATAATGTAGATATTTCAAGTACACTTTATATTTAGATTAAAAACTGTCTTGGACTGCTGAAGAATGTCATTACCTCTGTATTACAAATTGTGTCCTCTAAATCAACTGGTTTCAAAAACAGATTTAAATTCCAACATGGCCAAGCACTTAAGAGAAAGGCCAGGCAGTAGCAGCTCTAAAGCTGATGTTTACAGCATGTGGCTGCCAGCACCATTTGTGCTGAATGAGGAAGGTCAGCAGCAGAGTCATTTACTAATGATAGTTCCCAGCAAAATGTGTCATAGAGCACAGCAGAAGAGCAGTGGTAACTATACAGAAATTGGAAGAACAGTACAAATATTTACTGCTCCAGACAAAGTTAAAATAAAGCAATTCTTGAAATAAATGCTTAAATTTTAGGACTGAAGAGGCAGATTTGGTGAATAATGTGCGTATTTCCTTACCGACTGGATGTAGAATGGCTCATGCATTGACTCCATTGGATGACTATGGCTGAACTTGGAGGCAGGAGGACTGGGAGCCCCATCATCTAACATCAGGGGTCTAGAAAAGTTACACAAGCTTTCAGTTACACATTTTTTATAGTCATAAGCTTGGCATCATTATCAATGTATTGAATAGGAGAAAGTAGTACTGACTAGTACTAAGTTTAGTTCACTTTTTTACTTTTATTACAGTATTTACTGTCACAGCTGTACACATTTGATGCCAAACATTATTGCTGAAAATTCAGTGAGACTATGAAAACAAGTAGACAATCTACATGTAACACATAATCAAATCTTTGCCAAGTAGCCCACGGACCCTGAAATACACATTTCTTTATCACTTTTGTGTTCCAGCATGCCTTTTCTTTCTCATGTCGGCCTTGTTCTCAGCAGCTAAGCTGAACCAGCATTTTACACACACAGGCTGTAGCAGGGTCACGCACTCTGCTCTGCCTTTACTGTGTGGGAATGTGTGTGTGTCTGACTGACTGATTCAGCACTTGTCTCCATTCATAGTGCTTGTTGAGTTAGATTGTTCAGTTTGTCAGCTGAGCCAGCCCTTCCCTCTGCCCTGCTTTAGCCCTGTTTGTCTCACTTTTGTTGATTGATCCACTGTGGTTGTGTGTGTGGTTGTGTGTGTGTGTGTGTGTGTGTGTGTGTGTGTGTGTGTACTCACAGCTTTCGCTTTAGGCCCACAGTGCTAGGTGTGTTGGACTGCATCTGGCTGAACAGAAATTGAATCAGCTGGCAAAGAAAGAAAAAAGCCCAGCATGAATCAGCATCCTCTACATATACAGTAGTCCAAAAATATCATGTTTGAAACATATAAACAGGGGAAGAAACATGTTGCAAGTTTCTATCAAGCTCATTGTCATTTCATATGTTAGTGATCGCGTTGCGCGAGGGCCTGATAGAGTCAAAAACTTGCTTTTAAACATTTTATATCGATTTCTGTAGTTGGAATATGACATCAAACTAAAATTTAAGTACTTCAACTGAAGTAGTTTTACATCAGAAGCATCAAGCTTTTTATGACAGAAGCATCAAGAGTAGAAATAGTCAGAAACATAACTTTTCTTGCAGCATTGCAGCATTTTGAAATTTAATATGTTTGCTTGTCCCATACACACACGCACATGTAGACCGACCTTGTTCATTACTTTTTGCTGCTGTGTGTGATTCTGCCTCAGTGAGACCACCTCTCTCCACAGCACTTCATTCTGCCTGCAAACAGGATAAGCAAGATGACAGAAGAAGGTGGCAGATGAAAACAAAACCGATTTTATAAAAAAAACAATAATAATAATTTACATAATCAAGGATATAAAGTCAGCTGATAAGCACTACAATAAGAATCTGTATGACTACACTTTTTCTTAGTGACAAAATCTTCAAATACACACTAAAACCATTATCCTGCTCTTTCTAAATGTCCAGCTTCTGGAATGTTTCAATAAGTATCACCTTGTAACCTGACACTGAAGATTGTGCCCATTTACATGTGATCTTTGATATATAAACCTCATTAAAGAAAGAAGTCATTGCAGGGATGGGTTCATCACAAGACTCTGATTTTACTCTTCCTGCTCAGAAATGGTTATTTCAGTCAGTGTGCAACAGCAGTTTTCTACTGGATCTATCAGACAGACTATACAGAGAGCAGAACAGTTATATGAAAAAAGAGTGCTTACTGTCTCTATTGTGTTTAGAACCCCCACCATCGACAGTAGTTTTCTTGCACATTGGATTTTCACTTCTTTTGTAGAGAGATGTACAAAAGAGCAGTTATTTCGTTTGTCCTACTGTGTGATGGCACCATAGTAGGTGTAAATGACTCAGCTGATAATTACACCACCAGAATAATTCCCTAGTAGGTTACTCAGGAGTATTGGCACAGGCATAATGTGCCTGGAGAGAAGTCCTTGGCAAGAATTTATATGTTTTTAGGATTTTCTCACAGACTTCCTGAGATGTGACTGCACATGCACATCCTTTAAAGACTCTCATGCAAAGTACCTGGACATTCAGAAGGAACTGAGATGAAAACAGTTCCTTCCAAGAAGTGGGTAAGCAGTCCAGTTAATCTCTCTCACTGTCTCTCTTTCTGTCTAGCATGGTGCCCAGGGGATGAAACCTACTGACTCTGGTGATTCCAACAAGTTTCCCTTTGCGTCACCCTGAGGTTGGCATTTTTGTGTATCTCCAAGAATTAATTGGATTGCGGTGAAATTCAAAGTTTTCACATTAAACAAATAAACATTGTAGCTGTAACATTGAAATGTTGGCTTTACCATTGTTAGGGTTTTAGCCTGATGCGGATGTGTTTTTTCTTCCATTTTTGTGGAATGGGAGACTCATGAGTGTCACTGTCCATCTGTAGAGCACAGAGGCAGCTCTGGTCTTTTCCAGGTAAAACTCAGTCTTTTAGGGGTAGGCTTTTGCATTAATGTTCTCTCCATCTTGTAGTTATTCTGAAGAGGCAGGTGTAAGACAGGATTTACAGCCAGCCAGGCAAATTGGTTTGTAATGTTTGTCATTCCCTTCTCTTATTGCTTTGCAGGTATAGAGGAGGAAGAGTGTGGTCCAAACTAACTCTACACATGAGTAAATGTTATGTTACTGTGTTACTACAGGAGCTGCAGGTAGGCTTACAGAACCCCCCCCCAAAGCCTGCAATAAATAGAAAAATTAAGGGAGAAGCTTGTGTTCATAAATATGAGTATTTTGACATTTGCCTCACTTTTTTTTGTCCTTTCAGCGTATCCCATGAGTTCAGGGTCTCCACAGCGGATCATTGTCCGCATGTTGATTTGGCAGAGATTTTACACTGGATGCCCCTCCTGACGCAACCCTCCCCAATTTCTACTGGGCTTGGACCTGCACTGCACAGCTTGGGATGGGAATGGGCTGTTGGGGGTGCCATGTCTTGCCCAGAGACACTTTGACATATAGCTGGGACCGGGGATCGAACCACTGACAGACTTTTTAAAAATTTGTTCATTTTTTTTAAATTACCATTTCAAAATACAAAAGACCATATGTTCTCCATGCCTACACACTGTGCACACATCTGATCGCCCTTTCTAAGAATCTTGCTGGACGTCATTGATCCGTGTGTGTGCGTGTGTGTATATGTGAGTGTGTGTGTGTGTGTGTGTGCGTGCGTTAGTCAGGTGAGCAGGTGAACATTCTCTCCTCTCATTAGCAAACAATACTAAGCACAAAGCAGCTTCACTGCACAATAGACCCACAGCAGCTATTTTCAGCAACAATAGCCTCTAGAGAAAAAGTCAGTGCATCACTGGATGATTTGTTCCAACTTAACAAGAGGAATAACAGTCAGGGCAATTGCTGTTCGTTTACCCCCCACCCCCCCTTTTAAGCTTATGGAAATTATTGTGCACTCATTGTGTGTGTGCATCCAAGTTCCTATTAAGTAGCATGCAGATTCAATTATTTGCTGAGACAAGAACTGACTATTAACATCTCTATAAAGACAACACTGTTTTGTTGAAGCCTGTTCTTGTGTCATTACCGATTAAAGGTGAGTAAAGGGGACTTTGTCAGAAGACCTATGATGAAGACCTTGTTGGGCCAATGCATAAAAACACACAGCAACTCCACTCACTGTTTCATGTCCTGCATCTGACACTCCATGTTGTCTTGTTGTGTTCGGAGCAGCTGAACTTCATAGAGCAGTTTGCTGAGGTCCTCCTGACGAACTTTGGTCTCCTCACTCTTCACTATGGACACCTGGGAGCACAAAGTACAGTAGGTACAATGTATTTATCACAAACAAACCTACATTGCCACATTTGCTATAATTTTTTGTTCAGAGACATTATGAAATGTTTTCATCTCAGTGCCTGTAAAAATCACAACATTCCCATCAGCTTCAGCCATAGGTTGTGGTTTATAAGTATGGCTTTGCAGAGACACCACAGTGGCTTTGGGTTATTATCCTTGTCGTTCTGAAGACAAAGGAAGTTGTATGCCTCAAGGTAATTTTGGGCTCTTTGTACAAATTCTTATGGATTCGTTTCTTCTGAAGAATTGTCCTACTGAACTCTGGCTTAGGCAATTTAAAAAGGCTATATTATGAAGGATTTCACAATGATATTTTTGTACTGGAGATTTACTAAAATTGTTTTGGGTTACCTTCAAAAACAACTTATTTTTCAAATATTGGACTTTATGGAGTTCCTCTTAATTTTTTCCACATACGTTTAGCTCATTTTTTAGCTCATGTTTTGGCACTGTATATTATGGACACCCATGACCACGATGGTTAGGTTACAACTAAAAATAAATAAAAAGGATATTATGGCTTATTTAACCTTTATTGATTTTGATGGAAGCTATTAACAAAGGAAGGCTTTAAAACAGCGCTGTCCCTCAAACACTACAATAAAGCCAATTTACAAAGAGTTATGACATTTTCTCATATGATTTCATTGAAAACATACCTTCCTCTTGATGTGTTCCAGCATGTGTTCGTGTCCCTGAAGGAAGTACAGATGTTGGAACTCTGTGTCGTCTCTCTCGGGCTTCACCAAACCACTCTGCTCGATATTCACCACTTTACGGAAACCATCTAAACACGCACAAGTATAGGTGTATTAAAAAATGCATGTGCGCACACACACACACACACACACACACGTATAAATATAAGCTCTATAACAGAGAGGAGAGAAGAGTGTACTCACACATGTTGAGTTGTCGAACAAAGCTTGCCATGTTATTGTGTTTAAAGTACTTGGGTAGAACTTCCTTTGCAAAGCGTCCCTGGTCAAACACATGAAAACTAGTCCCGGTCTGAAACAGAGAACATGGTCACAAGAGTCAGGAGGCAGTTTAAAGCCTCTCTGAACACATTATATCTGAAATGAGCTGCTAACTGCTACAAAAATGGCAGAATTTGGAAAACTGCTGTTTATTTAAACCTGTAATTTAAAAATAAGAAGGTAGTGCAAGTAAAGTGCGGCACTTCTGGAATTGTGCATTTGATGCACGATAGTAAAACATCCCATAACATACACCAATTAATCCCTTCAGAGAATTCAGGGAAGTTAGTAGAACAGCAGCATTCTCAGCCTTCACAAAATATTCCAAAAACATCAATGGGAAGAAAAGGCAGTAAGATACGTAATAAGATACAACCAGCAAATTCATGTTCAAGATACTTTGTTTATTTCTTTAGTGGATTTTTCAAGCAGAAAGTTTGGCTCTGTTAATGTAGAGAATAAATGGATTTTCTTCAGAAACTTCTGAAATTCTGGCATTGAACTGTACTGAATAGACACTGTATGCTGTACAGACAACAGAAACCTCAAGTTTAGAATCACAGTGTATACAGTATATTTATCAGGCCATTGTGTTTTTTATGTAAACATCATGGCCCAAATATACAGTAACTGGATAATTAAAACTCCCAAATATGATTAGTACTGCGGTACAGTACTATTTGTGTAAACATGAAAGGAATTGTGTTGTTAAACTGTTTGTTTTATTGTATTACAAATTATTTTGTGAAATATTGCTCTGCTTAGAATGTTTACTTTTATTCCATTTGTGGGATTTAAAGGCAGCTTAGAAGGCCTGTGGTCAAGGTCATAATTTGTTCATTTGGCAAATATAAGTGCTGGACCTTCACCAGGTTACATTCTTCCATGTACGCTATACAAACTGTCCCTCTTTATACACATCACCAATGGTAACTCCTGTCATATTTCCAAAAGCGGAGTTAGTTTTCTTTCCTGGAAATGTTCCACTTCTCATTTGAAAACCTTCATCACTTCAGTGAAATTCAAATAATAGTAAAAATTATTACTGCATTATTACTGCAGTAGAGATCACCTAAGTATACAATAACAGATATATATATGTACCCTCTGGCCTACAGTTTGCTCTTAGTAAAGAACCATTGTATGTGTGATAACTGTTGATGACAGCCATTTATAGTGATGTTATCACCATAACATCACTGTAAGCTTTTCTGTAAGGGGGTGAAATATTTTCCCCACAATGTGGGTGCCGTCATCAGGATGCTACATTCAGCTCTGTCAGCTGATAAAAACAGATTATCTCACCGTGAATGATGAGTCATGCTCACACATTGTTAGTCTCTGAAAAGAAGCACAATAAAAGGCATTTCCTTTTTAAACAATTCTAATAAGACGTAGCGGTTACCTTGTTTATAGTGATGCTCTGTTGCCTATCAGTAGTTGGACAAAGCAGCAGCTGATGCTGCACACTAACTATGGATGTCATTAGACTGGACAGCATCTGTTTGTGTGTTTGTTTCCCTACAAAGATGAACAGACAAGCTGTCCTCTTAATGTTGGGTGGACACATCAGCACTACACAACTTATTTCCAAGGAAAAACATATTAACCACATTAAGGGCATAATATGCTTTTTAATATATTTTCTATCATTTACAATGTTTAATTTTATGTTCAATTGCTTCACGTTAAAGGGGTTACATTTTACAATAGACAATGAATTTAACTGAATATGTCATAGTTAAACTTACAGAAATAAGCAAATGTAGCCAGTAAACTCACGTCAGGTTAGCTAAATGTCTCTTTTAATGTCTCTTTTAAGTCTTCTTAAAAAACTGTCACATATCAGATGTCTTTCCTACATGACGGTTTCATGTAGGAAAACAGTTGGGGGCCTAGATAGAATTTTATCTTAGACTTTTGGTGCCACCTTATTTTAGATTTTATGCATTAGCCTGATTCATTTATATCACATATATTAACAAGTAACCTGCTATCAAACAAAGCAGATACGGATGCATCAGTTTTGTTAGCTACACTAAAAAGGAAATGCCTATCCCAGTAGGAAGACATTAGGGTCACTACATATGATGTGTCTCACTAACATAAGGATAAAAGGATCAATTCCTACTTTTACACTCAATTTAATTTCTTTGTGCACATAACAAGAGGGCAACAGTAAGTGTCTGTATACATAAGTGAAAGAAAAATTCAATCATGTATGGAGTGTACTTCCCATACATGATAAATGAAGAAAATTGTTAATAGATCAATTTTTATTCAGTTCTTTTGACTTTTTTCCCTCCCATGCTGTTTACTTGTTGCTGTTGTTAAATGCATTTAGAATCTGACCTGAAAGTAATCTGTAATTTTCATATTTTGGTATTTCTGTAAAAAATTAAAAAGACTGGATTGAAAATATTTTTCTATTTTTCTTCTATTTGTGTTTTGAATTAAACAAAAAGTAAAAACTATATGTCTCTGTGTGTGTTTGTTCCTGACTGTACCTTATAACAATATCTTTTTAATGTGGGAGACAGTAACGCTTATTGCACTTGTTGATCATTTCATCAATATAATAATGAAAACTAGAACTAGTGTCTTTGGAGACAATGATTGTTTTTCCTTTATGAAATGATGGCAAATTTAATACATACAGATACTTTGGTATCATGTAAAGTGTGTTCTGAGGACTTACAGCACTCCAGCAGATTAGATGGTTGGTATCTGGGTCCTCCACCAGGGTCCACAGCTTGGTGAGAAAGGCTGGAACATTGCTGACAAAGCTGCCATCTACACCCATGGCACCTGGAGACTCCTGCATCCTGACACCTTTTGACTGCTGAGGCCACTCACAACAGGCAACCAAATGTGTGTTTGTGTGTGGAAGGTGGGTGTGTATATGTGGGTATGTGCAGATTCCAGGTTTAGTCCATGTTTGAGAAACTTCTTCTCTGCTGATCCGTCACTGATAATCCCAAGTTTGTCTCTTAGATTCCATTTCAGTCAGTAAACCTCCTTCTGTACAGTCAACACAATCTCTCTGTCTCTGATTTTGTTCTTTTGTTGCTATGTCTCTGTGTTTTACATTTCTGTTTAATATATCCTCATTTTAAGTCTTTGTGCCTCTTCTAGTTTTTCCTTTCTCTTTTCCTTTGCTCTCTCCCTGCCTCTGTCCCCCCTGCTGCATAAGTCATTCAACTGAATGTCACCACAGAAGGTCCCTGTCAGCACACACACCCCCGGCCCCACAACGACAATCAAGAGACCGCCCAGCAAAACAATACACTATGCACACAAGAGCTGCAATAATAACCACTGTCCAACCATCAAAAGGATGCTGGTGAAACGAAGTAGTTCAGGGTTCAGTGTGCCTTTATGCCAGGTAGAAACGACAGCAATCACAACTGTCTAGATATTGTTATGAAGGGTGCATTAATCTTCCTTGAGGCCATTGTGTCTATTTATTTACTAATTTTACAAAAAATTATGGTTACACCTATTTGATTAAACATTTTCCATCTTTTCACTTTATCAGGTTTAACACTATAAGCAACCTTTCTGCATTTTCATATTATTTTTAATAGTCTTTTGATAGATTTTTATTATGAAATTACTGATCATACCTTCTTTAAAGCTGCATTAAACTATTTATGGCCACTAGGGGCATAGCTGCACAACAAAACAGAAAAAATAGTTAAGGTGTAAAAGCTACACAGCTGATAGTCAATTACAGTATGAACATATTCTTCAGAAATCAGTGATTGAGTAAAAGTGGAAATATATTTGCATCTAACTACCATCTGTAATAAAAATAAGACTGCTTTTTAAAATAAACAATTTATGAAATAAAATCCAAAAAACTTGTTTGGTACCTTTACATCACCTTTGTCATCACAATCAAACAGCTATCTGCTGCATCTTGGCAATAATTATGAATCAAAATATGTGATCACAGTACAAAGATACTAATATCAATCACACTAATATATGGAAAAAGAAAGAAGCTAAAAGATTATAAAAGTTTTGTATAGCAAAGTCTCTTTTAGCATACACGAGGTGATTCGATCTATTGTGTAGATAAAAATGTTGGTAGCTGGTTTAATGTTGTAAAGTTGGCATTTATTTGATGTTGCAATAAGCCAATTACAGTAATATTTGGTCATGGCCAATCATGCAGTTCCTCTGAGCTGGATCTTTATGCGATAGGGTTTGGGAGTCTGGGTAAGTCCAAAAACAGGAGTGAAATCAGGCTTCCCTGCATCCTCAGGCCAGACAAAGGTGAACTTCCTCAGCAGGCTGACCAAAACAAGGAAGAGCTCCATTCGGGCCAGACTCTCACCAAGACATATCCTAGGTCCTGTGTTTTAAAATATCCATAACAACATGCAAGAAAAGTGCTATATATTTTCTATAACGTGATCTTCTTTTACAATCAATCTATCTGTGCATCTAAGATTATAAAAGTTATTTTACAAACCTGCTGAAAAAGGCATGAATGCATCTGGTTTCACAAACTCTCCATTTTCATTGAGGAAGTTCTCAGGGTTAAATTCATGAGGAGATTTCCACTGTCCCTCCTCAAACAATACCGAGGACAGGTTAGGGATGATAACGGTTCCCTGAAGAATATACAAAGTATCTTTCAAATGTGTAAACAAATAGAGTAAGAGTGATGGACTGTCCCATGGGTCCACATACAGTAGTAGTAGTTATATATATGTATATACATATATATATATATATATATATATATATGTATATACACACACACACACACACATACACACACACATATATATATATATATATATATATATATATATATATATATATATATATATATATATATATATATATATATACACACATACATATATATATATTTATATATACACGCATATATATATATATATATATATATATATATATATATATATATATATATATATATATATACATACATATATATATATTTATATATACACGCATATATATATATGTATATATATATATATATATATATATATATATATATATATATATATATATATATATATATATATATATATATACACACACACACATACATACATATATACATAAGTGCCCCTTGCAGTCTTCCCAACACTCACTGGCTGGTTACAGTATCTCTGTGGACCTCAGACGCATGTTGCCTTTCACTGCCTTATTGGAACTGGTATACAAGTTTGGGATGCAAGTCTTAAATAGTTCCCCATATGTAATGGAGTGGAGAGATGGTCTCAAATCCTAGAGGACAAGTGGGTCACATTTGTTCTCTGGTCCACTGCTGCTACCTGCTTTTGTTCACTTTCCAGGTTAGACGCAGTTCATCTTAAATCAGCCTCTTATCTTCTAATGGTTTTATCTGTCTCATCCTTCAAACCAATCAGAAAGAACCAACATCAGGGCCAGTTCTATGACTTATTTTAGTATTCTGATTCATACATATATGCTTCATAATACAATGCGAAATCCTCACGTAAAGCCTAACAAAACAATACAAAACAAACTAATGTATTTATTAATTTACTCTGTAGCACAAGTAAAAGGTCTGCAGTAGAGGAAAGTTTTCTGCAGCTTTAGATGAACATAAAGAGGGAAATTTCAAATCAAATGAAGGGCAGCAGGTTTGGTCTCAGCATTTTAAATGCTACAGGCAACTGTCGCTCAGGAGGTAGAGCACTCATCCACCAACTACAGGATCGATCCCAGGTTTATTGCAGGTTTAAGTAGATTTTACATGCTTAGAAGGACATCAGTTTATTGTGTGTTTTTTGAACTCCAGAAACTATATTTATTACTTTACATACCCTTGGTAGGGAGTATCCCATAAGCTCTGTGTCTCTCGTGGTGGAGTGGAATAAACCAAGAGGAACAGTGTTAGCCATCCTCTGGATCTCATGAATGACAGCCTGCATAAAAGACAGCTCTTACACTGTTGCACTTGTAGCATTGTAGGGGTGCATGCAACAATTTACTTTACATTGTAAAAAAAAAATTTTTTTTTAAATTTTTAATCTCTTAATCCTTATACCTGCACATAAGGCATCTGGTGTCTGTCTTCAAAACTGGCTTGATCCTTCCCATCCAGAACTTTGACTATTTCCTGCTGACAGTGCTCTGAGAAAAAGAAAGTTTGAACAGGGGGAAAGAAAGAGTTTTACAGTTAACAAAAAGAAGAACATCTACAGTTCCAGTATGGGTTTACCCCTTTTTCTCTAGCCTGGATTAATGTGTCTCTGAAAAAAAAGTATATCAAAATGATATACAAATGTCACAAATAGTATTTTTAAAAAAGCACAGTGAAAAAATATTTTACCCATGACTTCAAGTCTTGCTATCAAGTGACTTGCTATTTATGCATAGTGTTGCAGTCACTTTGAATCTGTGGAATCCCAGAGTTTTGCAAATAGCCCTTCCAGACTAATGTTTTTCAGTTAAGTATATGTAGTAACCATGTAGTAACTAATATATATAGTAATAGCTACTGTTGATGTTGAATCTTTATTTGAGGGAAGATGACCAAGGCACACTGCCCCAACAAACTGATTATGCACCAGTTTAGAAAAGTTTGTTAGTAAATTTGTCCTAAAGACTCAGAAATCATTTAAATGAAGCTTGTTTTTAATTAGATACTAAACACCAAAGGCATTTCCTTAACTAAACCCTCTACAGCATATCGGTCGACATACAGTGTGGGTTTGCTTGTTTGTCTGTGGCATAGACCTTGGTTGTTGTCCCAAAAAAATGTAAAACACTTGAGCCAGACACACTGCTCCTCTGGGTCACTTATTCCTTCATGTCGATCATGGTGACCAGAGAAGCATCTGCTTTTTACAGTGGTCTGAGATCAGCTTCAGCACATAATCCTTCATAATCCTCACCTCTAAAATGGTCACTACACCAGAGGTGGGAAATAATGAATTACAAATACTTTGTGACTTTACCCAAAGTAGATACACCATCAGTGTACAAAGTCTTACTTTTTTCTCCTAACTGTACATTTTCAAGCACTTACTTTGCTTTTAATTCATTGTGCAAGGACACAGTGTATCACATTTTGCTGCATATGGGACTGTCACTAGGTAAAGAATAGGGGACACCAAATACTCAAAAGTAATTACTGAACCTCATGGTGGTTCTAAATAACAGGTGTGGGTTTTGCCAAAGTCATAAAAATGATGTGTCTGAGCCATAAACAATCTGTACAAATTTTCATTTCAGTTTTACAGTTGTTTATATATTTTAGTGTGGACCAAGTGGTGGACTGAATGGCCATTGTTAACCCTAGAGAAGATGATGGACATTCATACCCTGGATTTGGGGATAATTCATTAGGTAGAGTAAGCCAGTAAGCACTGTGTTGGCAGTTGTGTCAGTGCCACCAAAGTGAAGCTCCAAAATGAATTCACACAGCTGGTCTTCAGTAAATGACGAGCCATCATCACCTCTCTGCAGAGACAGAGAGTAATGCGATAACATTGATCTGCATGACCAACAACTATACGATTATTATTAATCTAAGCGGAAATGTCTGACTGGTAAACAGTTTGTTATAACTCAAACAGAAAGACAAACAAACCTTGTCCAGTTCATCCAGGTAGCAGTCTATGAAATGCTGTGGTTTACCAGGAACTCTGGTCACTTTGCTGTCCGCCAAAATCTTTGAATATCTTTCACGTGCCATCTGACAAAAACAGGTTAATAAAGTTCTAGAAACACATTTTGAAATAAATGATGATCTTGAGAATAGAACTCAAATAAAAATGTCTCTGGCAGCATGTCCTTTCATTTAGCAGTTAAACATGCATTTAACAGTCATTGTCTGTATGGACCCAACAAAGAATCATTGGGAGAAAAAAATACTACACTCTCTAACACCACTATACATCTGCAAAAGAACTGAGTGTTTCTGTAGTTCCAGAGATACATTCTTCAGTTATTCATTCATACAATAAAGAAATCGTAAACTTAATATTTTTAAACCAAGGCCTCCATGATGAGGAAGCCCCTGAAAAATAAGGTATTTTTGATTACGCTGTAGTTTTTATTTCAATATGATACATTTTAACTAAAGCATGGCTAAATATACTGTAAGTTTAAATTGACCTACCTAGTAAGATTGGTATTAAATGTATGTTTGTGTTTTTTGGTCCCTTCCTAGCAGTTGAGCACATATTTTCTATTGTTGTTTTGTGTCACATTTTGGATGTTTTTGGTCTTCACAATGGGCCTGACAATTTTATTAAATTTAATTCCTTTTCTTTGCCTTTCTATACTATACTATATACCTATAGTATGGAAATAAGAGAAATAGTCTGTCTGGCTCCAACACATTAAAGCTGACATTATTGCTCCTGTAAAGACATAAGAAACTATGGCTTTTCGTAATGACAGAGCTAGTATCTCCATAATAAACCTAATTCAGTAGTGATTTGCTTCACCTAGAAATTTTAAAACTTTACTAAACATACCTTAAACAACTTAAAGACTTTCTGAAAGGGCAGTGGCAAGCAGCGCAGCATAGGAACAGAGTCATATATCTGTATTGGAAAGAAACATGATAACTTACACTTTATTTAAAACTCATATGGTGTGCCCAGAAAAAAAGGTCCCAGGCTACAATGTAACACATAAGCATCACAACATTTAAAAACAATTTGTCCAACCAGAATTTAATATTTCCAGGCAGCAAAAATTGTAAGTACTGGTTTTATTATCCAAAACGTCACTCACCATGCCCCAAAACCCATTTAATATTTTTGACGTCTCACTAAAATAGACAGTAAAAAACTCCATAAACTCGTCATCATAGTCAAACTGCCTGGCAAACAGGACTTGGCAGATGATGTTAGAGGCTGCCTTGTGGAAGAGCAGGTGAAGGTTTGTGGTTTTACCTGAATGAACAAAAACATGAACAATGATTCTTTGACCAAACAGTCACAAAAATGCCTTTGCTTTAAATAATATGATTTTTTTAAAAAGGGGAATATTTATAATAAGAAAAGAAAATAAACTACTCTACAGGATAGAGTTTAAACAATCAAGATTGTGATGCTGTTCTACATTTTTTTAAACATACCAAGACTCTGCTCCAGAACTTGCGTAATGAGATGGATCTCTCCCAGAATCCTGTGCTCCATGGACTGTTTTCCCAGCCCAAAGTTTCTCAGGGCCATCAGGCCAAAGCGTCGTTGCTCTCTCCAGCCAGAGCTATAATCTGCCAGAGCCAGTCCTGGAGCTACAAGGCAAAAAAATAAATAAATAAATAAAAAGGTCAGACAGAAGGAAAGACTTAACTTTAAACATATTTTAAATATCCATTTTGACAACACAACAGCTTAAACTGTGTTTATTATCTCATCTTCATCATTGTGTATTGTATACCTGTTTTTATGAATTTATGGTAAAAATGTGAACACAAATTGCTGTTCAAACCAGCAGCTCTGACTAGTCACAACAGGGAAATGAAGGTTGCATATGGTTTTAAGTAACAACGGGAATTGGCATGTAGATGACAAGTAATGGCATTAGTTTTTTCCCCACCCCATCATCAGTTAGATAGCAGCTGTCTATGCTCAAGTGTATTTTTGACAGTACACAGACAGTGAGCTCATTGTTATCTCTAACAGTGAGCTTCGTTGTTTAATGGCACCTGGTTTTGTTCACCACGATGATGTCACAACCTGGCTCAGATGGCCAGGGCAAATAGAAAAGAATCACACACGACTTTTAAAGCTAAATATTTATTTAACTTAACACAATTTAATGAAAAAGGAAACTTGAATTTTGTGCCAGTATAACAAAAGATATTAACAAAAGATATTGATTTTCTTTTTCACCATAATAGTTATCTTGATTAAGACTAATTTCCAAGTTAATTAAAATTAATTTTAAACAACAAAACTAATGAGTCTGGCTCCATATTAAAGAAGACATGTAGTTATAATTTTAGTAACTATCACACTTGTCATTGCAATGGCCAGTTATGTGGATTAGTTAAACCTCTGTCAATATCACAATTCTTATCATTTAGTTTTCAAATATTTTAATCCTTAGAAGTGGCAACTACACTAGTATAGATAGTGTAGACACTATACATAATAATGCTCCTACAACATCTCCACACAACATTAATTCAAAATAGATTAGCTTCAGCTCCACACAGCCAACAAAGTCCACAAAACTACCAAACTGTATAGTTCATAATGTAACTGCCTAAGCCTTATGTCCATGCTATTTCCACTTGACTTTTTACATGTGTGTAATACAATTGGGGAGGGTTGCATCAAGAAGGGCATAAGGCGTGAAAACTGCCAAATCAACATGTGGACAATGATCGGCTGTGGTGACCCTGAACTCACGGGATAAGCCGAAAGGACAAAAAAAAAAAACTAAAAAGACCAAACAAACTTAATGGTATGGCATCACGTCGGTCAAAACGCAACATTCAGGAATAATATATCAGGTACATTATACTCGAATTTCACTCAAAAAAGTACACTGTACCTTTCACCTGAAGAGCATGATTAATCAATAGGCCTTGTGGTCTTCCAGAGAAGTCGGCAGCTTTGTTGACCAGGGCTTCTTTTATAACCTGGAACCCACTGATGACGACCATAGGTTTCGGACCCATAAACAGGGTGAAAACATTACCATAACGTTTGGTCAGCTGGAAAAAAAGACAGTTTTATTGGAACTTAGGTGACGTGACTGACATTTATTGCATTTATTGTGCATTATAAACAATTTATAATTGGAAGAAGTAGCCATTTAATTTTCCGCCTTAACACAAAAATAGATACATCCAGAAAGTATTCACATAGTGATGAGTCCCCTTAAATTGACAACAGCTTTCTTATGGTCACAAACATGATTTGTGAGACCATCGTGAACTTTACCTTTGACCTAAAAAATCTCAGTTCACACAAGAATCCAAGTGGACATTTGTGCCAAATTGGAAAGAAATTCCCTCAAGAAATTCCAGAGATAGTTTGATCATAAAAAATAAAAAAAAACACATGTAGATATCATGGCCACAGCTGCTGCCAGACCAGAGGCATGAAAAAAAAAAACTGAGTTCATATGAATACATTGGATTACAAAAAAAATAGATCATACTGTACAAAATCAAACACTGACTGTTATAAGCATTGTTGTATTGTTGTGTATTTAGTCCAAAAGTAGTAATCAGTTGGTTCTCTTGGTTCTAATCTTTTACTTTACCCTCTGCAGATCTGCAACAGGATTCTCCAGATTTAGATGGAGCAAGTTTCCAAGGATGGGGATGGGCCGAGGGCCTGGAGGGAAGTTCTTAGCCTTCCGGTTCAGAAAGAGGAGCAGGAAGAGCAGAACAGCAAACAGTAGAGCCACAGATGCAAACATGATGATGTGTTTACACACATTTTCATTCTCGGTTTTATTATACGAGGTTTACAAACGCACCTTTGCACAGTCATGTGGCCTGCAGAGGTTGACTTTGACTAGAAATGAGTAAATAAAAGTCCCTTCATCAATTTATTTACTTTAGAGGAATGTCAACAGTTCCTGACATGGAACATGCTGCCCACTTCAGTAAACATGGAGTACTTTGCACTAGAGATAAAGAAAATGTAGTGTACCACTTCTTCCTGAGCCACCACCACAATGTGAGAACGAGCATCCTGACCACTTATGGCACAACAGAAGAGATTCTTCTGTTTTATATGCTAGTATATGTATGTGGAGCACTGTTGCTTCACAGAATGCCCTCTGTACAAATCCACCAACTGTCTGTAGCCATTCTGTCTGGGGTTTGGATGTTCACGTGCTTGTTTTGGTTTCCTCCGGGTTTCTTCCAGGTACCCCAGTTTCCTCCCACAGTCCAAAGACGTGCATTTTAAGTTCGTTTGTGGCTCTATATTGAATGTAGGTGTTAATGGTTGTCTGTGAAATGCTGTTAGATCAGGAGTTTCTGAAATACCCATCTAAACTGGTGCCACATTCGGAGTCAATGAAATCACTTTTCTTCTGGGTTTCTTTCTTGGTTTGAACTTTAGTAGAGGATCTTGACAATGTCTACGTGCATTGAGTCGCTGCCATGTGACTGGTACCTATTAAATTAGCTAGTGAGGTATTTAGAAGTTTCGACTCAAGTTAGGGAAATTCACAAATTTCTGACTGGTCTACAGTTTCTGACTGATAACATAAGCTATGTGTGGCAATAAGTGGCAACAAAATTCAGAGAGACTCCAGTGTGCAACAATTTTATTCTTCTCTCTTCATGATGAGCCGATTAATCAACATCACTGCTAGCACAGTGAAAACTAAGAAAACACAAAAGCTGCCATTAATGCTACACTTAGTTTTCTTTTAAATATAAAGTTCACTTTTGTTTACAACATGCCCTGATTCTGAAAGATATCATCGGAAACATTTGTTTTAACAAACCAGTTACATAATCTATGAACAAATAATAAATCAGCACATTTTGTTTTAGAGGACTTGGTGAAACGTCAGATGCTGTTTGTCTTTTCGACAGATCAGTGATAAGCATGTAACAGATGTCCTAAGCTGAACCCCAGGTGTTCGTACTGAAGATGTACAACACCCCTCCCTCGACCACAGTTAATATAATCCAACATATAGAAGAAAATAGTCTGGCTTTTACTCATACTTGTTTGTGATCTCCTTCAGCACATTAACTATGGAAGGAAATTAGATAAGAGCAAGAGCTGCATATTACTGAAGGTCAAAAAAGGATCCACTCACATACATTGTTCCAAATCTAAAGTAGAGAGAAACACCATGATGTGATTTCCATATTTCATAAATTAAATGTACATGAAATAACACAATACAACAATACAGCATCCACACTAAAGCTGCATTATTAAACCACTGTCAAGCCATTTAAAATGGCTCAGTAGAGCAGGGTTCAGTCTGCCTGTGTCATGCAGAAAGAGAAACAGATTATAGAATTGTTATGGCCTAAATCTGCATAGCTAAACAGCTGGTAGCTACCTACATACACATCCACTGAACATTAGCTTTCAAGTCATTCTCCTATCATTTGACTATCACGTTAGATTTTATAACTTAATTTTATTTGACTGGTATATTTTATAACTCAATTTTAGCTAGACTGTATAGTGAAATATAAATTGTTAAACCTTTAACACAGTGTGAATTCTAAAAATTACATAAAAAAGATTTTGAAATGAAAATAACTGTTTAAGCAAACAATTTAAGAAAAGAATTCTGAGAAAAGTGTCTCTTCGAGACACTTACTCACGCAACAACAAGCTCAAAGACACTAAATTGTTTTGTAGAGCAAAGTCAGGTGATCATTTTCATTTGGTTTCACTTAGCAATTTGATTTACTGGACACATCAAATATTGCTGCATCAGTTTTTAATGTTCATACTACCACCAACCAACCTCGCAAGTTTTTTAATTTTCCATTTGCCAGTGAATTGTTGGGGGACTTAATTATCCAGTTTTAAAAGGTTGTTGTGTTTAACACCTATATACAGGCAGACATTTCAAAAGTTTCATGTTCACCACTGAGCTTCAATAACAATTAAGAGTTTTAACCCAATACTCACTAAACTACTAATGATTTCTATAAGATATAACTGTTGTACTGTTAACTATGGAAGCTGAGAAGAGCCTTCTTTCTCTCCTCAAAGTCATGCTGAAAAACTAGTCCATGCATTTGTTACTTCTAGGTTGGACTATTGTAACTCCCTACTTTTGGGGTGTACTAATAACTCTCTAAAAAGCCTTCAGTTAATCCAAAATGCTACAGCAATAGTGCTAACTGGAATTGGCAAGAGAGATCATATTTCTCCTTTATTAGCTTCTCTCTGTTCTGTCTCTCTCCTCCTTACATACAAAGCTCTTAATGCTAAGCTCTATCATATTTAAAAGATCTCTTAGTGCTGTATTGCCCGATTAGACCACTTCGATCCCAGAATACCAGCCTACTTGTGGTTCCCAAGGTTTGCAAAAGTAGAATGGGAGGCAGAGCCTTTAGCTATCAAGCCCCTCTTCTTTGGAACCAGCTTCCAATCCAAATTCGGGCAGCAGACACTTTCTCTACTTTTAAGACTAGGCTTAAAACCTTCATCTTTGATAAAGCTTATAGTTAAAACTGCTCAGTCAACCTGAACTAGCTCCTACTTAAGATGCTATAGGTTTAGAGTGTTGGGGGACTCCCGCAGGTGCAATGAGCTCCTGTCTATACAATTATTTGTCACCACTGCATGCTATTAATTTTGTGTCTTCTCTCTCCAGTAGTTGTGCTTCTCCCTCTGCAGGTGTCCTTGGCTTTGGAGCTGTGTGTTTCCAGTGTGCAGCTACTCGCCCTAACAACCTGTATAATGTTTTGTTGTTGCTCTTTTCTTTTCTCTCCCTCTTCACTTTCCACTCACCCCAACCTCTCAAGGTAGATGGCCGCCCACCCTGAGCCTAGTTCTGCCGGAGCTTTCTTCCGTTAAAGGGAGTTTTTCCTTCTCCACTGTCCCCTAGGGCTTGCTCAAGGGGGAATTGTTGGGTTGCCTCTGAATACTTTGTATTTTGGACTTTATTATGTCAAGTGCTTTGAAATGACTTCCTAATAAATTGATGCTATATAAATAAAGTTGAATTGAACGGCCATGGATGCAAGGTATTTTGCTTTCCACAATACCTTAGGCTAAAAAAGAAAAAAAGAAATACAGTATTTTTAAGAATGATGCTACAAGCTTCGCACACCTATTTTTGGTCAGTTTCTCCCATCCTTCTTCTGCAGTACCTCTCAAGCTCCATCAGGTTGTATGGGGAGCTTTGGGGTACAGCGATTTTCAGACCTCTCCAGAGATGTTCAATTGGGTTCAAGTCTGGGCTCTGGCTGGGCCACTCAAGGACATTCACAGACTAGCCACTCTTATCTTGGCTGTGTGCTTAGGGTCGTTCTCCTGTTCAAAGTTAAACTGTTGCCCCAGAGTTCTCTGGAACAGGTTTTCATCAAGGATGTCTCTGTACATTGCTGCATTCATCTTTCCCTCGATCCTGACTGGTCTTCCAGTTCCTGCCACTGAAAAACATCCCCACAGCAAGATGCTGCCACCACCATGCTTTACTGTAGGGATTGTAGTGGGCAGTTGGTGAGTGGTGACATGACACTTGGCATTCAGGCCAAAGAGTTCAGTCTGTTTCATCAGACCAGATAATTTTGTTTCTCTAGCAGGAGTCCAGGTATTTCCAAAATTCTTCCATTTACAGATGGAGGCCACTGTGCTCACTGGGACCTTCAATGCTGCAGACATTTTTCTGTACCCTTCCCAAGATCTGTGCCTCCATACAATCCTGTCTCAGAGGTCTAGAGACAATTCCTTGGACTTCATGGCTTGGTTTGTGCTCTGACATGCACTGTTAACTGTCTGCTTTTCCAAATCATGTCCAGTAAACTTCCATTTCCCACAGGCAGACTCCAAAGTTGTAGAAAAATCTCAATTATGATCAGTGGAAACAGGATGCACCAGAGTTCAAATTTAAGTGTCACGGCAAAGGCCCAGAATACTTAAAAACAAGAATTAAATCATGTATATAACAAATTTGAAAAGATGTAAAACAAACATTCATGTTTTCATAATGGGGTATAGTTTGTAGAAAATGAGTGTGAGCCATTTTGTGGCTTTGTGGATGCACTGAATTATCCAGGGGGGGAAAAAATTCTTGTGATAATTTATCAAACTTGAATGTCAAAAATGAATGTCTTGGCTTTAATAGATCACAACTAATGCCTTATACTTCAAAGTTTGTGCAACAAAGATGTGATTCTGCATTTAGGCTACTGTAGAAGTTAGGCTAAATTTTCACCCCTTTAATTTAATGCACTCCATACAACTCCACCACCCACTATGATCTCACATAGACTTATATCTGACAGTTTCATAACAAAGCTACTTTATTCAATTACATTAGATTTGATAGGTTTTCTATTGAAATGGCCAGAGGGTGTAGAAACAATTGCCTTGAAAGAAGAAAAACGAATATTAAAAAAATTAAACAACCCTTGAATAAAAAAATTAAAAAAAAGTCAATGTGGTAGATGAAAGAGTGCTGTCACTGTAGGATGCATATTTGTATTTTAAAAGGTGATTTGCTCTCAAGAATCCAGGTCCAATTAAAAGGTCCAAAATCCAATTCAGTTATGTAATATGCAAATTTAAGAGTTAAAGAGAATTTAACAAATCCAATTCGAAAAGTTTGCATAATATAGGTTTCAACTCAAGTCCGAACATAATATTCACATCCAAATCTAGGTTTTCAAAATCCAAGCTCAAAGCCAAATAATCAAGGTCATAATCCAACAAAAATGCAAATGTCCAAAAGCTGACAGAAATGCAATGGTGCAGGAAGTGGAGCTGAAGGTTACAAAATAAAAGCTGGAAGGAAGTATAAACTGGTGATCCTGACAAACATTTTTGTGGCATTTTGGTATTTACATAGACTCCCTCAAAAAGAATAAATAATAAATGAAATATATTTTGCATCTATAGATAGATCAACTGCTTTCGGCTTGTCACTTCAGGGGTCGCGACACCATAACTTGTTCAACACATTGCTTTGGCATGAGTTTTTATGCCCTTCCTGCCACAACCCTCCCATTTTACATGGGCTCAGGGACCAGCACCAAGGAGTCAAACTGCCTGACAAACAGGACTTGGCAAACTTTACATGATACACTTTAAAAATGAGAAAACATATAATAACGAAAGACAAGAAAATATAGATTTTTATAAAGTCTGAGTTGATAAGTGCTGGAACAAAGGATTTCTGTAGAATGTTTTACTCGATGTTACTTACTCTATTACAAGTGTACCGACACTGTTCTCCAGGTGTTTTATAATGCACTCAATTTCTCCCAGAATTCTCTGCTTCATGGACTGTTTTCCTACGTCCTTCGTTGTAGTGTTCTTTTCAATGTATTGTTCTTTCTTCTTGTCCCTGATACACAGGCCTGAAAAGTTCCTGTTTTGTTTAATCTCTCCGGAACCAAATCTCAAAATGTCTGTGACTTATTTATATGATTTTGAGCATTTTGGAGCCAATTTTGAAAACTGTATGAACACAGACACAAATGAATGACTGTATTCTACTGCATATAAAATAAAAGTTTGCCACATTGTTTCAAATTATTTTCATACTTGTTAATATTTTAAATTATACATCAGTATATGGATTTAACATTTAAGCTTTGTAATGTCTTAGATTCTCTTGGAATTACATTTACATTTTGTCTTTAGTCGTTTAAGGCTTTTATTTTAAGGGTTACATTTTACTTATATTACAAAACATCTAAATTAAAAAAGTTTTTAAGATGTAAGATTACATGAAGGGAAAATAACCCTTTTTACATGAAGGGAAAATAACCCTAACCCACAGCCCACAGTCACAAACACAGTGACCACAAGACACAAAAAAGCATGGACAATAAGTAATTTCAAAGAAATACACACATACAAAATACACACACAATAATTACAAAGCGACACGACTGACAAACTGTTTGTTTTCACCCATTCAATAACATCAGACCTGTCAGGTTTTCAACCTGAGCTCTAGACTTTTGATAATTGCAGTATAACTCTCACCACCTATTCTCAGTCAGGATCAGAATTCAGTATTGCTAAATTTCAGTACCATGGTGGACCCTCAGGGTAGAATAAGCAACAAAATAACAGTGCATGATTGATTGATTGATTGACTGACAGAGATATAGATACATAGACACATACATAGATAGATACATAGAACCTGAAGTATATATGTTTTGTGTGTTGTTTTAAACTCAAAAGTGCTAATACCATTGGCCAGTACTGACCACTGGAGGGAGCCATTAACCTTCTGTTTTTATTTTCCCTCCAGATTAAAGACACTCCAGGAGTCAAATTGGGTTAATATGTAAATAGTCCACAGGGTTACAAAATATTGTGCAGGAAGACCGGAAAAGACAGACCTTAATGATTCTGCAGTATGGCCTGTATCCATAATGGCTTGGGAATGGAGTGAATGGATAAAAGATTTTAGTCCCCAAAAGACCCCAAACATTATATATAGATCACTGTACAGTGATGTAATATATATAATGTAATATGTGTAATTATTTTGTGTCTCTTTAGGGTGTGCGTTGTTGGTAGGAGTGATGGTTTCTCATGTTGTTGTCTTATACAGAATATTGAGACAAAAAATACTCTGAATTGTGTTTTTTTATTGAACATCTGTGCAGATTAGTATAGAATAGATTAGACCTGTGACATAAAAACATTTCAATGTCCTGCAGAGAAAGGCACATTCTGCTTTCACAAACTCTCCCTGATAAGTAAAGAATGTTTTCAGGGATGAATCCATGTGGAAACTTCCACTGTCCTTCCGCATGCAGCATGATGTGAGGTTAGTGATGATCAGTGTACTCTGAAGATGCCAAAAACCAAACAACCCTAAGTACCAGGAGGCACAGGTGAAAACATTCAGGGTTAATGAAAAACAAAAACAAAAAAACAACAAAAGAAACTAACTGGGAAGTGGTGCAGAAGGATAACAAAATAAAATCCAGGAGCAGGAAGTAAAACTAAAGAAAACTGAAGTCCAAAAACGGGGACTGTGACACCAAACCCCTAACCCCTTTCACATACACAGTATTGAAATTCCCGAGTACCACTTTAAGAAGATCTTGGACTCATTACACTCCATGCTTTATGTACATGCACTGTACCACTGGCTGGGTTTGATCCACGTGCACAGACAGTTTGCTCTATACACAATCTATACACAATCTATTGTGTAATTACATAAAAACTGTGCTGCTGTAATAACCCTTTTGCATGGAAATGTATATTAGATTTGATTTGACACTTAATACCTAAAGGTTTCTTTTATACTGAACAAGCATCTTGACATAGTAACTGTTAAAACCAAGTTTAAAGTTTTCTTATTTAGTATTTATTTTTAGATTTCTTGTAGTTTTAATGATAGCAACTACATCAGTGCAATAACAACTAAAGGCATGTGAGAAGCAACATTGTTCATTTGAGTGTTTTACCCTCACAAAGTCCTTCAAGGGGCTTTCTAGGTTCAGGTCTAACATATTACCAAATACTGGCAGGCTGTGGGGTCCTGTTGGAAAATTCTTGGTTGTTCCTATAGGATTTAAGTTTAAGGATGAAAATAAAATAAAATAAAAAACAGTTCTATAGTAGAATGATTGTAGCAAACATAGTGGAATGGATTGGATCTGAGCACCTTCCTTTACATAAGAGCCTGACGTGGGTCTATCTCCAGACTTTCCAGTGAGTCTGAAACACTGTTGGCCACAGTTAACTCTTCAGGTGTGTGCAATTTCAGTTTTGTGCTAGTTCCTGTCAGAGACTAGAAATCTGTGATAGTTGTTGGAAACAGTGTTTATTGGTGAACTGTCTAGTCTTTGCTAAGTTCAATCAATCAAAAACAACACACGAAAGCAGCAAATTAAATTATGTATCCTGTCCAGTCATCATTATTGACAGAAGTCAGACTCTCCAAAAAACGTCAAGTAAAGTAATTTATGTTGATACATGGATGTTATTGACCTTACAATGTTAACATTTTGCAACTATTTTTAATACTATTCATCTCTTTCATTATACATAAAATCTACTTTACAATCTACTTTTAATGCAATTTAATTAAACTTTCTTTATATAATGCACTTTACAACAAAATCATCTCAAGGCACTTTACCTAATGAAGTCAAGGCTATACAATATTTAAAGAAAACCCACCAAATCTCTTTGGAACAAGCACTAGGCGATGGTGGAGAGCAAAAACTGCCTTTAACAACAGACACCTAGAGCAGAACCAGGCTCAGGATAGGGGGTCATCTGCCTTGACCAGCCAGGGTTTTGGGGCACTTGCTGAAACATCTCATAATGTTGTTCTTACTGGGGTGGCTGTCTCAATGGAATATATGATTATACAGTGAAAGTGTAGGCAGATGGCCGCTCCTCCTGAGCTGGAGGAGCGGCTGGAGTTCTGCTGGAGTTTTAAATCGAGTTTTGCCACTCCAATGTTGCCTAGGGCTTGCTCAAGGGGGAATTGTTGGGTTCTCTCTATACATCTTTATACTCTTGACTTTATTCTGTAAAGTGCCTTGAGATTACTTTGTTGTGAATTGGCGGTATATAAATAAAGTTGAATTGAATTGATTTAAGTATATCTACATGATTTACTTTTGCTTTTTGTTTGCATTGTAACTGTCTGCTTGAGTTCATCAACTGTGAGTCAGCTGACCATTTTACTCGGTTGCTCTGAGTTGGACCTTCATGTGATAAGGTTTTGGAGTCAGAGTCACCCCATACACAGGTGTGTAGTTGGGTTCTCCTGCATCCTCAGGCCAGATGAACTTAAACCTCCTCAGAAGAGTCACCATGATGAGAAAGAGCTCCATACGAGCCAAACCTTCTCCAAGACACATACGTGGGCCTGAGACATAAAAATATCTCATGTCATCTACAAGAGTTAGATCAAACCTACCCTACCTGTGCAGGTGTGAAACACTAACACCTTTATTCATGTTGTTTATTACGCTCTCATACCTGCAGAGAAAGGCATGAAGGCCTCTGGCTTAACAAACTGTCCCTGATCATTGAGGAAATTTTCAGGGTTGAATTCATGTGGAAACTTCCACTGTCCTTCCTCACTCAGCACTGATGTGAGGTTAGGGATGATCAGTGTACCCTGAGGAGAAACAAAGCCAAAAAACAAAGGGCATAGAGGCAGACAGAAACCATTTGTAAAATGTCACAGACAGTATTGTAATGAAAATGAGTTACCTGCCTTAATTAGGCAAAGTCATGTTCAACTTCTCTGGAGAGTTCACCTGTTTGTTTGTGCTTTTAGTTCTCTGAGGCTTTTCACACTGCTTTTCATTTTGGCATGGCATTAGGCGTGTAGAGAAGTTGAAATTTCCAGGCAAACACAAACTGTGGTGCCTGCAGGTTAGTCTGCTGCCACAATTACTCTGTCTGCTGACAAACTACAATGTACTGTATATGTCCAAAGGGTAGAGAAGCTAAAGAGAAGGCCTAGTACCTGAGCACATGGGTTCTTATAGGTGGTTCCAATTTGGATCAGATGCCAAGTTCGTAAAAGATCTGGATTTGTTCATCTCTGCAGCCAAACACATATCTTATTCACATTACCTCTTTGGCTAACGTCTTCCTCTACTACAGACATGACCTAAGAAAAACATGCTTGAATTGTGTCCTAAAAGAACCGAGAGGTCAGCAGTGTGGCCCAGTATAATAAAAGGGATTAAACGCTCCGTATAACCATCTTAGCAGAAGAGTTTAAATAACGGAAAGCATATATACACTTCCCTATTTAAATCAATAAGAAGTGCACTGTCATGGGACTTCCCAACTTTATAATCAAATCAAAGGCTTTCGGTTTGTCCCGTCAGGCGACACCACAGCGGAATTTGGCATGAGTTTTTACTTCCTGCTGCAAGCCTCCAAATTTCATCCGGGCTCATGACGGGCACCAAGGTACACCTTGTGGGGCCCTCTGCATCCTAACCCAATGGAACTTTATAATGGCACATGATAAATAGTGGGCTTCCACTCAGCTGTTGGCACATTTAACAGTGTATTGATACTGTCACTGTAATTTCTGTCAAAAACAATTTAACACAAGTTCTTTTTACCCTGGGAATAGAATATCCCATTAGCTCTGTGTCTTTAGTTGTGCAGTGGAAGACGCTGAGTGGAACAGTGTTGGCCATCCTCTGCACTTCATGGATCACAGCCTGGAAAAAGACAGATTTATTTCATTTATTTCTTTTATTTTTATTATTTAGCAACATTTACAATAAAAGAATTAAAGCTCATTTCCAGTCTCACATTTTCCAGCTCTGGTGAAAACACTGTAAACATTCTAAACTGACAGGCAATATCCACGTGTGCTCTGAGGTGAAATAAAACACCCAAAAGGAATTTCTGTCAGATTCTTCTGACAGCAACCAGATTTTCAGAGATCAGATATGACTCCAGTCTGGGCAACATATGACAATGGCCCAGATCTGATTCCAAAAAAACTGATTTGGTTTGTCCACACCTACAGTACATGTAAAAACAAATTAGCCATGATGCACAAGAGGGCAAAGAAGATCATCCAGGCCGCTGTGTAAACATGAAACATAAGTAAAAGTATTCTGAGAAATTCATGATGATATACCTGCATGTAAGGCATGTTGTGTCTGTCATCAAAACTGACCCGATCCTTCCCTCCCAACACGCCATCTATCTCCTGCTGACAACGCTCTGAAAGTTACATGAGAGAGGAGGGTGGAAAGGGAAGAGTAATATAGGGTTAAAGAAAAATTGAGTTCACAATACACGTGAGCCATGTATAGAGAGACTGGTACAGTACATGGCAGAAAGAGGACAACACAAACAGGATCTCAGTATTGTGTCTGATACTTTGGTTGCAGAACGATGAAGTAAACAAACATCTAAGTTGGAAAAATCTAACTTTGCTGAAGATGAAAACTAGCATTTTGGTTAAATCTGACACGTTCACAAAATCCTGGTTTTAATTATTGTGTGTTGCCTGAGCTGTTGCAACTACTTATATGATCTTTGTACAACTGGAGTAAGAGCTGTGTTCATACAGTAGTCCCAACAAGAATAAGGTGTATTCTAGTTTGAGGTCTGCTGTGAAAAATTACTATTCTGATAGGATTTGTACAAATGAATGTATTTAAGATAGAAACACAATTAAGAACTCTAGTGACAAAGACAAATAACAAGTCATGTAATATCTGTGTGCAGGTATACAGTACCTTGTATGTGTGGGTGAGTCATAAGGTAGAGGAAGGCAGTAAGCAGGGTGTTAGAGGTTGTGTCAGTCCCAGCAAAGTGGAGATCTAGAGTGTACATATCAAGTTTTTCTTCTGAAAATGAAGAAGCATCGTTGTCTCTCTAAAAAGGAGAATGACAGTTTTAAGATGAACATTAACTTCAATTTGAATTCCAATTAGTCTGTATGCAACTTAAGTATGTTCTAATGGGTGAGTCAGTGAACAGTAAAAAAAACAAGGAAACAAAAAGTTCTCAATTTCAAAAAATGTCCTTACTTAGTAAATAAAATAATTATTTTGGTCCTAGAAAAATATCAAAAATACTAGAACACACACACTCACATTATCCAGTTCATCTAGGTAGCAGTCAACAAAATCTCGTGGCTTGCCAGGGACTCTGGTTTTCTTGTGCTCGGTCAACAAACGATTTGAAAGACTTTGACAAGTCTAAAAAACATCATTCATAGTTCATTCACAAAGCCATAGCCTGTTTGTTGTCACTGACAAAGTGCAAAAAATTGGTTGTAACAGCATGTTTGAGATTAAAGGAAAAAACTTCAAATACATTTTCTTTCACATTCATTTATTTAATGTAAAACATTTGTGTTTGTTAACAGTACACTGTTAACAAACATGAATGTTTTACATTAAATAAACATAAATCAAATCAATAAAAATATAATATTGCATGTAAGCCTGTGTGTCAGGCTTTAGAAAAATATTCCATTATACCACTGATGTTCATATGCATATTTCTCTCTTAATTCTTGGCTATTATATATATTTTTAAATTGGTTTATTTTCATAATTTATTATAATAGATTAGAACAGATTATAGTAATCCATTAATATAGAATAATCTTTCTGATCAAAGAAACATACCTTAACATTCTTAAAGGCCTTTGTAAACGGCAGTGGCAGCTTACGAATCATGGGAACAGAATCATACAGCTGTAAAGAACGATAAACGAGTAGTTTTTTAATCCAGAATTGCAGATGCTACTTCCTGGCATCAATTGCTTTAATAAGATGATTTTATACGGATATACTGTGCCTATAAAAAGTATTCACCCCCTTGGATGTTATACACTTTTACTGACATCATAAATAAATCGTGGTCAATATAAATTGGCCACTATGACAAACAAAATAAAAAAAAATCTCATTCATGTCAAAATGAAAACAGGTTTCTACATAGTAATGTGAATTAAATAAAAATATGTAAACTGAAATAACTGTTTGTATAAATATTCACCCCCTTCAGGTCAGTATTTAGTAGATGCATCTTTGGCTGCAATCAGAGCACAGAATCTGTGTGGATAGGTCTCAATCAGGCAAGTTTATGCCATTCTTCTTTGCAAAACTGCCCAAGCTCTGTGAGGTTGTGATCAAGCGTGAACAGCTTCTACCTTTACAAGTCTTCCAGGGCCGGCTGCAGAGAAGCATCCCCACAGCATGATGCTTCCACCACCGTGTTTCACTGTGTTTCATTGTAGGGATAGTGTGTTTGTGTTAATGCTCAGTGTTTGGTGTCTGCCCAAAAATAACGTTTTGTCAGATGGCCTAAAAGGACCATTTTGGTCTCATCAGACCAAATAACTTTCTTCCACTTGACCATGGAGTCTATCACGAGCCTTTTAGCAAACTCAAGCAATGAGTTTTCTTGGCTCTCTCTTTCCCACTCTCCCATGAAGCTTTGAATGGTGAAGAACCCGGCAGCAGTTGTTGCATGCACAGTCTCTCCCATCTCAGCTGTTGAAGCTTGTAACTCCCTTAAAATAGTCATCGGTGTGTTGGTGGCCTCTCTCAGTAGTCTCCTTTTTGCACAGTGACTCAGTTTGTGTTGACAGCCTGTTCTGGGCAGATTTAGACATGTGACATATTCTTTCCTTTTCTTGATCATGGATTTCACTGATTAGCCAGTAACTGGACCTTCCAGACACTGGTGTCTTTTTTACTGCAAACACTTGAGACACATTCACTGCAGTCAGGTGATCCCCATTTCACTAATTGTGGGACTACTAGCACCAAAAGCCTTAGGTCAGTCATTTCAATGACTTTTAGTGAATTTTGTTGACATTAATTGTTTTCAGTTTGACATTAAGAAGATATTTTTGCTGAAATGTTCTTGTAAAAGTTGTACTCTTCTATTGATCATGACAGATTTATTATGTCAAAAAAAAAGGGTGAAACATCCAAGGGGCAGAATGCTTTTTATATATGAGTGAGAAGACTTAATACTGTATGTAAAAGAGTACTGTTACTACACAGTAAGAAAGCCGTTATCGTATGATAACAGGATAATTATCTTGTTATCTCTGGATGACAAAATTCATTTTCTCATGTAATGAGATGATTTAATAAAATAAAAATTAATAAATTAATAAAATCTGTTTTAACCATGGTTCAACAGTGAATAAAGGCACTTTCATTTTCTGCATGATTGTCTTAATATTTTACTTCAATGGAATGCTTTTCCCACCACACAATCAGGGTAGCACTTTATTTGCAAGTCAGTATATTTAGTATATTTGAACTTATATATAGGAGACATATCTGATTAGCACTGTTTTTGTGAGAAGGTTTGCATGTTGACATTTGAATTTTAGTCAAAGCACCACTGTGTCTGAGTCATCTTTCATCAGCTCTAAACAGTGCAAACAACTATTGAATTAACAAACCTGACTACTGTCCAAATGTCAATGGATTTGTATGGTGGGCTCTATAGAACAAAGCACATCGGTCATGGGAAAAACATTGCAAGTCCAAAAGCATTTGGCCTATGGACAACTCTTAAGATGGATGAGGATGTTAGACAATCCAAAGTTGGAATGCAGATGTACATTCTCACTGCTTGTTTGGTAAAGACTATACTTACTAAATGTCATCATGTTACCATTGTCATTTAGCACATGTTGGCAATGTTAGCAATTAGCTCGGCTGAGTGCTAAGGCAAATGCACAGAGAACTCACTAGGGCAGCTAGAGCCTCTCTGACCTTGTTGATTTTTTTGAGCCAGGTTCGATCATTTAGAAACTAGTTTTGACTCACCATAGCCCAGGGTCCATTAGCTATTTTAGAATTCTCAGTGAAGCAGCGAACAATCACTTTAGTGAACTCATCATCATATTTGTAACGTGTACCAAACAGAACCTGGAAGATGATGTTTGAGGCTGCATTATGAAACATGACTTGGGGACTCAGGGTTTTACCTGTAAAAAATATAATGTAGGCTGCAGTAAAACAAAAGCACTGGACAAGAATACAAAAGAACATCATACAGAAACAGACTGAGAATCTCCCCAGACATTGTAGAGAAACAATAAACCACATAGTGAGGATTGTGTGTAGCCACAGATGACATACCAATGCTCTCTTCCAGGGTCTTAATTACATGTTGGATCTCTCCATGAATCCTCTCCTCCATGGAATTCTTTCCCAGACCAAAGTTCCTCAAGGTCATCAGAGCAAAGCGACGATGTTCCCTCCAGTTTGAGCCATAATCGGCCAGAATCACTCCTACAGTAGGTGTGTTTCCATAGACAGTAAATATTTGTGCATCATGCACTCTGTTACACTCAATATTCATTGTACAAAAAAACAAAAACAAATGAAAACTTTGTTTGAGTCAAATATCTCGTAAAATCATCTCATGATAATCGTTCTAATCACTATTACAGAATACTTGGAAAACAAGCAGGGCAAGGGTCCCTGAGGACCAGAGTTGTGAACCACTGATGCAGGCAATAAAAGTTAAACTGCACTATCACCAATTTTTTATGAACGTATACTGTATTTGATCATACTATCATGTTGTACCTTTTCTCTCAGTAGCATCATTAATAAACATGTCTTGGGGTCGTCCAGAGAAATCACTAGCCTTGGTCACTAGAGCTTCTTTTATGGCTTTCACTCCGTTGATGACTACAGATGGTTTGGAACCTAGGTACAGACTGTAAATATTTCCATACGACTTCCTCAACTGGAAGAGAACAAGAGCTAGTATTTAAAATACTTAGACATGAGAAGCTTCAGATTGACTGTATTGTTATTATTATTATTATTATTATTATTATTATTATTATTATTATTATTATTATTATTATTATTATTATTATTATTATTATTATTATTATTATTATTATTATTCAATATATACTGTATATTGCATACAAAAATATAAGGATAAAATTACCAAAAAATATAAAAAGAAAATTGAAAGCGTCACAATTAAAGCACTACACTTTTTTGTACACAATCTTATACAGAGATTTGTTAGTATATGATTTTCTAAAATTTAGACTCCTGCAACTAACTGTTGCTCTGCTCCCCACATCATTGCACCTTAACAGGAGGTGGGATTGTACCAGAGGTATCTTTTATGCTCCTTACATCACATTTTTCAAATATATTGGTTCACTCAGAAACCCAATGTGCAGTGCCTCTTTAAAACTTTCATTACCTCAGGCAAGTCATTATATTTTGAAGGTATGTACAGTATTGGTGAACATTTTGTTTGCTTTATGCCAGACACACAGTTTGTGATGTGTAGCCAGGCAGAAATAGCTGATTATACAGAGCTGCCCTCTGGACTTGTAGTATCCAAAGGATTAAAAAAATAATATTTGCAAAAAATTAATAGAAATTTATTTTTTCAGAAACCTTATCATGATGACTTGCGACATGGAGGTCTGTCAATCAAACAACAAAACTAACCCCTCTCACCTGCATGAGTGCAAGAGTTTAGTTTTGAGACCTTGAGATGTCAAATCCTCTTTGAATTGTTCACTTTATCATAAACATTCTATGAGTGTAGATTATGAAACGGCCTATGTACTTGACCTTTACCATGGGCTGGTTATAGTCCAGTCCATTGACAGGCAGTCAACTGTGCACAGACTGTGGCAACATGTTACGTAATCAATTGAAAACAGCATTTATGCTGTTAAAAACCTTAACCTTTGTGCATAGAAGCATATTACAGGTTAAAATGGTTACTTTGGAAATTATTGTTATAATAATAGTCTAAAAAAAATCAATGGCTCTAGAAATCTGGAGTTCATTAGTTTCAGGCCAAGTTTTAAGTTTTAGTATTTAACCAATTTATCAACTACATCAATCTACAAGTTCCACAAACAATTCAAGGCATTTGAGTGGGAACATCCTTCATTTCAGGTTTTACTCACCCTCTCAAAGTCCTTTAGGGGGTTGTCAAAGCTCAGGTTTAACATATTCCCAAATACTGGCAGCCTGGGGGGTCCAGGTGGAAAGTTCTTGGGCCTCCGGGATTTGATTTGGAGGATGATGAACCAAACAGAGAAACATAGCAGGATGATTGTAGCAAACATGGTGGAATGGAGCAGACTGCACTGAAGAGGCTAGGGGACAGGGCTTGCTTTAAATCATTAGCTCTTACCTCTGTCTTTTCTGGCAGTGTACTTTGTTCCATGTGTCAAAGGAGTGGCATACAAATCAAACATGTTTACTGGCACATGTTCTGACAGGGTTCATTTTGTTTGGTCACAACCAGCAGCCACTGATGTGTTTTTAGAATCACTAAAAACATTGACATTTTTGTCCATTCTCAGCTCGTGTATTGGACCAGTTTTTATTTTACTGTCAGTTAATGTGATTGAATAATGAAAAAGACAGATGGACGAACCGAGGTAGTGCAGCTCCTGACAGCTACTTTGTTGCTGCTTCTGGACGTGTTGGTGATCCGGGGGAAAAATCCACTGATATTTGTGTTAATCTCCCCTGGAGTGTCCCTTTTATAGATGAGGACAGAGAAATTTAAAGAGGTCAAGCGGTGGACCAGTGTAGTGGTAGAGCAGTTATTCACTGAATGAAGAATACTGCTCTATTTTAAGAATACTTTTATTAATACTGTAAGATTACTTTTCAATGACACTACACTAATATGATTGTGTGTGCCAAATCTCGATTTCCTCACTGTTTCTTTTCAGTGTAAGAGTCCTGTGTGTCCACATGGCACTGCACTCTCATGTCCTCTCATGGTTAATGGAAGGGTGTTTACTTATGCTTAATATGTCCTCACTCTGATGCTTGGTTTGATCTTCAATAGAACATCTTGACCATACGTGCCTGAATGCATTACACAGTTGCCTTGTCTCTGGCATCTGTAAAATTAGCCAAGGAATGTATGTGGGAGGTATATAGAAGATGAGACAATTTCTGACTAATAACCCAAGCTGCGTGTAGCAATGAGTGGCACCAAAATTCAGAGAGAGTCCAGGGTGTAACACCTTTGTGAAACTAGCACAATGAAAACTAACCTCAAACTACATTTGTTTAAACTCAAAAATACACCACATATTTACTATGTATGAACACATGTAATGAATATATATCTATATATATATATATCTATATATCTATCTATGTATATCTATCTATGTATCTATGTATCTATCTATCTATCTATCTATCTATCTAGATAGATAGATAGATAGATAGATATATATATATATATATATATATATATATATATATATATATATAATCTATATAGATATATATATACAACTGGAAGGTGGATTTGAACCGGGGACCTCCTAGCTGTGAGGTTGCAGTGCTAACCCCTCGTACTTCAATACTGTTCAAGAAAACTTTTTAAGAAACAAATTTGTTTGTAATGGAGTATTTTTGCTTATTTGTAAGACTTCTACTTATGTAAAGGACCTTTGACTCCAGAACCACCAGATGCTGCTAAGTTATGTTTATAACTGACAAGTATTTCACATGGCCCTGAGATAGACAGCTGGGTTAGGCTCCCGCGCCCTATAACCCTGAACAGGAAAAGAGGTTTTTAAATTACATTGCATGTATCTACATATAGTGGTATAAGGTATTGTCCTCAAACATTTTGGAAGACTATGTTTTTACTCCACTAGGCTACATACACATATAGTACGTGTTTTTTACCATCTGTTCAGCCTCTCTGAGGGTAAAGGAATTCTCCAAGTTATAGAAGACTCCTCCTAAATTGTTTTATTGATTTTTTTATATCATTATGTGTGAAGTTTTCTTGTGATATAATGTTGCTGTCCCTCTCTCTTCTGATTTATTTGCTGCTCACTATCAAATATCATCACATGAAAGGTAAATGGTATACCTCACATCTACATAGACTCATAGATGTCACTTGAACAACATGATTGTCCTTTAGGTCTTATGATCTGCAGCATTCTCTCATCTTGTTAAACTTGAACCCTGCTCCTAAGCTTGGAGCCTTGCTATCTTTCCACCTGGTCTCCTGGACACACAGTATATCCACCTTCCTTCTCTGCATCACATCAACCAACTCTCTAGCCTTCCCTGTCATAGTCCCAACATTCAAAGTCCCTACTGTGCTTACAACTAGAGAAAGAGAGGAAAACCTATTTTAATAAATAATGAAAACACTTTAAAGCTGATTGATCACTGGTTATGGTTCTTTTATGGAACAACATTGGAATCAAACTCACAAATCTGGCATTTCAACATCGCATTTAACCAGCTTGCCACTCCAGAAGAGTGATGAACAGGTTTTCACATGTCTGTAGGTAAATGTATTGATTCATTTATTCAAGACATGTTGCAGTGGGCTATAATCCAAATATCAAATGTTCTATTTAAAATTATTTTGCAGTTTAGTTGCTTAGGAACCTTTTAGGCTGACTGAACAAGTATGAAACAGTAATGCAATCTCATCACGACCCACGTTAAACAGACAGTGACACAATCTATAGGAAATTTTATGTCCATCAAATCATCTGACCAAGTCAACATAAACACAGGGTTATGACACCAGCTGTGTGATAGAACAGATTGAAAACTATTTTTCACTAAGAAGTTGTTAATGCATACACAGACAGTAAGATTCAGTACTGTGGACTGGGGATGTGGAAAGCACTTTGTGACGACTGGTGGCTGAAAAGAAGAAATGCATTTTGGATTTGGAGCCTTTTTCTGAAATTAAACACAAGTAAACAATGTATGTAATTGCTGCAGAAAAACTAAGCTGTTAACCCATTACTCTTAATTTTCATAAGTTTTCACAACATTTTTAGTTACATTTAGAACATGTAACATGAAACTGTTGAATGTACTGCATGTACTGCATGAATGTTTGACATTATGGATATGTATGCCACCACAGTGGAATTAAGATCAAACTATCACCATGTTCAAGCATAAGCTGTAGTTGTCAAATGTTGTCTGAACTATGTAGGCATAACAACCATGTTTATATAAAGTCCTCAAATTTTATGGTCTCAAATGTATCTGAACAAAATTGAGGCCAAAGGACACAGCAGTATCAGTCTGTAAGGGGCTTGGCTCATACAGAAACACTGTCCACATCCAAACATTCCAAATGTGAATCATATTGGAACACAAAGCCTTCTCCGGGTTGTGTGGCTCAAGAACGTGAAGCAGTGGCACAAACCTGTAATGGTCTCTGAAGTACTCATCTACATGTACAATAAACATAGATAAGACATAAT
This sequence comes from Channa argus, assembly GCF_033026475.1. Classification (NCBI taxonomy): domain Eukaryota; kingdom Metazoa; phylum Chordata; class Actinopteri; order Anabantiformes; family Channidae; genus Channa; species Channa argus. The sequence continues at coordinate 24,399,459 of NC_090200.1, forward strand.
GTGAACACTGTTTGCAAAGCAAAAAAGACTGAATTAAGAAGATAATTTTTGCGTGGGGAGAGAAAATGACGTTTATTTAAAACATAAATAATGAGAAAATATGGAACGTGTATTCTCTAAACTAAACTCTGGCATAATTTTTATTGCATGTGAACCTAGAACTAAACCATAAATAGAAGTCTCTACTGTGCTTTGGTTAGCAGTGCTGCTAGCAGGGCTTTACTTGACAAATATTTGACGTCCGATAAATAACACTATTGTGCAGCTTGCCATTATAGGGCATTTTAACTGTGGTCCAAAGGCAATATTTTTTGTCGTTGTTGATTATTTAGCCATGCCACTAAACTATTAAGAGCTAGACATATAGTTTCTAACCTGTGTTAAAACTACAGATTCCTGTGGCTGCAGCAGGAAGGAGGGAGAATTCAACTGCAGGTGGTGAAGGCATCTCCAGAAGAATTGTAACTCCCAGTTGTGTGAAATCTGAAATTAGACAGAGGCTTATTATTAGTAAGTACTAAAACATCTCATACAGCAGCCTCCAGCATTGTCTGACCAATAAATGTATGTGCATTTGTGTATTTGTGGATGTATTTGAACTCTTCTCAGCCGGCAGGTCTATGTAACTAAAACTGAAGCAGTCCAAACCGTCCTGCAATAAGTCTCCTTCATAAGGTTTAGCTGTCTACCTTTACCAGTCAGTGTAACAACATCATTCGGTCTCATTACTTTAGCTTTGTCTAATAGCTACCTTACAAACTGCCAACTGAGTGTAGCTTTTTAAACATAATTGGACACAATTTTGAAATGTAATGTTACCACAAGGGGCCAGAAGCCAGTGTCTTCTGGATAAATGGAGGAAGGGCATTCGATGTAAAACACATTCCAAAATAAAAAAATCAACACCACAATGAATCATGGCAACTACAGAGGAATAAAGCTGATGAGCTAAACAATGAAATTGTGGGAAAGAGTAGTGGACGCTAGGCTAAGGGCAGAGGTGAACATTTGTAAGCAGCAATATGGTTTAATGACTAGAAAGTGTACAATAGATGCAGTATTTGCTTTGAGGATGCTGATGGAGAAGTGCAGAGAGGGTCATAGGGAGTTGCATTGTGTCTTCGTAGAATTAGAGAAAGCGTATGACAGGGTGCCGAGAGAGGAGCTGTGGTATTGTATGAGGACGTCTGGAATGGCAGAGAAGTATGTTAGAGTGGTGCAGGACATGTATGAGAGCTGTAAGACCATGGTGATGTGTGATGTAGGTGTGACAGAGGAGTTCAAGGTGGAGGTGGGTCTGCATCAAGGATCGGCTCTGAGCCCCTTCTTGTTTGGTCTGGTGATGGACAGGCTGACAGATGAGGTTACACAGGAATCTCCGTGGACTATATTTGCAGATGACATTGTGATTTGTAGTGAGAGCAGGGAGCAGCTGGAGGAAAATCTAGAGAGATGGAGGTCTGCTCTGAAAAACAGAGGAACGAAGATTAGCTGCAGTAAGACAGAATACATATGTGTGAATGAGAGGGACCCAGGTGGAACAGTGAGGTTACAGGGAGCAGAGGTGAAGAAGGTGGATGGATGTAGTGAGAGAGGACAAAATTCTCTACTGGGCAATGTACTGCCCACTGGAGGGAGCTATTAACCTTCTGTTATTTTTTCTATTTTTCTTCCAGAATAAGGACAATCCAGGAATCAAATTGGGTTAATAAATGTTCTAGAGGGTCAAATAATATTGTGCAGGAAGACTGGAAAAAACAGATCACAATGATTTTGCAGTATGAACTGCGTTTTGAATGGATGCCAAACATTATCTATAGATTATTGTACATACCTACCGGGAAAAGGACAGGGATAATAAAGTTAAGGGGGTCTAATTATATTGAAAAAAATCTAAAAAATAAATACAAAATTATCCAAGAGAGACAAAAAAATTATAAATTATCACAATGGCAGCCTTTTTGGCAATTAGTTTGTCTCTTTAGATAGAGACATAGATAAGGTGTTTTTACACTTAAAACCTAAAGGTTTCTTTTATACCCAACAAGCATCTTGACTGAGTTACTCTTGAAACCACTGCTGTTAGGAATGACAGCACAGGGCAATAACAACTGAAAGCATGTCGCTGAAATGATAACCAATTCAAATTTAGCTCTAATCTCATATAAATGTTGAAAAAGGCTGACAATGATTACCATCTTCTAATAATACTAATAGTAATGCTTGTATTTCATTACCTGACATAATCTAATTTAGTTTAATTTGGTGTCTGGACATTAGCAATTTGCTAACTTATTGTCTTCCTCTTCTTTTCCTTTCGGCCGTTCCCTTTCAGGGGTCGCAACAGCGAATCATGTGCCTCCATCTAATCCTGTCCTCTGCATCCCCTTCTCTCACACCAAATAACTTCATGTCCTCTCTCACTACTGTGGGGGAATAGAGTAAATTTAGTCATATGGTTAGATAATTAGCAAACAGTCAACCAAGATGGCCTTATTGAAGAGGTCAGAAAGAGGACAAGAGATCACAGGCTGGGTAGTGTTTGAAGGAATGTTTGAGATCACAGGAGGCACTTTGTTGTTACAAGGCCCAAAGCAATGTGGCAGCAGATAGTGAGTCCTGGGGTCACAAGATCTAAAAGAGGGTACAATAAAAGGGTTTTATTTACTTCACAACTGATATCTTCAGATAACCTAGAAAGGGACAAGAGTGATGACTGTCAACTGCATGCACCTGGTTTTTTCATTCATGTTTTGTGAGGGTGGTTCCTTTCTTGGGTTTAAGTATAAATAGAAGGGATTTGAGAGATACAAGTCAGAAACAACACTCAACATCCATGTGTTCTTCTCCATGCCGGCATGTATTAAACTGAGATGGTTCATCACGCTGATTTCTGTCTACAATTCTTCCAAGAGGGAAAATTTCTATTCTAAATTTCTAAAAACGACCTTTCTTCTCTTTCTTGCACTTGCATCTCATGAATCGGATAGGATTTCTGATAGGACTTTGCTTTGATGTTTTCTTCTTGACTTTGATTTTTGCTGCCTTGTACCTCACTTGTAAGTCGCTTTGGATAAAAACGTCTGCTAAATGACTAAATGTAAATGAAAATGTCCAGTAGAGAATCAGGCCTATTTTTAATGTGCTGCCTGAGGGTCCGAAGATCACTCACATCCAGTTTTGATCCACAGAGATTCCTTCTGATTCCCTGAATCTTTTGATGATATTTACTGTAGAATTTCACTTTGAGGAACATTTTTCTGAAATGTTTCCACAATTTTTAAATAGTTTGTCACAGATTGGTGAACATTCTCCCATCTTTACTTTTGAGAGGCTCTGCCTTTCTGAAATGGTCCTTTCATACCCAGTCATGTTACTGACCAATTAGTTGAGCAATTACTGAGCAATTACTTTTCCAGCCTTTTGTTGCCCCTGTTTCCATAAAATATGGGTTGATGAGATTCGCAAATCATTGCATTGTTTTTCTTTTCTTTTTACACATCATCCCAACTTTTTTAGAATTGGGGTTGTTGTTTGCAGGATAGAAAATGGTATGTTTTGTTTTTTGCTTAGAGGAGGTCTCTGTTAGTTTTGTTGTTCAGGCAGCATCACTAATTATTTTCATGTTAACAGGGGTTGCTGTCTGCTTGTGTTCATCAACTGTGAGTCAGCTGACCATTTTACTGCGTTGCTCTAAGTTGGACCTTCATGTGATAAGGTTTTGGAGTCAGAGTCACCCCATACACTGATGTGTAGTTGGATTCTCCTGCATCCTCAGGCCAGATGAACTTGAACCGCCTCAGAAGAGTCACCATGATGAGAAAGAGCTCCATACAAGCCAGACCTTCTCCAAGACACATACGTGGGCCTGAGACATAAAAACATCTCATGTCATCTACAAGAGTTTGATCAAACCTACCCTAACTGTGCAGGTGTGAAACACTAACACCTTTATTCATGTTGTTTGTTACGCTCTCATACCTGCAGAGAAAGGCATGAAGGCCTCTGGTTAAACAAACTGTCCCTGATCATTGAGGAAATTTTCAGGATTGAATTCATGTGGAAACTTTCACTGTCCTTCCTCACTCAACACTGATGTGAGGTTAGGGATGATCAGTGTACCCTGAGGAGAAACAAAGCCAAAAAACAAAGGGCATAGAGGCAGACAGAAACCATTTGTAATGTGTCACAAACAGTATTGTAATGAAAATGAGTTACCTGCCTTAATTAGGCAAAGTCATGTTCAACTTTTCTGGAGAGTTCATCCGTTTGGTTCTGCTTTTTTAAAGGACATAGTTCTCTGAGGCTTTTCACACTGCATTTCATTTTGGCATGGCATTAGGATTGTGGAGAAGTTGAGACTTCCACGACTTCCAACATAAACTGTGGTGCCTGCAGGTTAGTCTGCTGCCACAAATATTGTGCCTGCTGACAACAGTGGCCACCACTTCCCCATTCAACTGAATATGAAGGCCTCTGTCATTGGACTTGGCAACTTTAACTGGCATTTTTATCAAAGCCATTTAACACACAAGTTATTTTACCCTGGGAATAGAATATCCCATTAGTCTGTGTCTTTAGTCGTGCAGTGAAAGAAGCTGGATGGAACAGTGTTGGGCATCCTCCGCACTTCATGGATCACAGCCTGGATAAAGACAGATTTAAACAACATGTTCATTTGAAAAAAACAATGCTGACTAATGGAAGCTTAACCAAAAATTAAAGCAGACCAATAAAACTGTGAGACATCATCCAGCAATATGCTGACAACCAGGGGGAAGAGACCATAATATGTTTAAAGCTGTGATTTCAATGAATCTCCAAATCCATTAATCACTTGTATTAGAGTATATCCACCTATTTGAAGGGCATTAATCTAAAGAAACTTTAGCATCATTTAGATAGATTATAAGCCTTAATGCTTACTTGTTTGTAATTCACATTTTTCCAGCTCTGGTGAGAACACTGTTACAGTTCTAAAATGACACATATAGGCAAATTTAATATAAATGCGAGCCACACGTGTACAGTAACAACAACAATGTATGTGTGAAAATCACATTGTGGGGTTTCTTTGAAAACTGCTTGAACAGAAGATTCTCAATAAATATCCAAGAAATCCTCTTTCCAAATTCTGTTTACCTCCATCTCTAATGTTGACTTTTTCTTATATTTTTACTGGACTGCGAAAGGCCAGTAGGCAATGTGTGCACTGGGCAGAGACAAATTTCCTTCTGAATGTTGAGTAGTGGACAATCCCTCAATTAAAACAAAAACAACAACCTCTGATTCACAAATATCCCCCAGACCTGTGTAAACATGAAATATTAGTCATATAATTCTGAGGTAGGTACAGCAAGGTAGAACAGCAAAATTTACAAAATTAGCACACCTAAAAAAAAACATTCACACAACATTTTGTTTCATTTGTAACTTTTATTTATTTTATATTATTGTCATCAGGACAAATTAACAGTTACAATACCATCTTCCTGGAATTTAATCCATTTTACCAGTGCACAGAAAGTGAGGATGCCTTATGATCCTATGGAGGAAAAGAGAGCTATAGGTTCTAACTTCTAACTAGTTTTTATTTATTATGAATATGCTGGAAAGTTAATGCAACCACAAGGGGACACAAGTCAGTGTCATCTTGTGCCAGTCCAAAGTCTGGATAAATGCAGAGGGTAGTGTCAGGAAGGGCATACAGCGTAAAACACATGCCAATTTGGCTACTGTTGGTAGAAGAAGGAGAGTAAGAAGGCAGAGAGGCAGAGAGAGAAAAAGGAAAGACAAGAGTGTAGGACTGAGAGTGGGGACTTTGAATGTTGGGACTATGACAGGTAAGGCTAAAGAGTTGACTGACATGATGCAGATAAGGAAGGTGGATATACTGTGTGTCCAGGAGACCAGGTGGAAAAGTAGCAAGGCTAGAAGCTTAGGAGCAGGGTTCAAGATGTTCTACCATGGGTCAGATAGGAAGAGAAATGGAGTAGGAGTTATCCTGAAAGAGGAGTTTGTGAGGAATGTTCTAGAGGTGAAAAGAGTATCAGACAGGTTGGTGAGTCTAAAGCTGGAAATTGAAGGCGTGATGTTGAATTTTGCTAGTGGTTATGCCCCACAGGTAGGATGTCAGTTAGAAGAGAAGAGTTAGATTAGGTGATGCGGAGCATCCCCAGAAGTGAAAGAGCACAGAGGTGAGAGAGTGGTCATTGGTGCAGATTTCAATGGACATGTAGGTGAAGGGAACAGAGGGGATGAGAATGTGAGGGGCAGGTTTGGTCTTCAGGACGGGAGCGCAGAAGGACAGATTGTGGTAGACTTTGCAAAAAGGATGGAAATGGCTGTAGTGAACATAGGGTGACGTACAAGAGGGGAGGTAGAAGCACTCAGTTGCACTATATCTTGTGTGGACGTTGTAATCTGAAAGAGACCAGTTACTGTAAAGTGTTGGTAGGGGAGAGTGTAGCCAGACAACACAGGATGGTCGTGTGTAAAATGACTCTGGTGTTAAGGAAAATGAAGAGGACTAAGCCAGAGCAGAGGATGAAGTGGTGGAAGTTGAAAAAGAATGAATGTTGTGTAGTTTTCAGGGAGGAACTCAGACAGACTCTGGGTGGTCAGGTGCTTCCAGATGACTGGACAACTACAGTTAATGTGATCAGGGAGACAGGTAGGAGGGTACTCGATGTGTCATCTGGAAAGAGGAAAGTGGACAAGGAGACTTGGTGGTGGAACGAGGAAGTTCAGGAGTGTAGACAGGGGAAGAGGTTAGCTAAGAAGAAGTGGGACACTATCAATTTTGGTCCCTATGAGAGAATCCTGAAGGAGAACATCAGGCCTTCAGTCTGTGTACTGAAGCTCAGTTGCTACTATGTTGTGCAGCAAGAGAATGAATGGAAGCATTATCTGCACAAAGTCTATTCAGATTTAATCTAACTATAAATCTTCTTTGCCTGTAATGGAGGTGTTTTTTGGTTGCAGATTGTCCAAGTGCAACATTTGTGTATGTAAGTGTTCCCCCAGTGTTCCCTTTATATTTGTGTCATGAACACTGAAGCTTAGTTTACACTTTGGCTAGTCTGAGTGTCTTCAGCCAATCTGTGTTGCTTGCTGTGGTCAGACACACTATGCAACAGGGGTTTCATCTCAGCAGGACTTCAGGTTATGTGATGCACTCATGGGAAACCAGAATGACCTGAGGCAAGAGATAAAGAAGCATGGAGTTCAATGGCAAAATATGTAAAAAGAACAACCACATAAATTCTTTGAACCCTGACTTTTATGTGATGTGATTTATGTGATGTCGCAACACAGCCAGCCAAACCTTGCAAGATGGCCTGATCATGGGAGGAGATTCTGACGGTTGTGTGAAGTTATTGTTTCTTGTTCTGAATGTTGTTTTTCTGTTTATTCTTGCACTAAAACTGAAAATAAAACCGAACATCCTCTGAAAGACAGGTTTACCTACACCAGAATACCCCTGTGTTTTCACACACAGCAGTGTCTGCTTCTCATGTCTCCCACCCATAACAGCCTGCTCTCTATTAGCCGGCTCAGGTGACTGACTGACCATTGGAAACACCTGTGGCTCTGATGTTTTCACCTGTCCAACCCCTGAAAACATCCACAGGTATGAACAGTCTGAGATGTTTATCGAATCTGATGTTACCAACGGACAAAATACTTTTCTCACGAATTCAATCTTTTCACCCAGGGAATTTTATTATTTTAATGTTGTGATCTTAACTAAACCACTCATTACCCAATAGAGACTATGTCTGTTCCACTACCACCTAAACTTTTTAAACCAAAAATGAACACAAGGGGAGTTAATCATAAAAACCTAATAAAAGTTAAGACTACTGCTCATACAGAACCAAAACCCAAAACACTCAAATGTGGATTATTAAATATCAGATCTCTCTCTTCTAAATCCCTGTTAGTAAATGACTTGATAAATGATCATCAAATTGATTTATTCTTTCTTACTGAAACCTGGTTAAAGCAGGAAGAATATGTCAGTTTAAATAAGTCAACCCCTCCAAGTCATATTAATCATCATGTTCCCAGAAGCACAGGCCGAGGTAGAGGAGTAGCAGCAATCTTCCATTCTAGCTTACTAATAAACCCTAGACCTAAACATAGTTATAAATCATTTGAGATTCCTATTCTTAGCCTTTCACACCCAAACTGGAAAACTCAAAAACCACTTCTATTTGTTATCGTGTACCGTCCTCCAGTCCCTTATTCAGAGTTTTTGATAGAATTTTCTGATTTTCTATCTGATTTAGTGCTTAGTACAGATAAAGTCATTATAGTGGGTGACTTTAACATTCATGTAGATGCTGACAGTAACTGCCTCAACACTGCGTTTAATTTATTATTAGATTTCATTTGTTTTTCCCAAAATGTAAATAAACCCTCTCACTGTTTTAGTCACATTCTAGACCTTGTTCTTACTTATGGAATTTAAGCGGATAAATTAACAATATTTCCTCTCAATTCTCTTCTGTCTGACCATTTTCTAGTAACATTTGAATTTACAATAATGGACTATACAGCATTTAGTAAAAAATTCCACTACAGCAGCTGTTTATCTGAAAATGCTGTGAACAAATTTAGAGAAATTATTTCTTCATCATTTTCACCATCATGGCTACTCACCATACAATGGTGAGTAGCCATCTTACTCCTGTAGAAGTTGATTATCTAGTTGATGATTCTGCAGCCTCACTGCTATGATACTAGATAATGTTGCCCCTCTAAAAAAGAAAGCAGTGAATCAGAGGAGCCGACCTCCATGGTACAATTCACAAATGCGCAACTTAAAACAGACTTCACGAAAGTTAGAAAGGAAGTGGCGTTCCAGAAATTTAGAAGAATCTCATTTAGCCTAGAAAAACAGTTTAATAATGTATAAAAAAGCTCTCTGTGATGCCAGAACAGCATATTATTCATCATTAACAGAAGAAAACAAGAACAACCCCCAGTTTCTCTTCAGCACTGTAGCCAGGCTGACTAAGAGCCCTAGTTCTGTTGAGCGTAGTATTCCCTTTACTCTAAGAAGCAATGACTTCATGACTTTCTTTATGAATAAAATTGTAGCCATTAGGGAAAAAAATTCACCAGATCCTCCCCTCAAATATTACAGATGGATCTTCATGTACAACAGCTCTAGAATCATCAATAAGTCCCCAGTCCCTCTTAGACTTCTTTTTACCCATAGATCTCACCGAGATAAGTTTTACTATTGCTTCCTCAAAACTAACGACATGTCTTTTAGACCCTGCTCCAACCAACTTGCTTAAAGATGTTCTACCGTTAATAGACAATTCATATTAGATTTAATTAATCTATCTTTAAAAACAGGCTATTTACCAAAGGCCTATAAAGTTGCTGTAATCAAACCGCTACTTAAAAAACCTTGTCTTGATCTAGGTGATTTAGCAAATTATAGACCAATATCCAATCTCCTGTTTATCTCTAAAATCCTTGAAAAAGTAGTTGCAAAGCAATTGTGTGACCACCTGTACAGGAATAATTTGTATGAAAACCTTGGAATTATTTTTGACTGGGATTTGTCGTTTACCTCACATATAAAAAGAATCTCTACAACAGCCTTCTTCCAACTACGGAACATTGCTAAAATTAGGAGCATCCTGTATCAAAGTGATGCCGAAAAACTAGTCCATGCATTTTTTACTTCTAAGTTGAACTACTGTAATTCCCTAGTTTTGGGGTGTCCTAATAAGATTAATCCCAAATTTATCCAGAAGTCAACTTAGCTTGGTTAGCAAGCTGCAAATAATAAACTTGGACAATACTTTTTTGTTGTAAACCGATGAAAGCTATGTCCTACTATACTAACTGTCAAGCTATGAATGGAAAAATGGAAAAATGAAATTTATATGCATAGAATTTTGTACAAGTGTATTATAAGTCACTATGCCTTTAACGTTACTACAGGTCCGTCTGATGTTTCAGCAGTAGATTTCTGTGGACATCCAGTGATGTGTAATATTTAAACAGTTGCACATTGAAAGTTACTGTGTACATCGAGATCAAACAGCAGGTAACACTGACACAGGTAACCAGGTGAATCAGGAGCGCTGAGCTAGCCGACAAGAAGTCTCCTCAGTCCGTCTGAAGATTCGTGTCAATAGTACCGAGAATTAATGCTTCAGTTAAATATATCTCGCTCATATTTATTAAAGTTATCATTTGGTATCAGCCAGTATCGGTCAGAGCGCATTATCAGAACTCAGGAGACACCGAGCTTATCCGTCCTTCAAACGACGGTGTTTTGACAAAAGTCCGGTAACTGGTCGGAGCCCCCACTTTCATTTTTTCTTATTTTATTGCTGAGTAAAGAGATTCAAAATTCAAAATTCAAACAACTTAATTGATCCTATAGGGAAATTGTGTCACCTTGTTACAACAGAGATGGAGATAGAAGAAAGCGTCAGGTCACATGAGTGTTGAATCGACTTGGTGCAAATAAACACAGCTTGAAAATACGTTCCACAGTATCTATGTTACATATGAATAATGAATTGCACTTCATGCACGGAGCCAATACGCTGTTTTTCTAAACATCTACTCTCATGTGTACAGTCTCCAACACTTGCAAACTGTGTAGTACATTTAGTTAGTGTACAAGTTAAATATATCCTGCTCTCTGCTCCACTTTGTTAGCAACTCGCTTTCCTCTTTCCTGGAGTGTCCATTTAGAGTAAAGAAAATAAGAAAGAGTTCAGAAGAGCGTGTCGGAACCAAATCACATGTCGAAAAACCGTGACGAGCTAGTTTGACGGTGACACAAAACGTCACTGATTTGGAGCACCAATATATCGCCTAGCCGAGCTCAGGTAATTTTAAGAGACAGAAATTATTCAGCATGATGTGAAACGGACCTAAATTACAACGCAAACCTACATCGCTGTTCGTGTCTAAGCGTTGATTTCCCAACGTGACACTATGTTGCGTATCCCGCAGCGTCAACAGCAGCTTGTTTTAATGCTAATGAGGCTAATGCTAGCCGGGGGTTGCAGCACACAAGCCATCTGCGTGTCTACAGCTTTGCCCCTGCCCGAGTATGAAGTATGAAAAGCAAATTTATGTTATTGCTCTACTACAGATAGATGGGGACATGATGTGATTGTAGTGTCGTTCATCGAACGCGTCCTATGGGATAAAAAACACGGACGTTTTAGCTGCTATGTTGGTATCGGCACAAGGTGCCGGTGAGGGAATCAACAGGGACCAAAGCAGAACGGAAGCTTTGATCATTAAACAAATATCCTGTTTAAATTAGTAGTTAGATCACTGCAAATCGATTGTGTTACCTATATGGTTTTGCTGAAATGTCTTTGGTGGAGACAAGTTTGTTTAATTGCTTTCGCTCCTGTTGCTTGTACTGATTGAAGAAGACCACAAGGGAGAGCAACAACCCTACAGACGGAGTCCAGCTTTGTCGTTCCCCTAATGTGAAATAACAATTCTGTCATTAAAAAAAAATCTTACATGTTGTTTTTTTATTTATTTATTTATTTTTATGGTCACAACAGCAAAGTGTTACACGATAAAACAGAAAACCGGCTGTAATGTCAGAATAAACTTTTTTTTTTTAACGCAGACAAATCTTTATGTTTGGCCATGTGTCACCTCTGGTTTTCTATATCAAGATAATGTCTGGCATATCATTTAGTCTACATTCAAAAATTGTGTCACATTGGTTTATCTTTTGTAATTTATAGGATTTTTAATATCAGTTTACTTGACAGAAATACAGCGTGAAACATTTAGGAACATAAAGGAAATCCATTTTTATGGATTTTAATTTCTACACTATAATGTTATTGATTTTGAAATGTTTTTATCCCTTTAACTGGGGCTCAGATTGCTCATAGTGGAATTATTGTTGAACCACTGAATACAGCAGTTGCATCGTATTGCCGCATGCATAGAGCACTGGCACATTCGTGTTGAATTTTTGTTGCCTGCTTTTATTCAGCAGATGCATCAACAAGCTGTGGTGTCAGGTTGATGAGTTAATGCTCAAAGTAAAACATGGCTGTGTGCAGTAGTAGTTTTAAAGGGTTTTGCTCCGAGAACAAAGGTTTAATAACTTAAATGGATTTATCTTACGTTCAACAACAAAGAAAAATAATAAATCAGTCCATGAGTTGTCGGGGTTTGGCCCCAGAGGAAAACCATCGAAAGCCAATACTCTGGACTTTTTCTCGTAGTAGTCTGTAAGCCTAAGGGTTTTGCAGAAATAAACTGTTTGATGTGTTGAGTCAAAAAACAAAAGATTCTGAGAAGCAAAGTGTTTGTGTTTAGGTCAGTTGCAATGGCAGGGGGTGAGGCAACCAGCGTCGACCTCAGCAGGAAGTTCGTGTCGGAGACAGAACTTGATGAAAGGAGGAAGAAGAGACAGGAGGAATGGGAGAAGGTCAGAAAACCCGAGGACCCAGAAGGTAAATGCAGGTGCACTTTAAAACAACAAACCACAACAATGCATTTATCTGTGTATACATCCTCATACTATATTTGTTTGTGTTTTCCTCAGAGGTCCCAGAGGAGGAGTATGACCCACGTTCCCTGTTTGAGCGGTTACAGGAGCAGAAAGAGAAGAAGCAGGAAGAGTATGAGGAACAGTTCAAATTCAGTGGGTCTTTGTTTTCTCTTTGTAATAACTGGTTTTAACAGTGGTTTAAAAAAAGGTGGTTTACATATTCTTCAGAATATCCTTCAATTAACCGATTAATAATTAAAGGGGAACTCCACTCTAGGCAAAAAAAGTTATCAGTAAGGGGGGTCTAATGAAATGGGCCTAGCTGTGAACTATACGATTTCTTAAGTACAGTATATTATTAAAGTCTTGAGGTTTGTGAATATTTCCAGTTATTAGCTATTTTATACTTCTTTATGTCTTGTTGTTAAGTCAAAGTGTCCTGGGGCAAAACACAAACCCATATTGCCCCACTGTCTGAAAAATGGATTGCAAGTATTTGTTCATCTTCTTACTTATTGATAGTGTTCCTTTATTTTTTGTTATGAAATAGAAATAAATCATAAATACTAATGATATTATTAGTTTTCTGCTCCATTTTATTATAATTTTAAATTAGATAAATATTTTGCTGCACTTTTATCCACACTGATTCTGCAAATATTGTACTTATTACTCTGCTGCTGTAGGGTCAATGTTTTTTTTTTTGTAAAATAAACTAGTTAAGCTTTATTGTTTTAATGCTTTTGCCACAGCATAGTCAAAAAAAATCCTCTTTGCCAACAGGATTTTAAAGTTTTAAAGTTATTCTTTGTAAAATTACTTGTTTATTCTATTTCCCGAACATGTCCTGTCTTTCTTTTATTTTAGGTAATTTATCAATTTCATTAAAAAGATTAATTTGGAAATAACACTTCATCATTCATGTTAAAATAAACAATTAAATAAATAAAACCAGGAGCACCCTGATACCTGCATGCCCCGTTCTTGAGTCCAGCTGGGAACCCTCGCTCTATGTCCTAGACTGTCTCTCCTCCATGTGTCCTGTCTCCCCTACATTTACAGTTTTTTAATAAAGGCAAAAAAAAAATTCTAAAAATATCTTGAAAATAAAAGCTGTAGACAAGTCTTCAACCATGAAGTAACACTTGACTTTCTTGAAATGTTTTGTGGATTTAAAACACACTGCTATAGTTTGTTTTCTGAAAACTATTGAACATGTTTGTTTCCATGGTGACAGGGAACATGGTGAGGGGATTGGATGAAGATGAGACCAGCTTCCTGGACGAGGTCTCCCGGCAACAGAGCCTGGTAGAGAAGCAGCGCAGGGATGAGGAGAAGCAAGAACTGTTGGAATATAGAATATCCTTTATGATGTGTGCGTATAAACCATTTTAATTAGCCAGCCAATATGTTAATGTGTTATGCTCAGTAAGCTGATTTAAAAGACTGAGATGGAGTTAGAGGCACAGGAGTTGCACCTCATTACACTTGTCTATTTTGTGGGTTGGGAAATAGAAATTGGTGGAAGCCATTCATGGAATTTAGCACAGAAAGCTTATGCAATTTTGACATTGAATAGGTGGCCTTATTGCTCTAATAGTATGAATTTGTTTTTAATTTCCACGATAGTCCTTACGTCTTAACACATTTCAAATCTGAATGAAGATAAAATTTCAGTTCACAGTACTGCAAATATCAATACTCTGCTCTGGTTCTCAGTGTGATAACTGTGGACGTACTTTACTGCCTCCACTGCATTTCTCCCCATATGTCCCTTAAAAATCACATGCAGCCCTTTTGATAACCATAATACACCTATGCATAATGTTAAAATCGGATAAGTCTAGTCAGTGGTACTTCCCAATGCATACAGATGACATTTTAGTACCAGTAGCAGGTCAGTGTCAGAAATTGGATTGTAATGACCTAGTAAAGCGACAGTTTTTTGTTTTTTTTTACTGAAACTGTAGCTCTGTATATTTCACTTTGTCCATAAATGTTGGCCTTACTCTCACCAGTGAAGCAGTTTCCAGGTCATTCTGTGCACTTCATGCTGTTTTTAGCACTTGAAGGACATGCATGCTACTAATATAGGAGTCTCTTGGTTCATGGACGATAAGCAGCTTTATGTGTGTTGGCGGTGGCAGGCACATCACCATCATAGTCGAGCTCCTGCTGGGACTGTATTACGCATAAATTACACACCCAACTTCTGTAAGAATCCATTCCCATGATAGAAACTCTAACTCTGCTGCACATAATTTGATCTGTCTGTAAAGATTATGTTTGTCACAGAATTAGAGAAAATGTTTTTGTGATTTACTCTGGGTTTTTGTCTTGTCGTCACTTAATAGTCAGATAGAAATTCCATTTTGTTTTACTTTGTTCATTTAACCCAACATTGTGTTTCTTTTGAGTTTTTTTATATTTCAGTTTGCAGCTGTAAGCTGTCTTTAGTGATTATTTCAATGTCCTCTAATGAAAATATAAATACTACAATGTTAAAGATGAAAGTGTAAATACTTCACCGTATGAATGTGCTGCCTGTCCACAGTTACCATTTGACTGCGTTCAGCATCAGCCAGTTTTGCTTGTTGCTCCTTGTGCCTGGCATCTATTCCTCTCTGCTACTGTTTTTATCTTTGCAGACAGACAGGTTTGTCTGCAGATGAACAAGAAAATGGGTTGTCGTGGAAACTATCATAGGCTGGTAACTACGGTGACGATTCAAAGTCGTCATTTGCTGCTGTTAATACAAGTACACGTTTGCACACAGGTGCATTCCTAGGTTAATGCAGTGAAACCTCCGTGTTTATACCTAAAGCCTTACTCTCTGTGTGTCTTTGTCTGTGTGTCTTCCTGTCCATGCCCCTATGTCTTTGCAGCTCAACCCTAATTCATGTCTCCTGGGCTCTATCCATCTTCTGTCCTTGTTTTTGGGCTCTTTATCTGTGTCACCTCTCTGCCTGGTTGCTTTTCTTAGCCTCCTAGAACTGTGTCACTTTTCCAGCTCACTGATGGGGAGATGTAATGGCTCCTTCTTAAAAGAGGACAGCGTCTAACTTGCTGAATGAAGTGCTGCTGAATGGGTCATGTATTTTGGCCTCCAAGCCCCACTCTTTGTTCTTTCCTCAGGACCCCATTAGGGTTTATTCACCTTAACTCTTTACTGTAACAGCGCCCTAGTGAAAAAAGCATCCCACGAAAGCCGCCAAGAGCCGGAAAAGAAGGTGCCACCTAAACATTCAGGTTCAGAGCAAAAGACCAGCCACCTGTCTCAGGCCCATTTATTGGCTGGAGCAGTTAAGAGACGTAGGTATGTACAAAAATACAGATCCTTTAAACCTGCATTTTTTTCCCAGCTGTGGCAGCCACTGCCTGTGGACACAGCAGCAGATGCAGAGCAACATTAGCATTTATTTAGAAATTTTTTTGTGGCACCTAATCAGTGTAAGTCCAATTTCATTGTAAGCAAAACACTGTTTTCTGCAGCATACGTTTTCCTGCCATGTTGTGACTTCTCAATCAAGCTGAAATCAAGCTTGAGTTTCTGCCATTGAGACACTTCTGATTCAGACTAACTTGTGCTGTGTTTCACACATGTAAAACACAACTCCATGTAATGTCCGGAGTTAACCTTCCGGACATTGTCAAGAGTTCATATGTGAAAGTGGCTCAAAACACTGTAGACCACAGAAGAAGTCTAAAGTCTGGTGATAATTCTCGATTGACTTTGGTCAATTTCAACAACCCCAGTGTCTTCAAACCTAATGTTAGTATGAATTCAGAACAGCTTTGAAACCTTTGTTCTTTCACCCAGTTCTTCCCAGTCTTCAGAGGGCAGCAAGAAGCAGAAGGTGGATATAACGACAACCGCAAGAGCCACAAAAGGAAATGGAGACAAAAGCACAGGTGGGCTGCAACTTGAGCATGGAGAAATGTGTTTCAGAAGTGGACAGAAATTGAGTTGTAAACCTTTTTGACATATTCTGTCATTTCTAAATAATAGACTGAAAAAAACAAACTCATGTTCAGCTCAATGCTCAAGTGAATGATGCCCAGATTGTGTTTACTTTTTATAATATAAGAGCTTGGGAGTGAAAGGTTGCAATAATAATGAAGCTGAAAACAAAAACAACAAGCTGAAAGACTCCAAAATGCTCTAAAGAACTGAGAGGGACAGGCAGAGTCAGGTTTCTAACTGTGTGTTAGGTTTGTTTCCCTGGCGAATGTTTTAAAATTCAGACAGTTCCTATTGTGGATCAGCTGTACATGACCCCCTTTTTTTTCTTTGTTTTTCCCTAAGTCACTTTGCTGCAGGAACACACACAAAAAGTCATTCAGACAAGTCAGAAAGCAGCGTTTTCTGTAACTATACAGTTCACAAGAAATTTGTTAAAACAAATTGCCAAATGTCTCACTCCCATTTATACTCAGCATGTATTACATGTTTTTTTTCCAGCCACAGTAACAATAATGCAGTAAAATATACAGGCATGTGTGCATGTCCAAGCTCTGAAGGTGACAGTGCATTGTGCTGTTCAGAACAGGAGGAAAGAGCAGGAGGAGGAGCAGGGGGAGCTGAAGGCCAACAGACAGTCCCCAGCCTGACGGCGAAGACCTCCTCGGCTCCCCTTAGCTCTGGTCAAAGTGTGTTACAACTGCCATCAGCGGCTGTGTGCGTTGGCGTTTTACCAGGACTCTGGGCGTATTCCGGCAGCAGCGACTCTGACAGCAGCTCAGACAGCGAAGGTAGCGTGGACGCAATTATGTTGCCATACCCTCGGCACAACAGGACCTACAGATAGACGTACAACAGCACACACACACTCATTCACACAGGCAACCCTGAAATTAGCTTGCAGAAAAGGTAACCTCACACATCCACTCTTAAAAATTCATATCAAGTAATCATGCACTGACAACACACATACACCTTTAGTGTTCCTGTTGTTTTCACAGCTGTGAATTGAACTGTTGCTCTTTGTCATTAGACAAAGTTCAGCCCAGTAATTTAATCCTTCCAGTAACCTTTAATTTAAATTTAAATTTAAATTAAACACTACTCTGAACTAAATCTGTGTATCTATTTGTATTTTTTTTTCGATTGTGGCACTCAAACATGACGCCTCCACCCTTCCTTCCCTCAATCACGTCTCACACAGTTTAAGCCGAGCAACCAATCCTGCACTGCCTATCCCGATGACATCCTGCCCCCCCCACATCCCCCTCCCAACCCAAGCCACAGCGACTGCAAGCTGTGTTATTGGCTGAGGAAACAGTGATTGACAGCTGTGGAGCAAGGAAGAGACTGCTTCAGACTGTGTCACATGACTCACACCTTTTTTAGCTATCAGCAGCAGAGATGAGAGAGAGAGAGAGACATGGGCAGGACACAAGCTCTTTCTCTCTTTTTGTTTAATGTAAAGTTTGATTGGTTTGATTATTGTATTGGGATAATATGATGTGTTTTCTCATGTGTAGTTTGTTCCAAAGTCACATCATGCTGGAAAAGATGTTGAACTGTTTGCTGCTGTCTCAGATGACAGATCTTTGATTTGTTGGTCAAAGTCTGAGAAATAAAGTTTTCCCTTGTACTGTGTGTTTAAATTATTTTTTAAATATCAAGGATCCATTAAAGCACTACTTAATATCATTTATATACCATTCATGTATTTCTCATAAAAAACTCTCATTTTCAGAGGTATTTGTACTGTCTTCATACAGATGCTAAATATATCATCAAATCTTCTTTACTCAGGCTTTGTTGCTTGTCAGCCTGCAGGCTGCATTGCATGCATTGAAAGAAAGGCTGTAACCCTCTGACACACTGATGCAAACACAAAATTATATAAAACCTTATGTTAAATATTCAATTTAACATTATAAGTGTCTGTAACTAATAAAGCTTGAGTAGTTTTTAATCACAGCCATTACTAAGGACAGAGATTCCACTGGTTGTTGGAAGATTTTGTTTGCAGTTGGTTTAAAAAAAAGGAAAGCAGGGTTTAATTTTTTTACACTTCTGAATGTTAAATCATGACAAGTGATCATTTATAAATGTCAAATTTAAGAATTAGACATTTTATACGCAATATTATTTCTTTTTCTAGCCATCAGCAATTAATATTTCCTTAAGCTAGAGGTTCTCAACCATGGTAATGTCTACATCAACAATGACTCGTGAAAGGTATGGCCTGTGGTCATGAATTACAAAGAGTGGCACCAAAGAGTGATTTGTTCTTTTCAGGTTGTTGAAGGATCAGAGGAAATAATGAATGTAGGGAAAGAGACTCAGACATGTCTCTATCTAAGTCATGATCCCTGAGCAGTTTATATTTTTAAAAAAGGTTGTAGCCTAGTTTTAGTAAAACAGATTTTGTATCCTGTGGATTTTTCCTTTTCCTGTCTAAACTTAGGTCCTACATTACCCACAATGCAACTTTACAGCTCACATTTGGTTGAAACATTGTTAGTGTTATACAAGTAACGATTGCAGACTTGGGCTGCTAGCATCTAGCAGAGATGAAGTGTGGGCTACAGAAGTCTGGTGTCTTGTTAAACTTGGTATCTTCAGATGCAAGTGACAGTTTATCAGATTTTGTGTGGTTCCCTCTGAAGTTCCAAAAGGCTTTATACAATGTTTTTTTCACAAATGCAGATGTACTCTCCAAGATCTCTGAACAGACCATGTGTAAAATTGGTGGCTTTCCCCTTCAAGCTAAGAAGCATAATAGCACTGTGAAGGGAGTATAACTGCTACTGAAGTAAGCCTTATTCTGACCTCTGAGGACACATTGTTCTCAGTGCCTGTCCTATTTTATAAGTACAGCCTACTCATATAATGTAGCCTTAGGTTGGCATGTCGATTCTATGCAACCTGTACTGCTGTGCAAGTTAGTCAATGGTTGAAAGATCTGAGATGTAGCTCAGAGCCAGACCTACATGGGCCAAAAAAATCTATGTATGAAATTTGACTAGATCAAAACTAATTTGGGTAATTGGATTCTGGGATGAGCATTCAGTCGTCATTAAGACCTTGGCAGAAAATTTGCATCTGGAGCTGAGCTCAGTTTGGTGACTGATAGAAAAACAGTGGAAGCTGAGGTGAAAAGATACCATTATGCTGAATCTCTCAGTCTCATTAAACAACCCAAACAGTCCAGAGTATGTAATTTTATTGCACATTTCTAGCGTATCTGTAAGTGTTTCACTGCAGGCATGAGAGTGACTCAAAGCTTCTGTAAACAGTGTGATGATGGGACTGGAAAATCATTTTTATCTTGGTCAGTAACAAACATTTTAGTTTGTCTGAGGCCAGTTCACTGACGCTGTTAAAGCAGCAATGGGTTTGTTGGTTTAACTAACAGATGAAGCTCGCTGTCACTGGTGTAGTTGAGAGGAGTTGCTATGACGACCCATATTAACATAAACAAATAAAATATCCCTAAAGCACACCAAGCACAAATGTTTTAGATGTGAATGATCCCCCAGGAGCCACATTTCTTTATATCCTACACTGTACGTTAAAATGTTCAGGCAGCAGCTGTAAGAAGCTGCATGTCAAAAATACTGTTCTGTCACCTTTACAAGTTTCTCCAATGCCACATTTTCTGTGAGTTGAGTTTACCTCGTACTGTTTGCACCAGACAGCAGGTCATTATCTCTTCAATGACGAGATGAGCGAGACCAACAGCAAACAATCAGCTGAGCTGTGTGAAGTTACACCCAGAACTGGTGAGAGTGTTTGTCACGCTCCCCAATGTTTCAAGTACAGGCCCTCCACATGGGGGCAAAGATCCACACTGGTTGTGGTTATTTTTGTATTTCTTTTGTGTTTCTTTTGTGTCTCTGTGTAGTCACTTTGTTGCCATTTTGTCTCTCTTTGCAGTTGTCTCTTTTTGGTCAGTCATCCTTGTTGTCATTTCATGTTACTTTGGGGCCAGTTCGTGTCTCTGAGGTCACTTTGCTCTTTGAATTCCCTTTGCTTCTCTTTTTAATTGTTTTGTGCCTCTTTTTTGTCATTTTTGTGGCAAAAATTGTGACATTTCCTTTAGTTTATTAACCTGAGAGTGGACATAGACACAACTTTAGAAAAGTAATGGGAACACATTTAGTACAAAGATGCACAGCAACTCACACACAGTAGTTTTAGTTCACAATTCAGCACTGCATAAAAAGTACATTAAAAACATCAGAAACATTGGCTTATCGGCATCATATAAATATACATTCAATATGTATATATATGCATATCAGAGACTCCTCTTTTACTTCCACTCAATATAATCTGGATAGTAATAACCTCTTCTTTAACCGGATCTCTTAAAATATATACAAAGTATGATAAACACATCATTTCTAAAAAATCATGCGCTTGTGATCACTGGCATCAGTTTGTAAACAAATAGTAGATTTTGGCAACATGCAGGATGAACCAAAGTCATAATAAATACAGGAATGTAGCAAAAGCTGGCCCCATATTTAACAGCCTAATTATTTCACACACTGTCCCACATGTGTTAGTGCTACAGCTGACACTAAGGCCTCATCCTTCTCTGAGTCTGACACTTTGAATCAGCTAAACATAGTGGAGCATTAAAAATCCACCACACCCAGACGACCGGTGATTAACACCTCAAAATTAAGACCCCCTGGCAAGATGGGCAAGGGGGCAGAAGAAACAGTGCTCTGTTCAGGCACTGTCTGCCACACCTGAGCAAAAAAGCAAACATCTGATCTGCCTCTGTACCTGAAACAGATCCATAGGACAAAGTGAGGGGATTCAAACACTGATATATTTCAGCTTTTAGAGGGGACTTTACATCAAGGGGTTGTAGGTATCACACGGCATAAATCACAAGACACACACATGCAAAAAGCAACTTGAAACATTTCTCTACAAACGGCATGTTTTACCTGCATATTCGTATAATCATTTCTAGACACCTGCCTGTAAACATGCAAGGTCCTTTACACATGATCATGGCGGATCTGTGTGCTGGGACTCTTTAAGAAACAGAGAAAATCATTGCGGATGGATTCACGCTGTATACTGACAAGCAATGTTTAACCAATAAAACTTTGCAATACGGGGACAGAGACATCTTCAATGTTTGAATTTTTTTCTTATTTTTGTTTACAGCTGATTTACACACTTTCATTCTGCTTCGTTTGCCATTACCAAGAACAGAGGTTTTGTTAAATTATTGTACAACGTGTGGGCTCTCAGGATTGGGGGCGTTTCACTCTGGTGCCGGGTTGATGGGTGGTAGATTCCGCTGTTTAAAGTACTGTGTGACCTGCTGAGGCAGCTCAGCCAGGACGGACTTGGCGAGAGTCTCCTTGGGTGCCTGAGAGACAAAGTGAGACAAATAAAGCAAAACACAAATTGAGCAAAATGACAGTTTAAAAACATAAAAGCTGATTATGATGCCCTTTTTATGTGTTAGCGTGTACAGTGCACCAACAAGGAACTAGCTGACGGTTGTTTTACACCTATATACCTATTGCAACGTTAGGACAGTAATTTGTAGTAAAAGCTTTTCTGCCAACCCAGCTCATCATCTCAGGTCACTCTCATTAATACGTTTCTCTCTCTCTCAGCTTCATTTCTCCCTCTTCTTCTTTATTTTGTCTGTTGCTGTCTCTCGCCCTCCCACCAACAAACTGGCGTGAAGCCAACAAACACTGTCTGTTCCTCCCACTACAGAGGAAGTCAGCTCACCCACCACCAGCCCACACACATACATACACAATGTACAAAAAAATGCACGACATGACTCCCCCTGTGTAACTGCCTGAAAATGTGTACAAACTAATTAGTATTTATGAACACTCACAGTGACACGTTCTGCTTGCGAGTTATGTATGCTCATCAACACAGCACACACAAACACACCCACACACAGTACTTCTGTTGAGTCTGAGATAACCAGGCAACTACCCTCATCCAGCCAAATCTGTCTGTGTGTGCATGTGAGCAGCTACGACCTAAACCAGGCTTCCATGCGGTGACACATTCGCACTCAGGTGACAAAATGACACTGCAAATCACATCAGAGAGGTGAAACATTAGCTCAACTGACATCTCTGCAATTGGTGACCGAAAGACGACAGCTCACCAGAAGCTCTCTTCTTAACCACAAACTGGGCAAATTAATAATTGAATTGTTTTCATGCAGTCTCAGCATATGCAGTACATATCTGTAGAATAATACACTGTACACACACTGATTTTCATACAAGTAATATATTTACATAAATAGAGCTCTATTAAATAAGAAAAAATTGCAATTGTTCATTTATTTATAGAATATTATCTAATCTTTAATATGTGTCGCCCCTCAGTAACTTATGAACCTTTTTTGCAGCTAGAGTTTCCTCTTCCTCACATTTCCTGTTTTCATTCCTTTTCAGTCTTCTGTCTCTACACTTCTTCTCTCAGCCCAACCAGTCAAGGCACATGGCCACACACCCCGTTCTGTTCAAGGTTTTCTCTTGGTCAAGGGAGTTTTTCCTCTCCACACTCACCTTCTGCTTGCTCAAAGGAATTTGTTGGGCTTATAACTTTCTGTGTAAAGTGCCTTAAGATGACTTCTGATGTGAATTGGTGCTATACAAGTAAAATAAAACAGAACTGGTGGAGTCCAAACTGTTTGATAGTGAAGACCCTGACTTCATTTAGGAAAGGGCCTCCCCCTGATTGTTGCTACACAGATTAAGACACCTGAACCTAATTTCCCCTTCAAATTAACTGATGATCACATACTTTTGTCAAACAAAAAGATGTAAGATTGTAAGGATCAATATTCAGAATAAATAAATGAATGTACATTATGTGTCTCACTTGTTTAACCGGGTTCCTTTTGTGTAGTTTTAGGACTTGCATGTACATTATACTGAAGGTCAACTTTATGCAGACGTTCAGGGAACTGTGAAAGTTTTACAAACTTTCAAACACCTTAATACACTTAAAAAAAAATCAGATTAAAATGTCTAAAACTGACCAAAAGCAAATTACTTCACTTTGACTGAAACTCATATATAATTTGGTAACTATTCAAAATGAGGGTCCGACATTGGTACTGCAAATGAGAGAACTTGATAATTGGACTGAACTTATTCCCCTACTATTTAGTTCTTCAAGCATGACTGACACTCACATTACGGAAATCCCTGAAAGGGACAAACTGCACGATGTCCCTAACAGCTTCCTCTCCTGTGTTGGACCTCAAGACACTGGCATCTCCATCTAGAAACTCCATGGCAGCAAAGTCAGCGTTGCCCACTCCAATGATGATTATGGACATAGGGAGTTTAGACGCCTGTACGATGGCGTGACGCGTCTCATCCATATCGCTGATGACACCGTCTGTTATAATGAGGAGAGTAAAGTACTGCTGCAGAGGGAAGAAGCATGGTGGGATGGTCGGGGTGAGAAATGTGGAAAAGGAAAAGAGGAGAAGAGGAAAGAGAAAGGAAATGAGAAAAAGTGACTTTCAAATAGATCAAAGAGTAACACAAAGAGGAATCTGTACTGTGAAAAAAGACTGGAAAATCAGCTACAATTATGATGATTACACAGTCAATAATTGTGAGCAGAGTGACATAGTGTTGAGGAGGTGTGTGTAAAAAGTAGGACTGGACAAAGAACAAGACAAAAGAGGCAACAGAGGGAATTTCACAAAGCTGTTAGCAGAGACAGTGAAGAGGAGACAGGACATGACGCAAGATGGACAACACAGCACAAGAAAGAAAAAAGTCAAGAACTAGTACGAAAGCTTTTCTGCAAGTTGAGCTTAATTCATATGACAGAGTGCACCATCTGTTCCTGGAAAAAATACAGAGGACAAAAATGCATCCACAGACGAGTGAAATAAATGACAAATGACTAAATGAGAGATAAACATGGAAAAAAGAATGCCCCCATTCTTATTTCCATATAGTTTGCTTCCAATAATGAGCAAACTATTTGCTGTAACTCAGGAGGGAAAGGAATAAGACTGAAATACAATGTGACATGTTAACATTGACAAGTTTTGACATTTTTACTAGTTCTATTTTGTTTCCCTGCACATTTACCAACAATTTATATTTTTTGGTGGGTATGGAAGTCCTGTGCTGTCTATACAACTACAATATGTCTTCTCTGCTCATTTTCATTCAATGGCCACTCAGGACAGTGCAACATGCTGTGGTTGACTTGTTAGGAAACTTCTTAGTGACTGGAGACAGTCAACAGGAATCATTAGACTTTATTTCAAGTTGTGCTGCAAGCCAGCAGAGGAACATAATTCCAATAGTTAGTTCCCTTTTTTGGTTCTGTTTGGGTTGGGTTTTCACCAACACATCAGAAGATGATCTGGCTATTTAGCTGTCAAATGTTCCACAAGCTTTACAATCATTTATTGGATGGATTATTGGATTATTTCTTTTGACATAAAACATTTTTTTGTTTGGTAAATATTTGTCATGATAAGTGAATTGAATGAACTATGATTCAGTGTCATAAAAACACAAGGCGTGAATGTCCAGAGGGCTGAATACTTTTTCTAGCCACAAAGCCCGTGCTGAAATGCTGTAGTAACAAAGCATGTAAAGTAACAATATAAACACTATTTAAGACATAAGTAGAGACAATGTGCACCCAGTATGGATCACTCTGAAGAGTCTTATTTAACAATTTGTCACACTGGAAACACAAACATACACTTTAAAAAGGAGATGACTTGTGGCTGATGTTGAGTTTGCAGATACTAGAGAGCCTGTTGGAGACATTACATATTTACACTTTTTATCACGCATGAGTTACACACAATGAATCATGAGACATGTAACTGAGCTTTAGCCCAATGAAGACACAAACCAGGTTCTACTCAATGCCAGAGCAGTGGAAACAGAGACAACAAACAGAAAACCAAATCTAATAGATAAATAGTCTGCCCAATCGTCACAAAAAAAGGTCCTTACTTAGTATAAAATTAAAAGAATAAGAAAGCAGCATTACTATATTATTATTATTACACTATTACTAATACTGTATATAGTGAGAGTAAAATTACTTTTCAAATAATTGCCAGGACAGTTCAGGACATTTTTACAGGCAAGTGTCCTGTGTTTTTTAATAAGGTTTCTAATATACTACTTTTAAGAAATGCTATTGAATGCATGTTTACATCTACTGCTTTATTCAAATCACAAATATATTATACAGGAAAAAGAAGATAAACAGTTGATGAAAATTATTCGGCAGTCATTATTACAAAAAAAAAAAAAAAAATCAAACAAGACAGCTACATCAAGACAGCTACATAGCCTAATAAATTATACATGAATCACGGGCTGCACTTTACCAGAATTCTTAATATGCTGCTTTTAAAGTCACTATCACACAGACTTTAAGTGTAGTGAAAACGTAATCTTTCTTTTTCATTTAAATTTAAGAAGTGTGCTAAACAGCGGTGATTAGAACCACAGGTGCTTTGCCACAAGGATGCAGTGGCATGTAGAGAAAAAGTATCTTAAAAGTCTTGCGGAATAACTCTAAACATATTGTTATGCCTTTTCACATTTGCATATTATCTCATCTAGTATTATTATTTAAATGTCCCCGTGTGTATGTCCATTTAATTTCAAAGGTTATGAAATAAGTCACTCACAGTTTGCATCTTGAACTCTTTCATATGAACATGCTCAGAGCTGGTTTAACCAAAGCCAAACTTGACTTAACTATGTGAGAACTTTGTGATAATTGTTATGCAGGAAACCAGACACTGTTTTGTTCTGAGATGGACGATACATGGCCACACAAAAACCATACATCAGTTCAGTTTAATGGAATGTGACTGGTTATTCTATAATAAGAACAGACAAGGTGAAGACACACACTGACTTAACTCAAAGAAAATCACACTTCGACATTACGTACACACACACACAGGGAGGGCTCTGAAGTCTGACTCTTTAATGTGGTAACAGCAGCGCTCATTAGAGAATCATTATTACATTGACAGACAGGGTCACTCACACACTGGGACATGCACAGACTGCACTGGCCCGAAGCCTGTGTGTGTATACACGTCAGTACCGGCAGTGTGTGTTTGTACACAGTCACACCGTCTGCAGACACAGGTTCTCTCATTATCTGAGGAACAGTAACACTGAGACAAAGCAGCAGCCTACACCCTAACCACCCATGCAGTATTCTAACACACAAACACACACACACACACACACACACACTCCCACACCAGTCTAACCCCTAACCCAGCATGTGGTCCACACACATTTCTATTGTGCCTGTCAAATCTCATTATCTGTTACTCCTTCCCATGTTCCACCCGTGTTTGAACTCATTGTAATATAAAATAAGAAAAGACTCTGCAATCATTTCCTTACACAAACAAAAGGATTTTGGCACACAATTCACAGACGAGTACAATCCTTTTGTGAATTCTGCTCATGTATTTGTTCTCCACAAGGTGACAGGGTACAATTAGGGACAAAAAGCACAGTGGGAGAATAATGATACCCAGCTACTGTAGTCTCTTCAGATTTAGGCATAAGATGTGCCATTGGATACATACAAAGACATGTACCATTTTTTATCGTGTTTGTATGAGTGACACATCTGTATATTTCATTGTATGAGTTTGCTGTGTAATTGACTCCTTGTTCTTTGATATTAGCAACTTGTGCAGATGTTGGTGTGGTCCCACACCAGTTTTGGTTTGAGCGGGAAAAAAAAACTTAAGGGCAAAACATCACAATCATAAACTGTAACAGTGTCCACTTGCTGCAAAACCTGATTTTTATTGTTTGATCCTTTCTGCTCTTGCCATAATCCTGCTAACGCACCAGTGGGACTTTCAGAGGTTTGAACCCTGGACGTTTGACAA
Organism: Channa argus; assembly: GCF_033026475.1. NCBI lineage: Eukaryota > Metazoa > Chordata > Actinopteri > Anabantiformes > Channidae > Channa > Channa argus. The sequence goes on from NC_090200.1 coordinate 24,426,879, forward strand.
TGCTAAACACGGCTGCCTGACAGTAAACAAGACTGTGGCTCAAAGGCACATGCTTCTCCTATTTGGTTCCACGAGGTGACAGATTTAGATGCAAAAGCAGCAGCAGCAGTGATTACACATTTAGTTGTGATTTTAATGGTTTCTAAGCAGCAAAGAAAAACCTGCTCATGTGAAATGTCTGCATAGCTAAAGTATAAAAAATAAAAATCCATATTCTTGAAAGTAGCAAAAAGAAATGTTTGGAAAAAGTGTGACAGACAGGTGCAGTGAAAGCAGACACTGTGTGTATCTTACAGCAGGCTGATAATAGGATGTGTGTGCTGCAGGAGGTGCCAAAATGAAGCTACGATTAGACACTCAAAGAGAGTATTAAAAGAATTTGTCAGTATCAAAGCCTGTCTGAGAAATTGGAACATTGAGGGGATTATCTTTCAACATCAGCCAAAGGAAGGAACCTTGAAGCTGCACTCAGACCATCAGTAGTGTTGCATCCAAACACAGTATCCTCCATTCATTCCAGTGAGACCAGAGTAGAAAAAGAACCCCCCTCTGTTCTCAGTTTTTGATTTTTGTTTTGTCTTTGTCTTAGCCTAATAAGATGTTCCTACCTGAGTGACACCGTCTCACTGCACTAACATAGAAAGCCTTCTTGTGTGGGAGACAGATCATTAGGCCTGTTTCTAATGTGGGTTTACGTGTTTCTGCCTCTGATATGAAATACAGGTATATATGATGGACATGACAGACATCCTGCTAATTTATTATTGATTTATAAATATATGTCTTGGATATTACTTCCAAAATCTCACCAGTGGGACACCAAGACTGAACTGTAATATGACTACAAGAGTGAAAGTATTCACAGTCTCCTCCAAAAGTATTCGAATAGCCAGGTCAGTTAATTAGTTTTTGCTGTACACTGAAGACATTCTATCTGACAAATTGAAGCTGGAATTCTGCTTCAATTGTGTATGTAAAGTGACAAATAAATCCTAATGTTGGAATAATTTACAGATCTGGTGACCCTTATTTAGTTGCAAAATTTTTTACCATCTTCCAACAAGACTAACAGCAGCTCTGTGAGTTTAGTGACTGTGGTGCTAAAAGGGTCAAACAATAAGAATGATGGCGTTAACATGTTGATGTGTAGCAGTTATATACAGGGATGTGAATGTCATTACTTTTGCAAGCATTTGGTCTAAAACTAGAGAGTCAGGGGATTACCAACATCACTACAATTCCAATCATTTAGTAGTTGATGAGATATGGGAGCATTGACACTGGCATACGTAAAGCTACAGTGCATGCATTACTAAAAAAGTCAATGGTGGAGAAAATGGTGGAAAAAAGAGGGGAAACTTCAGATGAAATGGAACAGAACAGGAGTTGAAGAAGGCCTCCCTATCATGCTGTTAAACCCACAAATGTGTGCAATGCCTGGTCAGAGTCTCAGCTGCAAGGAGGTGTAAGATGGAAGAAGAGAGGAGAGAAGTTGTCACTCCAGTCTGTCACCCTCCTCCCTGCCACTCTGGTCAGCATGCCAAGAGTCCAAGGCAACAAATGTGCACACTTCACACACCATCAAGCTGCTAAACAAAGTAGATGAATTATAATAACTAGCTGCCTTGACAGGAAATCACGTCTGGCTGTTGCTTGACTACAGATGAGTAATCTGTATTATTTACTGGTATGTTTCTTTTTACTTCTTGTGCTTTGGTCTCCCGGATGACAAGAAAGACCACTACTCTCACACCTCCTCCGCAGTTGGAATGGAAAGGTAAGGATTTATCAAAATATTTGTACATGTACAACACAGGGGTTTGTAAGTAAAAATAAAGACAGAGCACTGTCTCAGAGGTCCTTGTATAGTTTAAAAGAGCAGACAGCTTAGGAAGGCAGAAACGTATTAGAAGATAAAGGAAAGGACATCAATCCGTTTCATAGCACTGGGAAGGAGAATCATGTGAAGTGATTAAATAACAGAGAATCGCAGGGCGTTATACAGTCTGTGAGCTGTCAGATCATCAAATAATTTTTTCTCTAAACAGAAGGGCAATGGTCTTTGGGCAATAACAAGATAAAGAAAATTATTTTGAAAACAAACAGAAGCCAAGATTTAAGTTATTGCAATGTGAAACAGATGTGCAGCAATACATAACTACCTGGCAACAGATGACAACCCTGAGTGTCATCTTTCTGCATTATACAGGTTCAAGAGAGAAAAGTTCAAACTTGCAAAGGCAGGTAAAAGTGTTGTCACATACCGCTGCTTTCTCTTGCTGAAGGGCCTGGGCAGCAAAACGTGCAACATGGTTGATAATTGGAGCAAAGTTTGTTGGGCCGTAGAAACGAATGTGAGGGAGACAGGCAGAGTAAGCCTGGGCAATACCCTCCACACCTAAGGAGAAAACAGAAAGAATGTAGGATCCCAACCATGGAGAAGAATAGAGAGCAGAGGAGGAAGTTTGTGGGAAAGGAAAGAAGATAAGCCAAATAAATAATGAATGTAAAAATATATATATATAAATATATATATAAATATGTATAAACTCAAATGAAACATTCTAAGCCAAGGGCTACAAGCCTGTGAAAACACATTATTCTCATTAGCATTGCTATTTTAGACTCCAGTCTGTGGACGTAACCACAATGCTGAATATGTGCCCAGACAGGTTGCAACACTGCAACTTAAACTCTGTTAACGCTGTAAATTGTTTCTTGTTTGTAATATTGCTAGAAAAGTTGTGTTCTTTTCAATTACATCTCAATTTTGATTAAAACATACACCTTATGTCCCTTTTATGAAATGTTTTTTATATTGCAGCACTTTGTAACTACAGTCCTCCAAATCAGGTTTTATTGTTTGGCCTGGAACATTTCAGTGTAGAGAGCACTCAAGACTGTTTTGGTTTGAAAAAAAATTAACTCTAATGGTCTCTAACAACGTTTGTAGAGAAGCAATTCATCTGCCAACCTATGGAGAAAGTGTTTGTGAGATCGTATGTTTCACTAATGATAAGCTTTATTATGTTCAGCAAAGGACTGAGAACAGCTAAGTGAAATCATTTGCAACCCCTTATGTTAAAATGGCAAATAGATGAAAAAAAAAGAATTACAGAAAGATTTTTTTCATCAAGATAATATTTACACATTCAGTTAGTACAAATGTTCCCTCATCATCATAAGTAACAAAAATTGTCATGGAGTTTATGAAAAGAAAAAGATGCCATTGTCTGAGAGCTACGTAAGAATCCAGAATATCCACATTTCCACATTCAAGCATAGTCTGCAAAAGTCTGGATTGTTTAGAAGAGAAGCAGACAAGAAGCCACTGGTTACTCCTTGTCTAGAAGTAAGGCAGCATGCTGGAGTGCATGAGAACAAGCCAATGTTTTGGATCAAGATCAAGGAACTGGAGCTCTGCCTTAAGTGGAAGGAAGAACGAATGTAGCCCAATATCAGAAGATTTTAAAGCAAAGCCTCCTACCATCAGTCAAAGAGCTAAACATGAAGAGGCAGTGGATCCTTCAACAATACAATGATCCAAAGCACAATGCAAAGTAAACTCAGGAATAGATGAACAGTCTGGTAGACCTGGAACAAATATACAATTTTTTAAAAATTATTTTATCAGTTTATTTAACAGGGACATTGTACATTAATTCACATATCTGTAAATGCACCAGAATTAGCCAAATGGCTATTTTTCATCTGCAGTCCCTAGACAGATGTTAAAATTTCACCCCAAAAAGAAAAGAACAGTAACACCACATTATAAATAACAAATACCATGAAGAATACGCTGAGGTTGGACGTGGTTATAAAGGCAAAGGGAGGACATACAATGTATTAGAGAAAATTTCAGAGCGATGCAAACTTATAATAATATAACATATTATTTTACTATACCTTCCTTTATATACACAATTGTGGACTTTTGTTCCAGTTGCATCTAAGGGCAACTGTTTTTGGATTTGTAGACTTTTTATAGAATTATGTAGCTCTCAGCTCTAGCTAATTGTGTGTTTAAATTATGTTGATGGAGAAAAATCTTGGTGTTCTTCTTTTTGCCATTTCAAAGTAAGGGAATGCAAAGTATTGCACTTAACTGTAAATGAGCATAACCTGCCTCTATCAGGGTAAAAATATGCATTAGACAATTTCATTTTGGGTCTCACAATTGTGCCATCAGCAGCTGGTGCTCAATCATTTGCATGTGTTAATAAACACATTCGCATCCAACACATTTTAAATGCTAGTGCTGCAATAACAGGTCTAAATGAACTACATTTAAAAGACGTGTTATTTTTTGTGGTCAGTAAAATCAGGTGCAAGATAATGACAATTACAAATATGTTTAAAGGTAACTAGACATGTTAAAAGTGAGGATATGTCACAGTTTCTTTATTAGGAATCTTTTCACAAAGAACCTACAGCCATCTTACTAACATCTTATTGTGAGGCTGTACTGATGATTGTGGTGCTTTGCAGTACAGAAAACGCTGATGTCAGCATAATAACATTCTCACAATATCAGCCACCACATTAATATTATTGATTTTGTTAATGGTTTCTATTATTTGAATGTATGAGCCAACTTTCATTGCGTTTTGTTTGATAGTTGTTACTTTATTTTGCTGAAAGTAGACAATGTCATGGCCAGCCATCCAGTTTGTCCTCTGCATATCATACAATATCTAAAAATGTTTTATTTGCTGTAGATTCTTGAAGATATTTCTCCTCCTATAATAAAAAGCTTGTCAAATTGTTACTGACTGGTTGCAGGTCCCACACGTGTAACCTCTTAAGAGTTATATGCTGTGAATGCATACAAGTGAATGGACTTATGCTGGTCTGAATTGTCAAGAGCAAGAGTTTGGTGTCATAGTGTGCACCAGTATTCATACTGCCAATTTAAACTAAGCAGAAAGTGTAGGTGACGTGTGAAAGTGTTATTTACTCATACTCAGCAAGTGCAGCACCTGCTGCTGTCATATGATTTGAAGATGTCTTTTTTACTGTGTATATATCAATGTTATCAGTTTTTTACAGTCCTAATTATAAACACTGGTCTATGTAGGACTCAGTGAGGAGAGTCAGTGAAAATAAGTACAGAGCTGAACCATGTGAAAGTATTTTTAGTATTTCAGGTATTGTGGGAGGGTCATTATGAGTAATTACTGTACTTACCTGAACAGAAAGGGTTGGTGGGGTTAAAGTTGATGGCAAATTCATGTGAGACCTAAATAGACAAACAACACAGACAACAAACTTGTCATATTTCTCTAGCTACTCTGTAAAATATTGTTGAGAAATACTGGCCATTTCTCCCACACTTTCACCCTCCCACCCTCTCTCTATCTCTCTGTGTACTGCTCTCTCTCCTTTGTCCTTTTCATCAGCTCAGCGCCATGGCAACACAGATGGGTTGACAGTTGCGTAATCATGTGAATATGCATGTATAATGCTTACAGTTTTATCTGTGTCTGTGTATGTGTGAATGGTTGTGTGTTTGTAATGCATGTATAATGGAGGCTCAGTCTAAAATTGCATATGAAAACCTCACTCTTATGACAGAGAGATGGGTGGGCCTCTCTCTCACTCTCTCATCACATACATACATGTACTGTACATATCACACACACACACACACAGACACACCGACACACACACACACACACACACACACACATACCTTCCAGTCTGGTGGGAGCTGGGCTCCAAATCCCAGAGCAGGAAACATTTTGTCGCTGAGGAGGAAACCATGACAACAGATTGGAGCGTTAGTTAAGCCTTTTATTATTTTCATCCAAATTCAACAAGCTGGATTTAGACAGCAGAAGAAATCCTTTTACCTTTTTCACAAAGGCACTCATTCAGAGACATTTACAGAAAAAAAAAGAGCAGCACTGGTGGAAAAATGAAGACATATTGTAAAATGACTTGTCACTAAGAGAAGACACTTTTTGGGCAGGATATGCAGAAATGCGGTGAATTGTTTGTGCATACCAATGTTTGTGAAACTAATTATTTCCTGTATGTTACTGGTAGTCTCAGTATGTTCTTAGCATCACAGAAGCCAAATTTGTAACATACAGCAAACATCAAATGTATATGGATTTGTGTCTTATTTGCCCATGTGATGCCCATGCTAAAGCTCTGTACAGTGGTTCTGGGGTAGCTATATGTCATAATGGGGCCACTCTCACTGTTATCAGTCTTTGGGTAGTCAAATATTAAATGTAATCTAACCCAAAAGATTATATAATCGGCATCTGAGCAAATGACAATTTAAGAGCGATACAATTACAAAAACCGTAGTCATAACCGATGAAGAACAAGGCAACAACCAAAAGGGTTGCATTAGATACTTACGTATCATAGTCCTGTATTATTTGTCCGACTGCTAAAATAGCAGCGAGATACTCGTTGCTGCCCAGTGGGTTGATGTAATGGAGGGAGGACGGCTCTCGAGGGTTCCCATTAGATGCTGTGAAGTCTATACCAACCTATAGAAGTCCAGAGAAGAGACAAAATAGGTCAATTTACAGTGGAAACCACCAATGTGTTTCTAAGATGTGCTTCCTTCAACATTTAAAAAAAAAGTTTAATATCTTCTATCATGAAATCAAAATAAGACATTAGGAGCCCAGTGTTGTTTCCCCCTTTACTCTGATAGGAGTCTAGAAAACAGAAGGGATAATTGAAGACTCCATTCACTTTCTTTGTTAAAGAGCCAGTTAATGTAATTTAGTTGATGACATTCTGACCTTGTGACATTAACAATTTTTTTCAAAATGCTGCTCTTTTCTACTGAGCAACTTTCTTGAATCATCAATCAAACAATCAAAATCTTGAATCATATCAAACATATTAATACCATCAGCCTTGAAGGTTATTATGCCATTCAATGGCTTTTATCTGTGGGCCTGTTGGTACCTGTTCCACACACTAGAAGGCTCCTTACATCATTATCATGCAGCAGTATGCACAGCAAGGATTGGTTTGACCACAAGAACAAAAAGGTTAGGTGACTGGAGACTCTTAATACAATAGCATTATAATGTGCAAATCAGCTGTTAAAACATGGTGATTTTAAAACTTCCAGGGTCACCTAACAATCCATCTATATTTCTTAATCTATATTTCTTAATTCTTGGACACAGAAAAATGTAATCTAAGAACACATAAAAAATATTACAGAACAGTGTGAAAAAAAGAAAAGTGCTGAAACCACACAGAAGCCTATTTTTAACACACATGACCACAGGGTGACACTATGCAGCCTAAGTACAAAGACACAACCTTCTAAGGCACACAAACACAGAAACTCACACAGACATGCAGCCTAGCACAATATGAGATTAAGAGTGACAATCTCTCCCTTAGGCTTCAAATAGAGGTTTGCGTGCTGACAAGAGCCCGACCCAGAAACTCCACCTCTCTCCTATCAGCTTAAAGACCGTCTAAACGTCATTCTTCTTTCTCTTTGTGTTTGGAAAGCTACAAGACATCAATGTTCTGGTTCAACAGAGACAATGACGACTTTAGGAAAGGAAAATTTAGAAGTGGGAAGAGAGGGCAAAGAAAAAAATTGGGCAAACGAGGTAAACAATGTGAAAAGAGAGAGAACAGAGGATAAAGAGCAGCAGGTCAATGGACAAAGAGATGCAGGTTGACACAATTAGGATGCTGCTGTGTGTTTTGTGTATGTGTGTGAATGTGTGATAGAGATAAAACTGGAATGATATGCGGCATGTGTGAAAGAAGACCCAAGGTGCCAAGGGGACAAATCCTTTTTCTTGTTATCACAGCTAATAGCTGAAAAATAAACAGCATGGTAGCTATAAGGCATGCTAATAATTCTGGGACTTTGATTAATTTCTGGTAGGGAGCTAGAGATACCGTAACCTGCGGGAGGTCAAAACCATATATAACTTTAAACCTTAGCGTGGTTAACTTCAGTTGTCTGTGTACAATCCATACCTTCCAGATCTGCCTCCTTTGAGCTCAGAGACAGAGATGCTTTTTGACATGCAGCCTAAAATAATTTTCCTTTCATAGTCAGAGCATTGGTAACTAATGGTAACTGTCCATGCATTCTAGTCAACATTGTCAAGAAATGTTTGTCTTGTTAGGACAAACTTTATTGGAACTATAGTGGATACCCACATTGTGGAGATCAACTGATCCTTACGGCGCAAGATTAAAATGGCAGGTTCAGATGGCACAGCACAGTAGATTCCAATGTGTGAGTTAATGTGCAAGATTAATAAAAACATGACCGCACAGAATAGCTTTGTCAATGCTCATGTCTGGGAGAGTCCAAAGAATACCAAGGGTTTAAAGTAGCTGTGTTGTAGTGTCCAATATTATAGAAACCTGCATGAGAAGCAGCACTCATTGAGCTTTATTTTATTTACATTTTGCCCACAGGAAAACTAGCTATGAAAAACGGTGTTCACTGCACAACATTCAAGTAGTACTATTACACAAAAGGTGAGCAACCTTTTGGACTCTATGATGCAAGCAGAACTCCACCCACCTCTTCCTGTATTAAGTGTACTCCAAATTAAATTCCCTCAATTTCCATTCCTTCCCAGATGTTTTGTATGTTTACTATGCTCCCTCACCAGCTGAGCAGGGTTTCCTTTACTCAGAGACAGGTTCTGTTAAATGAGACCCAGGATGCATTTTCAGCTTTAGCACGGCTGAGTTACTTTATTCACCAAGCCAACAGGCTCTTGGCTCTTTCTGGGCCTGGTTTCAGAAAGCAGAATCTGCCATGCCTGTTTCAGCTAAGGGTTTTATAAGTCTTCTTGAACCAGTCAGTCTCCTGTGTAGGGATATTGTAAATGTCACTGTAATAAAAACAGCTGAAATCCAATTTCTGTTTACAATTCTGTCTTTACTATAGGGTCGGCTACAGATGACAGTGAAGTTTCTAAATCTTTAATTACAATTTAAAGTGTTATATACTTGATGTAACTAGTCGATGCAATTGTATGTGATTTTCTCATAAACCTACATTTTGAAAACTACCAGTTATCTATTTAAAATGTAAGTAAACTGTGGGTCTCTTTATTTATAAATATAAAACTTCTACCCATGTGAAATACTCTTGACTATAAGATTATATTTAGAGAAAATTTAGTTGACACAAATGCATCCCTGCATTTATGCTGGGGGGATGGATTTCTTTTTACTTTTTCCTATGTATCAGTGCTGGTCATTTCTCCCCTTTGCAATCATTTTGGCTTAATATGAAGCTAAAAATATGTATGCCCAAACTGACAATCTTTTGTACAAGACCATGTTCAAACTATTAGGCCATTTCTCCTCCGGTGCCCTCCACGGTGACAGACGTTATTATTTTGATGGCTGCAAATTTGATGACAGCGACACAAGACATTATTCTGTTTCCAACATATTCCTCCACCCGAGCTATTAGCAATTACTAACACACAAGTAGGCAAAACACAACAAGACACACACACAAACAGCTTCAACAAGCAAGTGCACAGAATTAATACAAACAGGGGTGACTGAAATAAATTTGAGGGATTCCACTGCTTGCAAAGCACTGACATTGTGTCACTCACATTGGAGTTTTTTCAGCTGCACATTGTCGAGAGTCAGCCAATTCCCCTGCCAGGACCTCAGACTCATTTGAATAACCAGAGAGAGGAATGGAGTGGAGGTTGGATGGACAACTGTGTTAGAGTTTGTGTGAACATCTGGAATTCTGCCTCACTCTGAGGTGTTCACAGTGAAAACCAAAAGTCCACTGCCTGGGTTTTTATATATGATAGTCTGTTTTTTGCTTGTGTTTTTTTGCGTTTCATGACACATTTTTTTCTGCATGTGACTGCCACTGTATGTTTTTAGACACAAAATCCCAGAAGATCCAAACATGGCTCAAAGTAGCTGTAGGGACACTGTATATCATATAGAGATCTGAGATCTGGGCTTTAAACTGTCTTCATTACAGCTGCACATAATACATTCACAAAAGTGGCCTTTACTTACTGTAGACTGATCCCTGAATTTTTTAAAAATGTGGTTTTTCTGGAGACAGACCTTTACTTCTAATTAAACTTTATTCGATTTTTTTAGTTTAATTATTTTAGGCAAATTATCATATTTTATGATTTAGTACCGTTCCCTTGTTTGCTTTTTGGAAAACCCTATTTACAAAAAAGCTGGGACGTTGTATCAAATGTAAATAAAATTTGTTGGAAACCATTTGAATGGGCATGGTTCATCCCTCTGTCAAATACCTAATGAATATAATTTCTTGACATAACGTTTTCTTCATTATTTATAATACCATTAAAGCATTCTGAGAATCCTGAACAATCTTTTTATGCAAGGGACAAGGCAAAAAAACAATATTAAATGGCTCTAATCTTTTGGCCCCCAGGCAGCACGGTAGTAAAAACATGAGTCTGTATTGGAAATGACTGCATGGACCCAGGAACATGTCTGATAACCACGGTCAATAAACACACTTTGCATTCACAAATGCAAGTTAAAACTCAAGCATGCAAAGAAACAACCATATACAAACAAGAATCCTAAAAAGTGAAGTGGAAAACTGTCCTGTGGTCTGATGGGTCAAAAATTTTAATTAATTTTTTTAATGGATCATGGATGCTGCCTCCACCACATTAAAGAGGAAAATAACAGTGTGCAATTTAGAACGCAGCATCTGTGGTGGCATGATGATGCATTAATGCACACTGGCAACTGACACATCTTTCTCAGAGAAGGTCTTGCACATTTCAGCAATACAATATCAAACCACATTTGGCAGATGAGGCAGCAACAGGGCTCCACTGTAGGGACAAAAATGCTTTTACTAATATTTTACAAACTTTTATAGTCACCTAAAGTACAGGGTGGGTTTAGGCACTTCATACCTACAGTACTGTAATTCAAGGTGTTATTGTTTTCTTTGCTTTGGCACTGACGGATCTGACAGTTTATTCAGTGTCTCTTATTTCTGTTGAGCTCACATCTCAGGAAAAGGTCTCTTTCACTGTGGTGTCATTTAATAGCTTCAGCATGCTATCTATATCCGTGCTCTGCTCGGCAAAATCCCTTATAACCAATTTTACTCTACATAGCTCTGAATGATATCAAACACAATATTTGAATAATGAAGTAAATCAGTTGAAATGAATCTTTCACAAACAGCACTTCAGCAGTAGCAGTCTGTCTCTTTGTGCTGGAGTGTGTAACAGAGGAACGTTGCTCTCTCCTCCAACTCCCACAGCCCCAAGGAGAGACTTTCCCTTCCTGGAGATTAGGATTAGAGCCATACTAAGTCTGATTGAACACTGCAGAACAGCTCTTTCTGTGTGTGTGTCTGTGGGGGTGTGTTTTGTACATGACTGCTTCTCTCTGTATGTGTGTAAATTGTGCTTGTAAGTGGTAGTGTGTGTGAGAATAAGATGTCATTGGTGATGGAGCATCTGTGTGAAATTACGTGAGCTTGAGCACGTGTGTGCTTTTGCATGTCTAAATCAGTCAATGTGCGTATGCAGCAAAGGAGAAGATATTATGTGTGGATATCTACAGCGTGGCTCTAGTTTAGAGTACAGGAGAATGTGTGATAAAGTGTCTGCATGAAGGTGAGTGTGTGTGTGTGTGTGTGTGTGTGTGTGTGTGTGTGTGTGTGTGTGTGAGACAACGCCATGATTGACTTAGAATGTAAGAGTAAAAGCAGAAAACTAGGAGAGAGTGTGATGAGGATATAACATGTTCATGCTCACGTGTGTATGTAAATGAGTAAAAGAGAGGAAGCATCTGTGTTAAGACAGTATTAGGTGTCTGTGTCTGCAACAGTGGAAGAGCTGCAGGTCTGTGACAAAAGGCAAAAGATTAGGAGGCAGTAGCGAGGATTTAAGAGTTCCCATTCCGCCTTAAAATTACTCATCTCTCTAGACTCATCTAGAACATGCAAACGCGTTGGCCTCTAACTTCCAGCAGCCATTTGCAAATACAGATATTTCTATTTTAACACTTTCTGTTGAGTGGTTTTCTTTTTTAACAACTAAAATCCAAACAACCTTACTCACATTAAGTAAGCTGTTCAGCACTGCTCAACATTTTACCCAGGCACTCGCCTGGTGGCTGATGACAGAGGAGAATGTTTCTTATTGACCTCAGAAGAGATCAAACTGGATGGAGAGGGTCCTAATCGCTGCAAACTTCAAAGCTCATCACCGGTGGACAAGTCAGAACTTATCATTGTGACTTTGATTTTTGGTCATTGACCAGAACATAGACAAGAGTAATTGCATGCGACTAAAACAGTTAGCTAGTTAATTATAATTCTATAACCATTAGAATATTCAACAACTACCCTGTGTAGACTTACCAGTTCAAATCTGTCCTCACATATTCCATCGTTGTAGTTGAAAATGGTAACAACAAATTTTGCATAATTCTTAGTCTTTTTTCAGACAACAGTTCAGACAAAAAAAATCCGATAACAGTTTTCTGATTTTAGAAGCAGCTTCTCATTTATCACTGTCAGATTTTTATTTTATTTATTTATTTATTATTAATTTTTAATTCATGGAGACTTTATATCTCTACAAGAAACTTATATTTGTGTGATGTCATCACAAAGTAAATTCTATGGATTGAGTGGGAATGAGCAGACAGGGACGGCTAAAAAACACAAGCACAGATGTGCAGTGGGCCGCACAATGAGGAAGCAAGCACGGAATTCAAAAAATGGGCATTTTCAGTCCAGTGATCCATGTTTAAGTTCAGTGCCCAGCTCTCATGTTACAGTTACACACTGTTTAATAGTTTATTTAGACTTTTGCTTTTGTATTGTTGGCTATTTGAAATGCTATCAAGCTGGAATGCAGAAGTCTGCTGAATCAAATCCCAGCCTACCCACCAGGTGTGTCCTTCAGTGAGACAGTCAGCATTAGCTCTTCTGCTCCCCCAGGAGGATGGGTTAAATGTAATATTTGAATTTCCTCGCAAAGTAAAATGGTAAACGGTCTGCACTTATATAACACTTTTCTACCTATTGGCACTCAAAGTGCTTTACACTGCTTCTTATTCACCAATTTACAGTTACAATCACAACTAAGTTGGGGTTCAGTGTCTTGCTAAAGGACACTGACATGTGATCAGATGAGTCAGGGCTCAAAACAACAATTGCAGCATTGGGGAATGACCGCTCTACCTTCCTGTGCCAGAGTCACCCCAAAGTATATATGAAAATGTGGATGTGCTCAACGATGACCAATAAAGATTTTAATTTTAAAAAAGATCAATCAACTGAAATTAATAAATAGAATTTGAAAATAGTAAATAAAATAATTCACATAATATTCAGTTCATTAGATGTAAATGTTTTTGAGTCGAACAGTAAGTTAATTCTTACTTTGGACTGAGAAACTATTATAAGGTCCATCTATTATTAAAATAAACTATAGTGCAGTTTGTTTACAAACAAAGAGAAAGCATGTTTCCACAATGTCATTAGTGTATAGATATAGATTTTCATTTTTGGTAAGTAAACCACAAATGCTGGGAACCCATAAAACTGCTATTTAAAAGTAATTTTTGCAGCAAACAATATAGCCAACATTTCTTAACCCCATGTCATGTTATATTTAATAGACATTTCTCGTAGCTAATCACATTGAGACAGTAGTGATGTAGTAGTAATGTTAATTATAAATGAGCTTATACACAATGCAAGCATCAGAGGCCTCAGTCTCATTTTCATTTTGGTAACATCAGCATAAATGAAGCTCCTCTTTCCACATATACCAGACTGACTTGGGACATTTTCAGCTCATTTCTGGTCATCTGGTGCTGTGATTCATGCAGTTTTACCCTTAGAAACCAAATTTCAAGTTGCTTTTCTCATCTTCTCAGTTTCTCTACTCATTTTAAGACACCTTCTACCACTGACATACATGCACAGGTCACATGGCATCACTCAGAAACCCGTCTATGTACAGTTACATTTTTCCCACACTCATGTTCAAAATTTTCTCCGTCTCTTATTCAATTCGGTGAAAACATTAACACGAAGGATCACTATGGCAACAACAACTATGTCCTTTGCTTTAAAGAGTTATTTCCAACAATAAAATAAGGTGAAAATAACAGGCTGACAGTGAAGCCTGTCATTGTTTGTGTGTGTGTGCATGTGTGTGTGTGTGTGCGCGTGTGTGTTCCTAAACAGTATCTGAATTTAACATAGGATCTAGTAGCTATCTGCCCTTAGGAGAAGAACACATCCTCTGACACCGACAGCATGTCTCCACAACAACACAAGTCACCTTTATACAACTCACACAACACCTCAAACCAGAGAAATTCAAGGAAACTGCATCCAGCTATTTAAGGTCATGCAAACTGTAAATGCACATCCCTTTGAACAATTGTTGGACCATCAGATACGAGTAAGATCCCCTCTACATGAGTAAGAAACATACAGTATATGTGAACACATCTATGCTTTCTACTTACCCACATCATTAATCACTCTGTGGTGTATTTTACAATCCTGTACACAAGGACTTTTTTAAAGAAAATGAATCAATAGCGTGACAGGAGTTGCTTCACTAAACCAATCAGCAGTGTTAGACGCTTCTTCCACAGCTTTTTTAAAAGTCTCATTTGAAATTTTAGAATAGGGTAAATAGCAGAGCGTTTAGAGTTGTCTATAAAAAGCATATTTGGCCATCCATAGTTGACAACTCCAGTTTCACTTCAGCTAATGCCATGTTCTTCTCCACAGGTTCTGCAGTCTGCTCTGTGTGGTGTAGCTGTGTGAGCTCCGCCCTCTGCCAGATGCATAGCAGGGCAGAGAAAGAGAGGAGAGAAGCTGCATCATAAACATCAGATCCATATTTTCCAAACTACTAATCTCACTCTAAGGTCTGATAAAATGCTCCCAGTTAAAAACCGTCCTCTCCATTAGCGATGCACCCTAAAAATATTTCATATGGACAGGCTCTAATCTTTACTTGCAAATGCAAGTAAAATGCTGGCACAGTGAAGGCCTAACTGTAGTGAAGTTCTGTCAAAAACAAAATATTAGTAGATTTACTGTGTACTGTAACTGTGTGTTTAATGGCACTTTTTTTGGCCAGAATGTTCTGTTCTCTGCCAGCTAAAGTATAATGTTTTGATGAAAATTTCTTTTTTACAATTTAATAAAAAGATGATAATAATATAGTGTTTGGGTTAAGAGTAAGATAAAAAAAAATCCAACTTACAAAATACACAAAGTCTAAAGGATACCATGTTGTATTGTATAAAAATGTAGGGAACACAATAATGCGGTATTTGATCCTAACAATATATGATTTTAGTAGAATGATTTTTATTATTATATTCGACAATTTATTATTTATAAAAAAATGTATTATTTACAAAGAATTTTAAACAGCAAAATGATTTACAACAAATATACAAAAGTAATTTGACTTTGAACTTTTTACTTGATTAAATGTCAGCATGGTACTTATAATTTTCCTAGAGTTTTATTTTTTTTTTTTAAGTAACGTTGTTTAGTACTTGATTCAACACTGATAACTTTTTTCAACTCACACAACATACTTTACTGTACATAATATTGCATGTTGTGTAAACTCATCTTAATTTGGTTAATTAATTGAACTGCTTAAGTAGTTGTTTGAACTTCCAAATTTAAGTCAGCTTCATTATAGTGCTCCTTTGTGTGGTTGGAGTCAGTACAAAATCATCATATCAAACCAGTAATTGTGATTTACATGGGTAAGAACTCAATTTAAAACTAAACTCCATCATCACACTGATGTAGTTATTCTAAAAAGAAACAACTGAGACTTCATTTGACATGTTCTGACACACAAGTTTCCAGCATAATTTTTTTAACAACAATAAAAAAATTCCGTAACAAGCTTTACAGTTTTTCTCAATTGCTAAGATTTATTTAATGAAACTCAGATCCACTTGATATTCATCGTCAACTTCTTAGCATAGCAGAAATCTTCTCATTAATGTGTTAACACTTGGTAATTGGTTTCACTCAGCTTTTTTACATATTATTTCAAAACAGTTACCAAACAATTCATTCAGTGATTAAAAACTTTGTTGTAGTACTGGATTGATTGTATTAAAAGAAAACACCAGTTGTTAATTGAATTTCAAGTATTTGAAAGTACTTGCAAAGTTTTTTTTTGTCCTTTCGGCTTATCCTGTGAGTTCAGGGTTGCCACAGCGGATCATTGTCTGCATTTTGATTTGGCACAGTTTTTACACCAAACGCCCTTCCTGATAATTTCGCCAATTTCTACTGGGCTTGGACCATTGTATGTGTGCAACCTCCCATTCAAAATTCATTAATCAGTGTTTAGTGCTGATCCATGTATTAAAGATGTAACGTCCATTAGTAGGTTTCATTTGGTTTCTTTTTCATTTTCTTTATATTCACTTTAGTATTTAGAGTGATCAACATTTCTATGTTTGATGAATTTGGAAAAAGAAGGAAATCTGATGCCGTATGGTTAAAAAAAAGTTCAGATTTTAGGTAAAATGTGAAATTTTTTAACTGAAGAAGGAATACAGTACAAGAACTGTGTCTGAATTGGTTCATCCTAGATGCTCACTGTAGGTCCTGCATGTCAAAGGCAACTGGATGCAGAAAGGCCTGAAATTAGGAATAAATCAAAACTTTCTTAGAAAACCTTTTTTTTTTTTTTTTTTTTTTTTTTTTTTTTTACAGTATATATCTACAGGGTATCTCAAAAAGTGCAGTTGCAGAGTGCAGCTGGGTTTATTATCTCTAGGAAAACCATTAAGGGTTATTGTGATATTGATAACTCTATTTAATATTTTGTTAAGGGAAAAAGTTTTACTACAAGTTGTGATGTTTCAGGGAAAATTGGCTTTTGTTGCATGTTTTTAATATTTTGTTAGTGTAAGAGCATTTTACAAACAAAATGTGTATTTTGGACAGTGAGCTTCTGTTTCCGCCTGTGTGTTCCCTGTTTCAAAATGTGACTTTAGATTGGACACAAGTGTCTAAGCAAATGAGAAAAACTGTAACTCTCAAACAATATGTTCTGTTCTTTAACTAAATAAGTATTAAATTATTATTACTTCTTAGGTAATAAATTCATTGTTGCTGTAGTTTAATAACTGTAGCTCGATAAAATTTAGATATTTATGTTAGAGTAAATTGAAATATTTTACACAGTTTCTGAATGATGATTTATAATAATGGAAATTAGTTTGTGTCATAAACATGCAAACAATGTTGATGGCTCTTTTAATATAATGAAATTCTCGTATACATGTTTAATTAAATGGACAAGAATGCTTCATTTTGGAAAGTCTTGGAGAACAGCTTGTATTTATAATCTCCTCATTTCCTCAGTTAATGCAAACTTAAAGCTTTTTCTATGTTTACCAGAAGTGGTAATACAAACCAATTAGCCACAGCATTGGCCACTGTCCACCACGACATTTAAATAACCGGCTGATTTTAGTGTTGTGGTGTCCCCTTTACAGCTTTGCTCTCATAGAAAGCTTTTAAGATCACGTAGTGATGGGTTTTGTTAACAGTAGTTAACAATGAAGAAATATCTGAAATAAATTAAACAGGTTTCTGCTAAAAGAGGAACTGAGAGCAGTAGAATAGATAACATGACTGACACTGCCCTAAATTTTCAAAGTGACAGCTTGTGGCGATAAGTATTTTCAGGCACTCTGATATTCTCTTACCTTACCCTTATTTATATACTGTTATATGATTAATAAATTATTACTCTATCAAAAAAACGTTTAATTTTTACTGTCATATTACTATACACACACACTCAAAGTACCTACATAAGACTGAGAAGGGTACAGTACAGGGTACAGGACTACATCTAAACTACTGTACTAATACTGATGTTTGATTTCCTAAGAATTTAATTAACATTGCTGTTAAAAAGTGCTAATCAGAAAAAAAACACACTGTGAATGTGCTAATGTTTTGTATGCTCAGAGTGTGTATGTGTGTGTATTGTATATTCTTCAAAGTGTGCCATTAGTGTGTATGTCAGTTCATAATTTGTACACATTTTGTGTGTTACAGTAGTGAGGCCGCGTGAAAAGTCCTGAAATGTATCATCGGGGGAGTTTCATTTGTTGGACAAAACACCCCAGATAATAATAAAACAGCTCAATGTGCGTGTTGTGCTATTATAAAAGAGGACACTCTCTCATTCACTCAGTTACACACAAAGGTGTGACATCAACAGGGACACACAAGAATTTCGCCTAACAAGAGACTGAAATAGACTATGATGATCCTGTCTGTTTTCCTCCCTCAGTAAAATACCCATGTCTATCTCTGTCCATACAGTATGTCTTCCTAAATTTCATTGTAATAGTTTCTCTTTTTTCTTGTATTCCCAGTTTTCTCAGCTCTGTTTTCACAATTTAAGAAAAATGCCCATATTTTGTCAAATTACTCTTATTTATTTCATATTTTATTGTTCTCTGTCTATCAGTCTCTCTCCTTGTTTCTTGGTCTTTTCCTTTACTGTATGTATGTATGTATGTATGTATGTGTATATATATATATAAACACATGTTATCTAACTGTAGCCACAGTCGATAATTTCATTTTGAAAGTTTTTTATCCATTTTGAGAGGAAAGCATGCAGAAACATGTATCTCATTATCCCATGATTGTGGGGGCATGCAATTATCATACTCACTGTGAACATGAGCTGGCATCCTCCCAGTATGTAATCCAAAAAAGTGTAGTCCCTTGTTATCTAGAGGCACAAGAGTCATAAGACAACGGGAGATTACAGTAACTAGTCAGCCGAAGAAGAGCACTGTATTGATCAACTGAGAAAATGAGAGATGGGTTGTTAACTCTTCTAAAAGTAAAAACACAGACTGTTGTGATGATCCATTTTGTTCTTTGATTGGAAGAGTTCCTGACTAATTAGATTTCTACCACAGATGATGTGGTAAACAATCGTTTAATAAACACAGCACATTGTACAAATAAATGTTAACTTTTTATAAGTAAAACCTTCAAGTTGTTTTAAAATGACAAAACACAGCATGTTTTATTCAGATATAAGGTACCACAACTAGAGGACAAATTATCATCTTGTTTGAAGACAATTTCCACTCCAATTACAATGAATATTTAGCATGGGTTTTACTGTCATTAGTCTAATCCCTGCCAGCAGCCAACAAATATAATTACTGTATTAGCAGTTTTGTGCATGTGCTAGATGTGTTTGTGTGCCTGTACAATATGCGTCTGTGTACATTTGCACAAAGGATTGTTTATGACTGTGCGTCATAAAAAGGGAGAAGGAAAAGAATCAATTATGAAGGCCTGTCATCATGCGCACATGGCTTTAATGTCATTCCAATAGGCATCTAAAGACTCAGTGTTCCAGCTTAATGTGTCCTCTGTGGGACTCAAAGCTTCCGCACTAATTAGTCATTCAGACAGATTTATGAACGCTCAGTTAGAAGTGTGTCAGCTGATCAAGACCACAATGGTTTAATCAAATGTTTCATTTAGTGGGGATGGGTCATTATGAGGTGACAAAGTGAGAGGGAAAAACGACTGATTTGTTTGATAGTTAGGTGTGTTTTTGTCCTATTAGCACAGAATTTTAAAACCTGTAACTTACTGTATAGAAATTTACATGGGAAATTACTTGAAAGAGGTAACAACACTTCTTATAGTAGCTTAGCCTGGCATTAAGTTTATTTATTTTAACAATGGATCTACAGCTGAACGACAAACTAATAAAAACTATTCCAATAACCAAATAATAATTTCAAGAGCTCTTTATCGCAATTTGTAAAGCATTTAAATTCAAAACAAATAAACAATGAATCCAGACACAAATAAATGTTATCATTTTAGCATTGCATTTACAAACATGGATGCGCTGCATCCAAGAACAAAACTCAATCATCCATCTATCCTTCCATTCTCACCTTACATGACTTTACAATAATGACTCCAGAGTTTTTATAATTCTTCTTCTTCTTCTGTTTCTTGGGGTTGATGCATTCAAACTCAACCTAAAGAGACAGAAAGGCAGTTGGAGTGAAAAGAATGGTAAGAGGTATCTGTATCAGAAATGCATAAATAGAGAAAAACATTGAAGAAATGGAAAAAAAGGTGAGAGTACAAGGGGGTGGCAGAGTTGGAGAGATTGTAAGAAATAAACAGAAACTGTGAGTTGGATCTCCATGTATTCCACAGCTGCCTACAGAAATGTTAACTTGACAGTCAGACTTGGAGATGTGGGCCATTATAAGGTGCCTATACGATTGTCGTATACAGTTCATAAGGGATCCTAGATGTTTTTAATACAAAAAAAGGAAGAATGTTTAGCTTTATGTCACAACCATAATAATTAAAGAAAGCACAAACATTTTCAGGTAATGTGTTTGAACTAAACACACATTCATTTGGACACACATTCAGAACCCAAACACACGTTAAACCAATCAGCCATAACATTAATACCATCTACTGGTTTAAATGTTGTGGTGGCTGTGGGTCAGTAAGGGGAGTCAGGCCAATGTGCATCTATGCAGCCCCATGCACCGCAAGCTGTTGATTATGACCAGCATTACATTTTTCCCGTGATGACCTCTGTCCACTGCATGTTAATAGTATTAATGTTGTGGCTGATCAGTGTAAATCAGTTAGTGATTCATATGACAGGTAGCTCTTAGTGCCTTGTCATGTTACTAGGGCTCAGCTAACGGCTGTTTTACATCTCAAAAGCACTAATTTCTTCTTCAACCATCTCTCTCTGTTTCTCCACCCCCATCTCCCCATCCTGCCTTGACTTGTTGTTTTGTGCACCCCCCCTCCACCTCATCGTTGCCACACATGAAGAGACTCAGTGGGAGAAGAATACTTGAGGCTGTGATGGCACAATCAGTTTCACAAATGAACTCAGAGATATACACGCAAACACACACACAAACACATACACACACATACAGGACTACAAATGAATGAACAATGCGAGAATTCCTGCATTTTAACCAAACAGAAAAGCAAGAGTCAAAGACTAAAATCAAATGCTTAAACCATACTGAATGGAAAATGCAGCAGTTATGTTTTTCAAGCTTCATTGTTAATAGACATGACTAAATGCATTTAAACTGCAAATTAGCCAGTATGGGGCAAAGTTGTGGCCTATTTGGTTTTGCTAAAAAATAAAATAACACTGCTACTGACTAATGACAAAGTTTGATTCCAATCCACAGTTACATACTGTTTAGATTGTAGAAATTGTTAGTTAAATAAATTGTTAAGTGGTTCAAAATACATTAACCCCTGTTATAGCATCTATAGGGTCTATTGTAAAAATTACAATTCATTTAGAAAATGACTGAGATTATCCCAGGTTAACAAATCAAACAACGCTTTTGAACATGCTGATGTTAAGGATATTAACCTAACTCACTAACCTTTTAGAGAACTGAGGTTATAATCAAAAGCTTTAGGTATCAAGTTATAATAGAATAAGATCTCTGACACTTACTGGGTGAAATAAGAGAGAAAGGTCAACACATTACATACATGTTACATTAAACTGAACTGACAAACACACACTGATTTGTACAATAAAATTAAGATAATCTTTTACCTCCACTGAGTTCTGGGCTTCGCTCATCTTAGCAACAGTGGTTTGAAACTCTCCTATGAAGTCATGGCCTCCGTCATTATCATAGTCATAACACAGGACCTGTAATTGCGTACAACATAACACATCATGCCATAAAATGGCTGGGTTGTATAGGCTCCTGAAGTGTTTATCGTTTTGGCATTTTTGCCCTCATAACTTTTCTCCACACCAGTCACACAAATATGGAGGCATTTCACTTGCACAGCAATTTATTCATAACGTATTCTCAGTTGCTTTATAATTTTAAGGATTTATTCACACACTTTTCTTCAAACTACATTTCTGTGAGGTAAATAAGTAAGTAAGCTAAGCCAGTAAGGTAAAGTTGTGTCTTTAACAGTTGTGGTCATAACACAAAGCCTGTATAGAAAAGCTTCTACGGTCGATATATAACAACTAAGAGAGACAAAGCTCAAGCTAACCACTCACCTTGATGTTTCTGTCCACATCGCCATTGCAGAGAGAAATAAGAGGCACAGTAAAAGGTTTCCATGATGGATCTAAAGTGTTCTTTATGACCTATAGCCAGAAACACAGAAATAGGCCTGTGATTATTAAATACAGCAACAGATGCAGTATAAAATTGGGTTGTAGGCACAGCAGAAATACCAAACTAGTTGGCAATCTACACTTCAACATGTATGTTAAAGTTAGTGTTAGAGTTACTAAATGGCTATGAAGCTAACAATGACAATTCCTGTGTGACAATAATCAAAATTTGAAGAAAAAGAATTAGAAGAAGTGCTTTTAATTCCCACAGATGGTTCACCTCTGTTCTGTGCACCAGCATCCATTTGCCATCTTCTCCTTGTTTGTGAAATTCTAGGTAGGGGTCTGACTTCCCAAAGAAGTCCTGCACAGAACAGAGACAGATGTCACAATTTGATCACAGCTGAATGAGCACTATACTGTACTGAGAAGTCTGTTTTGGTTTATGTCCTGCTTTAACCAGAGGGTGCACAGCAGGGACACATCAACATTAGTTCAAGCTGTGCTATTTCTGAGCCACTGTCATTCTTACCTTCACTACACCAGCAGCTGCTCCATAGCACTTACATTTAAAACAAGCTGATAAAAACAAATATACATCCCAATATGGTTTTCGTTTCCTGCTATCAGTGCTCCTGATAGTCCATCAGTTGCTTGACAAAGGTGAACAGTGTAAAAACACTTACTGTAAATGATGTTTGTGTAGGTTTTGCTTTTGTGTCTTTTGTGTGTTTCTAAAGCTTCCATGTTTGTATTTGCATCCAGAGTGTGTGTGTGGGTCTAACTGCCTACCTTCTTATCCAGTTTACGCCCACTCAGGGTCAAAGTGATGATTCTGTTGTCTGACAGCTCCTGAGCTGTTATCTAAAATAAGATTACAGCACAACATTAGCTGCAACATAAATACTGGCAACTATTAGCACAACATCAACAGTAACACAAGTTATGGCAGCAACCCGAAAAAACATCATCATCATCACCAACAGTAACATGTTCACTATTAACAACTGCAACGTGTATGTCAGTATGGTAAACAACAGCCTCTAGGGATATGGCACGTGGTGTATGTGTGTCCAAAAGAGAAGGAGAAAAAAAAGGAGTTCAGACAACAAAGAGAGAAAGAACACCATTAAAATACTGATTCTTACCGTAATGGATCCTTTTCCTGCTGGCTTCCCATTGGCTAAGATCAGTGGTCTGTGAAGCTTTTTATTGGACACAATCTAGTGGGTAATTAACACACATACAGGACAAGAGCAATATAGGAACAGATGAGATAAAACACAAAACTAAGGAAATATAGATTTCAACTAATAAATATGTTTATGCTAGCCCATTTTACTCTAATATTTAGTTTGAACTTCATTTGCAGAAAAAGTTCCAAGTAATGTGATTTACATGTTGACCAGTTCACACTACCAATTCTTATGACAACTTCTCCAGTATCCAAATACAAAACCAACCATGTGTAGAACAGGTAAAATTGAAATCATTCCTTACCACTCCCAGTGTACAAATGAATTCTCCCAGAAAATCATGTTCATAAAGCTGTGTGGCGCACTTGTCCTCATCAAACATAGCAAAACGAAGCTTCTGAATCTCCTCAAAGTGGTAGTCCACCTGAAACTTCGCTCCAAAGACCGGGTTCAAGTTATTCACAGCAGTTTCAGTGCGGCCAAGCTGAAAGACAAGAGACAAAACAAATCAAATAATATTTTAGTTGTGTACTGTGGCTTTGCTAATACATCATGTGTAACAAGGAGGCTTTTCTAAAAGGTAAAGCAGTCAACTTTAAGAGACTGTGAAAGGGAATTAGCCCTTTAACTACTGTAAATTAGTTGAAAAACGAGTCTTAAGGGGTTTGCAGACACAACGCGATTTGTGGCTATTAAACTAGGCTCAGTGCAAAGCCTTCCAACACACACCATTTGTGCTGCACTGTCTGCAGGTTTGAGACCTAAATTTCTAGCACGGTTAGTCAATATGTTGTGATATGTCTTCTATAATTATCAAATATTGTATATGAAAACTATACCTCCTTATATCATTATTTCAGTTAATAGCTAGTTGTATAGCTATACACTTATGTGTAAACTATCCTTTTCACACATATTGCCAACCTATTAAAGCATTATTTGTCAAAACAAACCTGACATGTGTTAAATCTGTCTACCACAATACATTGTTCCTGCAAAAGGTCTCTTAAGTTGTGCATATAGCTCATAAAATTCAGACATAGCTGTTCCTCAGTGTTGACTTCTGTGCCTGGCTGAATGGTTTGTGTCAACTGGCCCTGCAGCTATTTATCACAGCATTCAGCAGTCAAAGTTAAAATAAATTAGGTTTCAACTTTCACCTTAGTGGCATACGAGGTTGCTAAATGATGCAGTTTGTGATTGGATGTTATTGCAGTCTGACAGCAGTTGGGGTTGTACCAGAGGTTCTTTGTTTGCTTTGATATTAATATAAAGAATAGTTCAGTTCTGTTTAAAATAAGCTAGTGGGTTTGTTTTCTTTCATCATAAAATCCGATGAGCCTGAACTTTCTTAATAGGTCCATGACAGGTGCTATCACTAGTGCGCTAACATGGTAATTCTAGGTATGGCCCCGCCCATTCATCAAGGGTGCCAGTCCCAAGCCCGGATTAAAATGGGAAGGTTGCAGCAGGAAGGGCATCCAACATAAAAACCTCATGAAATATCAATGTGCGAAACATGTTCTGCTGTGGTGACCTCTGAAGGGAATGAAAAAAATATTCATTTTCAAAAGGTCTGCTGCCTCAATTCTTATGACGGACATTTATATATGCTCCAGAATGTTATGAAGAGTGATCAGATGAATTGCAATTAATTGCAAAGTCTTGCTTTGCCATGAAAATGAACTTCCCAAAAAACATTTCCACTGCATTTCAGCCCTGCCACAAAAGAACTAGCTGACATCATGTCAGTGATTCTCTCATTAACAAAGGTGTGAGTGTTGACGAGGACAAGGCTGGACAAGGCTCATTCTGTCATGCTGATTGAATTAGAGACTGGAAAATTTAAAAGGAAGGTGGGGCTTGAAGTCATTGTTCTCCCTCCGTTAATCGTGGTCACCTGCAAGGAAACGTCATCATTGCTTAGCAAAAAAAAGAGAATCCTGGGAATTGCCTTGGATAATCAGGAACTTCAAGGAGAGATGTTCAATTGTTGTGAAGAAGGCTTCAGGGCACCCAAGAAAGTCCAACAAGTGCCAGGACCATCTCCTAAAGTTAACTCAGCTGCAGGATTGAGGACCAGTGCAGAGCTTGCTAAGGAATGGCAGCAGGCAGGTATGCTTGAACAGTGAAGCAAAGACTTTTGGAGGATGGTCAAGAAGGGCAGCAAAAAGAAACTTCTCTCTAGGAAAATGCTCAGGACTAGGGTAAAGTAATTTTCTCTGATGAGAAAAATTGTTTTGAATCGTTTGAACCATCTGGAAAAGAGCTTCTTCCCGGGAAGAAAAGGTGAGGGCTACAATCAGTCCTGTGTCATGCCAACAGTAAAGTAGCCTGAGATCATTCATGTGAAGTCAGAGGGAGGTTTTAAAGTATTAATGTACACTCTAAACTAAAGCCATAGAAAGTAAGTTGGAAATTGCTGAAGTCGTCCTTTAATCCCATTGAGAACTTGTGGTCAATCTTCAAAATGTGGGTGGACAAACAGAAACCCACAAATTCTGACAAACTCCAAAAAATGATTATTCAACAATGTAATGTAATGTACACCTGCCTACCTAGTTGTTAAGACTTTTTTTTCAAGGGATTATATTATTGCCATTTAAGACTCATTTTAATATACGTAAATATACGTAGATCCACAAATGCGTAAATCAATATTTATGCATTTGTGGATCTACGTATATTTACGTATATTAAAATGAACTTTTGATCTGTGGATCAAAAGCTGCACGCAGTGGCAACACTGTTGGCCAGGGTCAAAAGATATTTTAAGGGGAACAAGAAAAACTATTCCCTCTGTTAATTGCGTACTGAAATTGCTGCAAGGCAGAAAAGAGAAAAACGTCAGAGTCTGAACAGATTAAGAATTGGAACTCCAAGCAGTTACAGTACAGGAGTAATCAAGTTGAATATCAATGTGGAGTTGACATAAGTGGACCTTTAACAAGTCTGAATTAAGTAATTTTGGAGCGCATAAGGGCTACTGACACCACTCTATGCCTCTGGAACTGTGGTTCTTTTGCTTATTTTGTTTTTCAAACTAATACCAAACTTTTCAATGTATCTGCAATGGACGGAGGCTCATCACAGAGTTTTAGCTAAAAATCATGGTTCACTGCTACTAGACCCAAGAGTTTGGGGAAATAATAATAATAATGTACCAAAAACAAAACAATTACCTAAAATTGGGAGTTGTTGGCTATTTTTTGGATTTCAACACTGCCACAGATCTGCCACAGATAGCCCAGTAATTAGATTGATTAGATCCTATTAGATTAAAAAGAATGATATATTTGAGGTAATGGGCTCTAATAGCCTCAAAAAATAGCCACACAGACAGATCAGAGTGTGTGGGTGTTTCTAAGAGCACTGTGAGAGTTATGTTATTTGCTCTGGACTTTAAACCAGGTGGTTTGATGACTAATACTCACTGGCCATGCTACTCTCCAATGTGACTAAACCTTAACACATAGTGTGCATAGTGTGTTTATCCACCATTAGACCAGGTCAGTGTATGTATATCCTGTCACCAGTTCATACAAAAGGCTTTTTTTCTTTCAGTTTTTAGCTGTTTTAGTTTTTAGCTGATGGCATTAGATCTTTCGTTACTTCTTTGCATTGTTTTTGTCATATTACATTACGGTATGTGATGTAATGTCCTACTGTTGTGGCGAGGACTTTTCCTTTACCAAAACAATGAAGTTTAGATTTGTGTTTTATAGTAAAAAATTTTAAAACCAGAAATTCCAGGTTGTGGTCCTGAAAACCATATTCAAAATCCCATTGAGATTTACCACAACATTAGGCACACTTC
The DNA here is from genome assembly GCF_033026475.1 of Channa argus. Taxonomy (NCBI): domain Eukaryota; kingdom Metazoa; phylum Chordata; class Actinopteri; order Anabantiformes; family Channidae; genus Channa; species Channa argus. Next base: position 24,454,097 of record NC_090200.1, read on the forward strand.
TACAATGTAATGCAATCCATTACAGCAGCTCTGTCATAAATAGGGCTGAGTATTGTTAAAAATGTAGATTATTGATAGTTGTACCGATACCGATATCTTGACCTTAAAACACGTTCTTGAACTATCCTTTTTTATTATACCAATTTTCTGAAATCTATTTTCACAGAAAGAAAATTACTTTATGCTATTTAATTTTATTATTCAGCTTCTTGCTATTTTACCACTGAAAGCAGGGCTGTTGGATTAGACTGCTTCAGTTTGGGCTTGGTAAACCTAATAAATGAACAACTATGGCCGAATATTGTTAAAAGATTTAGAAATGCTGGTATTGATACTAACAGTTTTATTTTCATACTAGTACCCAAACAATACTAATAAATCCTTGTTAATACTATAAAAAAATGCCAATTTTAAAAACAAAATTAAATACATTTTTACAAATTATTAATACTACTAGGGGCTGAAATTTGGTATTAAATGACAAGGCATTTTTTGATTGAAGCTATTCAGTCGGTGACATAAAAGTACTGAAGTTTTGTACCCAGGCCTAGCTATTAACTCTAGTTTTACAAGGTTATAATTTTTCTGTTTTTAATTTGAAATTGTGAGAAAGGTGATAATTCTACTATATGTTTATTACTGAGGTAAAGTATGGTGAAGTGGCACTGGCATACATTATATTAAGAGGCGGTTTTAATGTTTTGCCCTACTCATTTATTTTAAAAAGGGTGCACGAAAATGGCAGAAGGCTTCCGATGTCCAGACCAACCTGCCTTTGATGGCAATGTGGCAGATAACTGGTGACATATTCTGCTAAAGCACACAGAAACATACCTGCCAAAACCACATCCTTTATACTCCTCAGTCTTGAACCAAAGCAATAGAGAGAAAGTGGTCATTCTACCTGTGACCTACTACTACTATGAAAATGGATCAATTGTCAACCCCCACAGTGCAAACGAATACATAAAAAAGACAGAAGATGCAAGATCTAAAAGTTAGATTTAGAACCCATAACTGAGTGCACAAAATGGGTCTCCAATATGGTTGCCACATATACAAAAAGAGGATAATGTTTGAATATGTATAGACCCATAGGACTTGCACACAGTAAAAGAGGTAGCAGAATAAATGGCATACGCTACTGTTCTTCCTGTTCTCGATTCCAGCAAGTCAAACTATCTGATGCCTTATCTCTCCGCACGACAGCAGATTTAAGTTCTTGATAATGCCTTTTGGCATTAACACTGTTTCTGTAGTTTAGAGCTGTATTAAGAGCCATAGAACAAATATTTGCTGGATATCCATGTGCCATAATTGCGGACAACATCATTGTGGAGGGTAAAGAAATAGGAGCATGACAAAAACATTAAAATGGCACTCGATCAAGAAAGGCAAGTAAATCAAGCTGAACAAGGTGAGTTACTGTATGTTGTACACGTTCTCAGATGAGGAACCTATAGCAGATCCAGCTCAGATTGAAGGAATTAGTGAAATCCCAGCTTCAAAAGGACAGCCTTCATCCAAATCTCATTCATCCCAAATCTCAGTAAGCTGTCAACACCTCTACGCCAGCTGTTGCAAAAAGATGTGGCTTGGTGCAGGACGCTACTACTGCAAGATGCTTTTAAAATATTGCATGATGCTAAGACTGCGAAAACAGAATCTTATTTCTGACCTCAACCAAGCTGCCACACTATCCCTCACACCAAAGCAAAATGTTCCTTCCCAAAAGGAGGAACAACATGAGTGGAGGGAAGATTGTGAGCACACAGCTGTGGACACCACCTCCTAAACACAGATTTCTCTTTTGAGAAAGATGGCCAAGACACTTATGCAATGTGCTTGCTGAAATTAGACCATTTTTGGTTTCTGAAATGAACATCATTTTAAGAGGGTGCAGAGCAGCGATTACAAAAATCTGTGCCACTCTAATTATTTACTGTTCTTAACTTGTCTTGGAGACACAGCTACTTTATAACAAAACCAGCAAACCCCTGAAGACATACCAAATTGTCAACCTCAAGAGACAGAAAGGACATAATAAGATGGAAGTTTTAATAAAGAGCTGTAGTGAGCCATGCTCATATGTAGTAGAGATATGTGGTTTCACCTGTATTCCCTGTCACAATGTCGCCAGTAATGGAACCACAGCAACACCATTGCATCACACACCAAATCACATATCAACCTAATTCACCATCACTCCAAGAAGAACTAGTGATGAACAAAACACAAGTGACAGAACAAAGTGATAACACTAAAACTAACTCACCAACACCAGTGTTTCCTAGAACATTTTTCGAGTACGGTGGCAAGAGGACAATAGATGCTTTCCCTTCAATATTATATATTTATAGGGGGATAAGACCAGTTGCTGGAGTTTAGGAGAGGAATGTTGTCCCATTCTCGTCTGAAGCAGCATTCTAGCTGCTCAACAGTCCTGAGCTTTGTTGCTGGATTTTTTGTTTTATGATACACTAAATGTTTTCTATTGGTGAAATGTCTGGACTGCATGTGGGCCAGTTCAGCACTCTTCTCCTCTGAAGCCATGCTGTTGTGATGGATGCAGTATGTGGTTTAGCATTGTCTTGCTGAAATATGCAGGGCCGTCCATGAAAGAGACATTGTCTGGATGGAACCATATGTTGGTCTAAAACATCTATATATATTTCAGCATTGATTGTGTCTTTCCAGATGTGTAAGCTCCTCATGTCAAAGGCTCTAATTCACCCCCATACCATCAGAGATGTAGGCTTTTGAACTGTCTGCGGATAACAAGCCCTCTTCTCTTTAGTCCACAGAACACATTGTCCATGGTTTCGAAAAGCAATTAAAAATTTTGAATTATCTGACCACAGAACAGTTTTCCATTTTGTTTTAGACTATTTTAAATGAACTTTGGCCCAGAGAACACAACGGCATTTCTGGATTGTGTCCACATATGGCTTCTTCTTTGCATGATACAGCTTTCACTCACATTTGTGGATTACACAGGGAACTGTGTTCTCTGAATCTTTTGATGACTATATACTGGCTATAAACTGTAGATGGGCTCTTCAAAGTCTTCACAATTTTATGTTGAGGAACCTTTTTCTGAAATTGTTCCATAATGTTTAGACTCAGTTTTTTACAGATTGGTGAATCTCTGCCCATATTTACACTCCAGAGGCTCTGGCTCATGTTACTGACCTATTGCCAATTAACCTAAGTAGTTGTCAAATGCTTCTGATTTGATTTGCAGCAATTACTTTTCCAGTTTCTTGTTGCCCCTGTTCCAACTTTTTTGAGATGTGTTACTGCCATCAAATTCAAAATGAGCTAATATTTTCCACGACATGGTAAAATGTCTCAGTTTCAACATCTAATATGTTGTTTATGTTCTCTTGTGGGTAAAATATGGTTTGAAGACATTTGCAAATCATTGCATTAAGTTTTTATGTTTTGAAGTGTACTTAGTGGAGTGTTTTTAGGCCAATATTTGCACTTTTACTTGAGTAAAAGTGGGTTTGTGTGGGTAGCATGGTGGTGGAGTGGTGGAGTGTTAGTAGCATGGTGGTGGAGTGTTAGTTTCACTAATGAAAAACAAACACCTTATAGTAGTTCGAATAAAAATAAATTCAAACTGTTCACAATGTATGTATTTATGTATGTATTATATAATCAAATGAACCAAGTTAAATGATCAGTAAAATGTGAGCTTTAGTTTGTTTTTTAGAAGTTTTTTAGCATTATGATTAAAAGAAAGCCATTTTTGATTTTGTCTGAGGGCATCAAAAGGTATAAATGATGCAGGTCCTGGAGGAGGGCCCATGCACAGGTTGACGATTCTAAAATGGGATCAAGTAAGACCATGTACTTACTGAATTATATCAGACAATAAAATCAAGATGCAACACAATTCAAGTTGTCCTCTGATACATCACCCTCTGTTAGTGTGAAAATCGTACACCCTGGTGTTTTTTTTACTGAATGTCATTCAGAAGTTAATAGGTCTGACCTAGTAAGATTGCAATCACAACTTTAATAGAAAAGTGAAAATGAAAAGGTTTTAAAAGGAGGGAGGATCATAGTAGAGCAATAGTTTACATGGCCTAAGGGTCAGGTAGGAAAGCCTCTTCACAGAAAACTGCTTAGGGCCTAAGCCAGGTGACGTCCAACTCTGCCAAAAAAACGGAGCTATAGACACTAGTCTCAAAGCATTTCCAGCAGTATATTGTCAATTAGGCATCTACAGTACACATACATCTATTATATATAATTTACTTTGTATAGGCCCTATTACCAATCCTTATTTTTTCTGAATCTGTCTAGGTATTGTTTTTATCACAAAGCTGAAAAGACAGCTTGTACATTGTTAACGAATGCAGGGGAAACACTGCTATAACTAACACTACTAGGAGAGCAGCAAGGCCAAGTGGACTTATCTATCACGCTGCTAAAATGAAACCACTTGGACAAACTGGCATCAGCAGAACAACAGCTTCAAACAACAGGAAGTATAAAGGTTACACTATGCAAGTTTTAAACAGCAATCTGAACTGAAATGGAAACACTATTGCAAACCTACTTAGAGGATTTTGCATCATGTTTCACAGTAGGATTGCAATATGATTCATTGTTAATGTGAAAATATTCAATAGCCCAGCTTTAATGACCCAGGGTTCATACTTGATATTGGTATTTGAATGATATTGTTTTTTTTAGGCCAACAGTGATATATTATTATATATTATATATAATTTTTTGTAGTTTAAAAATCCAGCGCCCTTTAATCAAATGCAATCGATATACCGTCCAATCTTTAACAATCATAAAATATTGCCCTGGCTTATTTATCTGTGTGGATTTAATTTAAATGTATTTGTTAAATCACAAAATCAAAAAGAAATCTAACAAGGACATAACCATTCTGCTCTGCTGATGACCTTGTCATTCAGCTAACCTTCATTAGATGTTCCACTGAAATGTGTTTAATAAGTTTAAATATTGCTGCAAACATTCAGTATTGTATTAGCTTCTTTTACAAGGCTCCACTAAAACACTGATAAGGATGTATTTTGAAGCCTGACTGAATTTAGCTGTATGTGGGAAAACATCACACTGCATGTAAGTTTTGACTTGCTGTGTTACAGGCAAATATCTGTGTCCATAACACGTGTTGAGATTGAGCATGAGGATTTGGAGTTTAAGGAAAGAAAAATTCGAATGATTTAGAAAATAACCAAAGAAGTCTGTTAACTGGGTACCATGTCATTTACATAGCTGAGATTCATAATTCTGTGGACCTACATCATCATGTTTATTCTGCCTGTCTAAAACTACTTTTAGCTAAATTTTTCCATGGTCTCTTGGAATCATCAGTTTCATTTATCCTCCTCTTGCTCACTCTGACTTCATCTGTTGCTCATTCTTTCTTTTCTCATTCTCCATCCTCTCACCTTGTATTTCTCTCCACACTGTTCTCATCTCTCTCTTCTCTCTCTCACACCTTCTCGCTCACACTCCTTACCCTCACACTCACTCTCCCTTTCCCCCAATGGACCCAGCTGCTTCTCACACCTCCAGCTCACAAGACAGATGAAGACAGACAGAAAGTCAGACAGAAAAAGACACAGAGGGGAAGACTAGTGACAGAAATGAGACATTCAGACAAAGGAGGAGAGAAAACAGGAGGGGATCAGAGAAAGTGAGAAAGCTGCGATTGTGAGAGAAATGAGCGAGCTGTTCAAAATATCCAAGAAAAGGCTTGGGTCTAATTTTCCCTCCTCCATCATTCCCTCACTCGAGGAGTACTAAGCTTTTGTTTCCCTTACCGTTGTCATAGTAACCGTTGGCAATTTCACATCAGAGGCACATGCCCTGCTGACCAAAAGCTAGCTACAACCTAAGGCACCCGCCTACACACAAACAGGCACACACACACACACACACACACACACACACACACACAAAAGCCAGCTTGCCCTGTTTACCAGCTGTTCACTACAGAAAAGCCTTGAGGCAGCAGCCTACACACACTAAAACTTCATCAACATGTTCCTCCTAAGCATCATCAACTTACTGTAGTGCTCATGTTTTTCTTTTACGACACCATGAAAAAACATTCTACTTGCAGAGCCACTCCCTCATCAACACCACTGTGGTGGTGGGTCAGACTTTGTGTGATAGTTCAGTAAGGGTGTCTGTGCAACAAAGTAGCCTCTCCGTGCCGTGTAACCACCCTTAGAACATTAAAGCTGAAAACATATTGAACATTATATTCATAGAATCAGAGTAAAGTGAAGGATATCTTAAACAAGAAAAAAGTTTCTGCCGAGTGATGCAGGGCCAGTGAAAGGCTCCATACATAAAATCTATGCTCAGGTATTGTTTAAATAATCTGTAATATTCACGCTCATCCTATCTAGCATTGTCTGTAAAGCACAAAAAAGACAAAAGCTGGTTTAAACCCAAGGAAGGCTATCATAAAACTTTCATATTGACTGACAACAACACTAGTTTGTTCAATATAACATTTTAAGGAGGAAAATCTCCTTAAAGTAACAAGCTTGTTAATGCTCCATTAGCTGATCTTGACCTCATTAATAAGGCTCTAACAAGATAATACATTACAAGATGTATTTGTACTCCACTTCCAGTGAAATTAATAGATTTTGTGACCTGTCCAGGGCGTAACCTGCCTTTTGCCCAGAGACAGCTAGAATCAGCTCCAGCACCCATGTGACCCCTAACTTGGATAAGCAGGTCAGAAGATGGATGGGTGGATGATTTGATTTTGCTGCAAAAGGTTAGAATCCTGGTGTCGTCAGTCCTTAAAATAGCATGACTTTGGACTGAGTGAGGAAACACCAGCAGCCATGGAAAGCACATGTTTAGTGGTTCATTTTGTGAAAAATCGTTCTCCCATATTCAGATCCATAAAAATGAGATGTTCTACACATATCCACATTTCTGGGGCCATAGATTTTGTACACTTGCACTGAGTCAGCCTCTTGTTGGCACCACACACAACTTATTCTAAACTTAAAATTCTTATAGTAAACAGTTTCATTTTTCAGAGTTTGTTATGCTCTAAAGCACAATGCCCATTTTGGGGCCCTTTATCTTGGCTGTGCCATTTCACAAGCTTAGGCTTACTCTCCTCTTATTGTAAAGAAGCTGCAAAATCCTTATACTAATGACTAGAAAACATACATTTTTCAGTAGCATACTAGTATTGGTATGCAAATGTATATTCATGCATTAGAACGTATGGTACATATGAAGCTCATGAAAGGAGAGGCAGGCTGATCTCTGTTCACTGAAAAACTAATTATCAGCAGCGTGGGATTAGGAATGATTCATTTGTGGGAAAGAGATTATCATTGTGTAGTGTATTGTGTATTCTACTGTGTACAGTATATGTAAAAGCTGCTGTTTTGCAGTGTGCTATGTCACTGTGCTTCCCAGTTTGTCCCAGAAACTAGGAAATTCTCTATTCTCAGGAACTCTTTCAGGGTTTTCCACCATTCCTACTTTTCCAAACATAGTCCATAGTAAATCAATGTATAGTTCTCACTTTGCAATAGAGCCTCTTAGCATGTCTACAGACTCAGACTAGCAACAACGTTCATAAATCTTGCAGCATCTGACGGAGCTCAGCATGTCGGAGCTCATGCCAGATGGTCAAGATAGCATGACTGTGGATGTGGCTCTGCTCGATTTGCTCACTGCAAATAAACACAGACAACAAACAATCGTTTGTTAGTTCCTTTGTTGGAAGAGCTAGCACAGTGACCTTGAAAGTATTTCTAACACTTATTTAAATCTTATCCCCTCCCCTCAATGTTCTTTTTATTTCTGCCTCCCTTTTATCCTCTTCTCTCCACCTCTCTGGAGTCAAAATACTTTTTTATCCACAATCTGTCATTTTCATCCTTCACAGATTGTTGTTTTTGAAGACATTCTGTCCCTTTCTCTCTTCAATTATTAGTCTTTCTCTTGTCCTATTGTCCCAACAACCTTACCTCCACCCAGTTTCCATCCACTTCATGGAAGAGAACACAGAATGGGTCTGACTTGGAGGCTACATCTCGGTCCAGCAGGTTGGCTGCAGTGACGGACAGCTCCACCCGAGTCACGCAGTGCTTAGGTCCAACACTGCGTTTCTGGCTGTCAGTGGCCGAACCCAGAGTGTAGGCCATGGTATGAGATCACAGCCGATCAGCCTGGAGGAAAAATAGTTTTGTTTAATTTATTAACGCGCCTACCCACACACATACACAAAAGCATGGAACACTAAACTCAGAGGCTGGCCTAAGGCTGCATTTAACAAGTATTTTTAAAGTTTTAACAACTTTCCTATAACTTATGAACATATTATTTTAGGACATATCATTTTGAAACCAGTGAAGACATATCCATCGCAAAATCCTAGGAATAACCTAATGTCTTATTTTTTGGGACTGCAGTCCAACACCCCAAAATACAGTACCTCCTGTATTATTACATTAGACTAAAAAATGCAGAAAAAAACACATTTGACAACCTGGAATCATTAAAAACCCTTTTGTTTGTTTTTTTTATTAATAGTTATTTTTTTGTCTTTTGATCAACTAACCTGCTATTTATTTCCCTAAATGTCATTATTGGACTTTAACCTAATGGTTAAAGGTGATGGTGATGGTGCTTCATTAAAAATTAAAGGATAAAAAAGTTATTTATTTTGAGGAGAGTAAAAGTGAGAGTCAGGGGAAAACGTTCTATATACATGCATATTATATTGCATATTAAAACATAATTTAAAGATGAATGGTTCACTTATTGTGATTAAACTTTACTGAAAGTTTTTACTTACACAGTGATGGCTGGTGTCCAGGATAACATGCAGTTTCTCATTGGGGTCTTACATAACTTTAAAGAAGCCAGTGTGTGTTATGTGTGTCTTACACTACCAAGCAAGAAAATTATAAATTGCTAGGAGAAAACAAGATACTAGCATCACATGGGGTGTGCAGTTCTGTTGCTGGGCAGATGGTGTGCTTCGCTACAGTAATTAGTGGTTTACAGGTTGATTTTTACAAAACAATATTCAGAGAGTTTTGAATGTATTGACATTATGTAACACTGAATTCCTGAATTATAGTGGATATAAAAATGTATATACCCTTGGTAAATGTCATGTTTTGAGATGTAGAAAAATCTGAATCAAATATTTGTTTTCTATCTTTGATGTAGCCTATAATCTGTGCAGTTCAATTAAACTGAAGTCTCTTAGGGGGTGCCCAAAACAACACCCATAAACTAATACCCGTAAACCTTGGGAATCTTTTGCAAAAGCCTTCCAAATGTGTCAGACTGCGAGGACATCTCCTGGGCACCGCCCTCTTCAGGTCACCCCACTGATTTTCAATTGGATTCCAAAACTTTGATGCTCTTCTGGTGAAGCCATTCTTCTGTCGATTTGAAAGTATGTTTTGAGTTGTGGCTAAAACGTGAAATTCTTCTTCATTTCCAGCTTTTTAGCAGAGAGGATATTTAGAATTGGTCACAATTCCATCCACCTAACTAAAGCCCCAGTTCCAGTTGAGAAAAACAGCCCCAAAGCATAATGCTACCAACAACAAGCTTCACTATGGTGATGCTCTTCTTCTGGTGATCTTGTTTTTGCATCAAACATACTTTCTGGAATTTGGCCTAAAATTTCAATCTTGGTCTCATCAGACCATAGCACATTTGACCACTTTTCACCACATTTCTGTCACACGTGATGTAGGTTTTTGCAAATTGTAGCTGGGCTTGGATGTTTTCCTTTGTAAGAAAATGGTTCTGTCATGCCACCTTCCCCAAAGCCCAGACAAACTGTATGAAGAACATAGGATACTATTGCCACATGTAGCACACAACTAGTCCTGCAGCTCCTTTAATGGTGCTGTAGGCCTTCTGGACCAGTTTTCTTCTAGTTTTTCATCTATTTTGGAGGGATGTCCAGTTCTCAATAAAGTTACGTTGATGACTGTATTCACTGTATATATAATGCCTAGGATTGTTTTTGGGTACAATTCTCTTGAGTGATACCTTCCATTAATGACGTCCCTTTGAAGTTTTGTAAACTCTTTGCTGACCATAATGTTTGCTGTAAGAGGCAACCGAGCAAATTTAAGAAAAATCCTACTAGAACAGCTAAACTTTATATGGGCGCAGTCAGAGTTACTTACATTAACAGTAGGTGTGTACTCACTAGTGTTTAACATTTGTTTAAATGTGATTGGTTAATTCTAAGCACAGCCGCATTCATGATTACTAAAGGGTGTGTACACTTATGTAGCTACATTATTTTATTTTTATTTGTTCCCCCAACCAAACAATTTGTTTTTTTTGTTTATTTTTCAATTAATTCCAAAAGATTATAGGCTGCATAAGAAGTGAAATATTATTGGAGGTGTGTTTTTTTGTATTTTTTTATATCTCAAAATCAACTGAGGAAGAATCCCCCCCAAACCCACACACACACACACGCACACAAACAAACATACCACCACAAGCCCACATTAAAACCATCACAAAACCTCGAAAATGGTGCAACCTCCGGCAAGGAGCAGAAAAGACATACAGACAAAACAAACACACATACTGTATCCTGGGGAACTTTATGGGTGTATTAAAAAACAGTTTGTCTGATTATGTCGTAATCGACAATAACGTGTCATATTTATAATTATTTACAGCTAGGCCTAAAAAGAAACAGCACCAGCACTTTGTGTCCATAAAATAGGGGTTTGTCCTCAGATCGAAATGTTTAAAGGATGCTGGCTGTTGCTAAGATACTAATGTGTCATAACCAGCGTGCTCCTCCCGCTCTGCTCCTGCGATGTCACACTAGTAGTGGTGATGTACTGCAAATATCAGTGCAATTTCCAGTCATTCATTCATTTCCATTCATTTACTCAGTCATTCATAGGGGAGGGGGGTTATTTTGACTAGCTAAAATAGCTTTATTCATTTATTGTCATTTGCAATTAGTATTTACTGATTGTGTTAACAATGCCAGCACATCCCATCCAGGACTAGTTTCAGTGGAGACCTGAGCAAACAGTGAGATAAACCAAGATTTCAGCAGAAGTCTGCTGCACTCACCAGCATCCCAGTGCCTTGAATGATGATTTTGCTGTTTAAAACATGATCATGGATCATAAAATTAAAACAGTAATGTCAAATTAATGAATAATTTAAAAAGCTTAAACCTCTATTTTCCAATATGGCATTAGTCAAACAGACTTGACTGATTATCAGTTTTGTGCTGTTTTAAGTTTTTTTTTGTGTGTGTGTGTGGGGGGGGGGGGTAATCTGATCAATCAGAAAAAAACACAGACAGAGAATCCAAATCCAAGCCATGACCGGCCGTGTCATCTCCAGTGGAAATCATGTCCAGCCACTAAAAACAACTTGGACCTTTAATTAAATCAGTAAAGGGCCATAAGAGAGTGGAGCAGCATTGTAAGATGAAGGTGTATTTACAGGTAAGCTCACAGGGGAGCAGGGTGCACTGACCTAACTGAAGAAACTGACAACCCAGTCCCACAGCGGATCACCTCTCCGCTGAGGGGCAGCAGGAGCAGGTGACCCGCAGGACTGTTCGTACTGACTGGACGTGTTATGGCAGAGTGTCATTAAGTCTGATTAACGTCCTTTCTACCCCACTCGTCACAAAGTGGCCAGCAGAAAATAAGGCAGACTGAGACTCCAAACAGTAATCGTTTAGAGATTTGTCAAGTGGAGACACGAACTAGAACAACTTGGTTTTTTTTTTTTAGGGGGGGGGGGGACACAGACACACATATTTTACTGACCTCGGTGGTCGGTAAAATAACACATCTTTCGTCTTTCCGTGTTTCACCTCTCCAACCAGCAGCCTCACACATTTAGGGCTCTGGTGACATTTTGACAAGTGAGCGCGTCTTCGCAGTCTCTCGGCAAAGCCCACGCAGCAGGTGACTGTCGCACGTCTAACAAATGATCACTAAAGACGGAAAAAAGGTGAGATCTGCTGCCACACTCACCTCACTTCTCTTCAACGACGTCCAACTTCTTTCGCCGCTCCTCAGTTGAGTTGACTATTTCTTGAATTACTGCGCACAGCGAGGAGTGAAAGGAGATATAAAAACCGCGAAGCCAATTTTTTTTCCCTACAAAAGAGTGAAAACTGGACTTAGTGGTCCCATTTTTGTCTCGAGTATCCTGGAAGGCGCAACAGTGTGTGAAGATAAACCATCCTGGTCGCAAGGACTACGCTGCGCCTGGCGCCACTGATGGACAGAGATGATACAAGCCGCGCTCACACCGGAAAGACGACAAGGTCCTTTACAAAATAAAAGTGCCACTGACACCGCGAGAGCATAGCACTTCCGTTTGATGGATGACTTCATTACACTGGGAGAGTAGTTTCTTACAACTATGAGGGACGCTTCTTTGTATTAGTCTATTCAAATTAACCATCACATTCTTTGTCTGTAATAAAAATATTCATTAATTTACATATGGAAAACGTGTTGTTCCAGTGGCACCCTCTTGTGGTTCCTACAGGTATCACAAGCCACGTTCATCACTTGAACCTGCAGCTACAAATGCTGAAAAGTAATTAAGTACTTTAACACATGAGCTTAGCCACAATTCTGACATACTAAATAATTATTTTTCATATTTTACTTTTACTCAGTTTCAGATTGCATTTTGTACCTTCACTCTGTTACAAATGTTATTTTTATACTGTAAATAGCTGTGGATAAAAGTATAAGATTTGACCACCTTTATTTCCAATACTACTTGCATGTGAATGCATCAGTAATAGATACCATTTGGCTACATGGAAGCTGCTTTATACATTTACATTCCACATTTTGACGATAAAAGATGTCTTTACAGACATCTTCAACATCTCCCTGAGCAGCAACGTTGTTCCTACGTGCCTCAAGACAACGACCATTGTTCCCATGCCAAAGAAGTCCACTGTCTCCTGCTTAAATGACGATCGTCACACCCATCGTGATGAAGTGCTTCGAGAGGCTCGTCATGAGGCACATTAAGACCCAACTCCCACCCTCCCTGGAACCCATGCAGTTAGCATATCGTCCAAACCGTTCAACGGATGATGCCATCTCCACGACCCTCCATTTTGCCCTCACCCACCTGTACGAATGCTGTTCATTAACTTTAGCTCAGCATTCAACACAATCATCCCTCAGCACCTGATTGAGAAGTTGAGCATACTGGGCCTGAACACCTCCCTCTGCAACTGGATTCTGGACTTCCTGACTGGGAGACCTCAGTCAGTCCGGATTGGGAACAGCATCTCCAGCACCACCACACTGAGCACTGGGGCACCTCAGGGCTGAGTGCTCAGCCCTCTACTGTTCATTCTGCTGACTCACAACTGTGTAGCACAGCTCGAACTACATAGTCAAGTTTGCTGATGACAGGACCGTGGTGGGTCTAATCAGCAAGAAGGACGAGTCAGCTTACAGAGAGGAGTTGCAACGGTTAACAGCCTGGTGTGGAGCAAACAACCTGTCTCTAAACGTTGACAAAATCAAAGAGATTGTTGTGGATTTCAGGAGAGCACAGAGTGACCATTGTCCACTGATTTTCGATGGATCCTCAGTGAAGATCGTCAAGAGCACCAAATTCCTCGGTGCTCATCTGGCGGACAACGTCACCTGGTCAGTCAACAACAGCTCCATCACCAAGAAAGCCCGGCAGCGTCTCTACTTCCTGAGAAGGCTGAGAAAAGCCCATCTCCCTCCCCCCATAATTACCATGTTCTACAGAGGGACCATTGAGAGCATCCTGAGAAGCTGCATCAATGCCTGGCTTGGGAACTGCACTGTCTCGGATCACAAGACCCTACAGAGGATAGTGAGGACAGCTGAGAAGATCATTGTAGTCTCTCTCCCTTCTATTATGCACATTTACACCACACGCTGCATCCGCTAAGCCAACAGCATTGTGGACGACCCCACACACCCGTCACACACACTTGTCCCACTCCTGCCATCAGGAAAGAGGTTCCGAAGCATTCAGGCCGCAACATCCAGACTGTGCAACAGTTTTTTCCCGCAAGCCATCAGGCTCCTCAATACACAGAACTAGATGGAAGTCACACACACACACACATACACACACACACACACTCGTACAACCTGAACTTAACACACACTCATTACTCATCTAAATTCATTCCACCATCATTTATTTATTTATTTATTATTATTCTATACTTAACCGCACTACACTGTTGTTTTGCACATTCCACTGCACTGCAATGTATACATGCTGCACATGTACCTGCACTATACTGTTTACATGCTGCTTTTTGCACCTTTAGCACATTTGACTGTAGTGTACTGTAATCGAAGTATACAATAGGTCGGCACTATCTTAGCTTTTATGTCCTGTACTGTGTTATCTTGTGTTGTCTGTCTACACTGTCTGTAGACAGTCTGTACTGTTTTTCGTCTGCACTGTTTACACTAGGTTGCACTCGATGCACTTTTACATAGCTTGTGTACCACTATGTACAGTAGAAATGACAATCAAAGCCACTTGACTTGACTTGACTTAATAATAATTTCCAATGCTTTACTTTTACTACTTGATGGTGAAGAATCAGACATTCCAGGTTAATTTTATCTATCACTGAGATCACTGAGCAATGTGTGATGTCTTGTTAATGTTTGTCTGTGGATTAATATATAAAAGCAGCAGAAGAAACTGCACCACCAGTCTTAACCACAAGAGGGAGTGAGAATATAAATGAGTGAGTCCTGCCCCCGCTCTCATCACTGACGAGCACAGTTGTTGTATCAGCAGTTCTTGTTGGCATGAATCAGAATAAATCCAGAGTGTGAGAGCAGTTTTATGTTGTGGCTAAACATGTAACACGTTGTTATTGATTTTACTCTTGCACATGATGACGGGCAGAAAAAGGAAAGTGTTCACTTTAATTTTACATAGGCCTGATATTGTTAAAACAAAGCTAAATATATACAATATTGTATATTAGAAATTTGAATTTTCTTACATGTTGACTGTGTTGTCTACTGTATATATGACTTAATTTAACTACTAAACACAGAGCTACTTTATTCATCCCAAAGGGAAATTCTGGTGTTGCAGTAGTCAATACACAAAATATTAAAAAAAACAATCACACAGGAGACAAAGAAGTAGTTAGGTAACAATGTAACTCAGAGGCTAAAGGGGAAGTTGAATTGTTTCATGTTAACTATATTATAATATGAAATGGGTTTTAGACTTCACACAATAGAATTACACAGTACCAGCAGAGTACACAGGACATCATAGTACTCTATGAATGAAGCATGCAGGATGTACTGTAATATATAAATAAAATATATAAAATAACAACAGTTCAGGTAAGTAATCTGTTGTTTTACAGAATAATTAAAGGAGAGAGGAGGGGAAAGTCATTATACAAGGTGATGACTGTTGGCAAGAAAAATGTCTTTATTGCATCCAAAGAGGAACACAAAGAGCTTCAATTCTGTGGAAATTTGAAAAAAAAAATAACAACAGCAAATCGACTGATTGCTTCATCTTAAAAATGTCAAGGATACAGGAAGGTTGTCATGTGAGAACTCAAACATCAACCTTAACAACTGTGTATTTTTTTACAGCAACTCAGTGTGTGCTAGTGTATTTGACAATATTACAATGAAACTGAATAAACAGCAAAAGCTGTACACGTTCTAGAAGGAGAGAAGGTAAACTAGTTTCAGAACTGATAGCAACATTTCCAACACACATAGAAACTTAAAGATTTGGGTGTGGCACCACCCTTTCATTCAAACGTTTAACCTCAGTTTCAATTTGAGCTTAAAAAATAACTAAATAACTAAAATAGCTGACAATGTGATTCCATAATAATATCAGAAATAAATACGTAAGTTAAACAGAGACCACATCCTAATATGAGCATGAGCGCAGATAACAGAGGGGTCTTCCCTCTCAGTGTAATTATTGTGTTTTCACCTATGTGGCCTCCAGTTTTTGTAAACACTATTGCAGTGCAAACTGACTCACTGTATCAGAGTCTGCTTATAAATAGGAAATCATTTAATACAGCAAGACCTACTAGAAATGAGGTACTTTTTTATATTATGGCCTCTAGTTTCACAAAGGGTTAGATCGACAGTAACTGCAGCACAAGAATGGGCAAAACAGTCAGTAATGACACTTAAATGGTGGGAATGATGCAAAATAATGTGCTCTGTGGGTTTGATAAGAACTGCCTGTAAAATCTTTAGTTTACTACTGATCAGTTCATTAGTCTCCAGACAAACGCATTTCATTTACCAACAACTCCTGGACAGAAACACTTAATCCTAAAAACAGGAAAACATATCTCAGAAACTTCAAACTTGGTCTTTGCAGTACCTTGTATACCAAAAGCATGTATATGTACAAACACATTTTTATTCTTTAGCTTTATTTGCTAAGATTACTAACTATGAGTAATATGAAAAGTAATTTTTCACAACTATAAAACACAAAATATTTCATCTCCCTTTTGACAACTTTAACTTTTACAATTTTTCATTGTGCTCATGGCTTGAATGATTCCCAACTTTATCATGGTTTTAATGTATCATGTCATATAATGACACACATTCTGAGGAAAATGTGTCTGAAAGTAGTCAGTCACAGCAGGTAATGCACTATTTAATGCTAAACAGCTAAAGTATGTAGAACTCTTTGTTCATCAGCCTCATGATGTTGATGCCAAAGTAAGGGAATACTGCCATACTGTCATCTTTCCAATTTACCACTGTGAAAGTAGAGGCCAATAAGGGCATAGTCATACATATAAATCCACTCAAAATACCTTTAAATACATTCAATTGTACTTTAAACACAGTTCTCCCTAGGGCTAGATATGAAAAGTCTAAACGAGGTCTCTCTTACCGTAGACCAGATATTAGTCTTTTCATCATTTTTACTATTAGAGACACCAGCTGCCCTAGTGTTAGTGCCCTAATGTTATAATTGAAAGAAAATGTTTTGACCACAAAACTGGACATGAAGTCACTAATTATCGTTGTGTGATGGTTCATGCTTTCTATTGCCAATTTTGACTCAATGTGTGGCAAGACTAATGTGGAACTACAGCAGTAAATCACTTCTGCAGACAAGCATGGAGTGGTAAGCTCCTTCTATATGGTAAGACACATCACATTAGATGGAGGAGAAATTCAACCTTCTGTCTTTCTCGCTGAGCCTCTGGGCATCAATGAGAGAGACTTTGTTCCTCCACAGCCTGAAAATGTAAGGACCTCAATTAGTATATTTTAAATCCAAATTTACCTGACTGGACTGGAAATAATTAAAAGGAAGACATTACGAAGACATTTTCTATTCAAAGGTGTGTGTGTGAGCTAAACCTTGTCTGAGAGACACTGTGGGAGCTTATTTACCTTATAAGCCGTATAGCAGGACAAGACTGCAGTGCTTTAACCAGGGCCTCTGCTCCAAAAACACTCACACTATTGGACTCCAGACTAGGAGAAATAAATACATACATGTACTGTACATATTGTGTATGTGTATGCATGGGTGTGGAACTGGTAAATCTAGAGCATTAGTAACACAGTTTCATTTAACGAAAATTGACTTTTAAAAAATACAAAAAATCAGATGCACCAAATACAAAAACACTGTTAAAAGCACAGAATTTCAGAAAATGCATTCAGAAAAAAAACTCTAAGACAAATGCCTGTGCTTGTGTGTTGAAAAAAACTCACTCTATTCTGGTCAGCTCCTGACATAAAGGCAAAACCTTGGCCAACTCCAGTGCAATGCCATCCCCACAATTATTCCATCCCAGACTTGACAAATACAAAGACAGAGAATAAGTGTCAAAAATATATAGAGACACACAGAGATGACAGGGACATTACGTATGCCACAACAGGAAGTTCACAAGTCATCAGAAATATAGGATAATTTGTAATCTTACCCCACATCCTGTATGAGAGGACAGTGGGCCAGATTAGCAGCTACAGCACAGAGATCTGAAGTCCCAACAGAGGTCAGACTGAAAGATAATATATATATATATACATATATATAAAAAAATCAAGGGATCTCATCATCAATTAGTGTGGTGATTCCTAAAAGCAACTGGAGCTAGAGTCTTACTTGATCTTGGTGAGTTTCTTCATACTCATTATTGCTTTAGACAGACTCTCTGACCCTTCATTTCCAATACTGTTGTCTGAAATACTGGATAAGACACACGCAAGCAAGCATGCAAGCGTCAGGACTACCCTGACAAATATCGTAAATGCCAATAAGAAATATTAATATGTGTGTGACTCACTCTAACACAGTGATGTGTGGTAGTGATGGTAGGACAAGGGCCATCCTAGCAGCAGTGAGATTGCCAAGAGAGTTGCTAGAGAGACTGGAAGACAACACAAAAAGGTGGCTTCTTTATCCATGCATATAAAAAGAGCATGTAAAGAACTATACTATATTACAGAAGAAATCTGACACACACACACACACACACACACACACACACACACACATATATATATATATATATATATATAATGTTTGATGATACACAATAATAATGTCCTTACTGGAGCTCTTCCAGGTGACTACAGCTGATCAAAGCCTCCACTAGCTTGTCCCCTGTTTGGTCATTGATAAGGTTTTTTGAAAGACTAGAGGGAAATTACAACAAATGTAACATTAACGGAACAGACAAAACATCACAGCTCGCTGCGTTTGTGGCTGTGTAGCCATAGACAGTTCAGAGGGCCCATGGTGACCTCTGTCCACCAACACATAAAACCACCAGGTGGTATTAATGTAGTGGCTGATTATAACAACAATAAAACCTAATAATTAATTCAATACAGTGACAGCTTCACTCAATAAGCAACAAGCTTTTGTGGCTGTCAATCTCAAGGTTAAAAAGGAAGAACCCAATGCCAAATAGGAACAGCTGATCCCCATAAAGAAGACGGTGACAGTCCAGTAAAATGGCTGGAATCTTTTAAATGACATTTCACACTAGTAAGATCAAGTAGAGGGAATGCCTCTATAGATAAAACATTACTGTCCTCTGAGGTTAGAACAGCAACACCAAAGCAGTAGACTATTTCACCCATCAACATTTAGGAAAGGCAGATGTGTGCATAAAATTAAGTGAAAAAACATAAATAATAATTGTTGTGTAAAAACCTGTTCGAGGCCCCATATGCCATACCTGATTTTTCTGAGCTCTGTCCATATATGAAGAAGTCTGGTCAGCTGCTCTGCTCCTCTGTCTGCCATCCTCCAGCCCTCCATGCTGAAACCACAAGAGAAAAAACATGTCCAACATAGCTGATGATATTCTTTTAAACCAGACTCAACAGATGCCAGCCTGTCACATTTATGTGCTACAAATGTCTGGCATGTGTTAAAAACTCACTCTATCTCCTCAATTCGTGTGAGTCCTTCCATGGACGTCAGAAGGCCCAGCACACTGTTTCCTTCTGATGGCCCCATTACCGTGGGAATCTTATTCAGCCTGGCCACACACAGACACACACACACATGGTTTTCTGTTCAGCTAAGAAAAAGTTCCAACCAAGAGGCTCACTTACAGCTTGGCACTATGAGAGAATTGGGAATGATATATTGGGCTGGTGTGGGGGGGGAATCATTGGATTAGACTCGCACATCAGTAATGAGGTTTATATGGAGCTGATGAAATGCTGGTATGAGGATCTGCAAGTTAAGTAGCACTTTTGGAAGTGACAGTGTTAATGACATAGTAAATAGACCAAAGTATTGGAGTGGCTTTGGATATGTTTGTTGCTGCAGCAGTAAATGTAAAGATGGCTGTCTGGAACAGCTTAGCATTTATTAGCTATAAAAATGATACCATTGACTAAGATTGCCTTCAGGATCACGGCAATAGGACAGGCTTTGAATTACAAATATGATTTTTAAAAACAGTCATCTTTAGGAGCGGCATCTGTACACAAAACTGTTATAACATGTTCCAATAACTCTTTTATGGATACTCAAAGTCTTAACGAGACAAAGTGGATTACAGAGTGTTTCTTACTTGAGCCTGCGTATAGAGTTGATTTTCCTTAATGCTTGTTCCAGATACACCCTGTTTTCTTCATCCAGGTCCAGACTTGGGGTACCCACACACAAAAAAACAAACAAAAGCACACAAAAACACAAACTTCAAGACATTATAGAAGTGCCTCTTTTGTAATCAGACATTTTTTTACACATGGTTACTCATTTTAACATGTGTGTGTGTGCCTGCATCTATGTGCATGTCTTACCAAAGATCTTCCAGACTAACACACTGGCCCAGTGCTTGGATGAGCTGTAGTCTTCCAGTCGCTGACCAATCACAATGAGATAGACTAGAAAAGACAAGTCAAATGGTGGAAATGTGGAAATTCATTACCATCAAGTTTCAATTTGCACAATAAGATACTGTATTCAATGATTGAATCCTCACTTAAGTGATTGTAGGCGGGGAAACATTTTGGCCACAATTGGAGCTGTGGTGTCTTGAATCACATGACCTGAGAGACTGGAAGAGAAACAATGAGAGAGCATGGAAGATCATTTTCTACATTGCAAAGTGCACGTTTTAGAGAGGAAAGTTCACCACAGTGCTTAAATGCAGAACGGAAGGTGCTTTCATTTATGTAACTTTTTGAAAAAAAGTAATATCAAATACCAGTTAAGTTTAATACACATCTCAAAAATCAACAGAGGCAAAGGTTTTGTCACACTTTCAGAGACGCAACTATGTCTCCGTATTTGCAAACAAGCAAATACGGCTGCTAAAAATAAGTCTCCAATGTGCATAAAACCTGTTTGCTCATGAAGACTTGAGACACACATTTATAATTCCATCTTTAAAATCAGAGGTTTGTTGTTACATTGTTAGTTCATTGCCTACTCACTTTATATTCTGAACAGATGTGGAACGTAGCAGGGCCTCTGATAGCTTCTCAACCACATCTGGACAAATCTCTTTGGAACCAATACTGAAAAAACAGAGGCAGTCGCTTATCGTGCTAGAACTTCAGTTCACCAGTAAATGTGCCAAACGTGAAAAAAGGAGTCTCACCTGAGAGAAGTGAGATTTGGCAATAAAGGCAATACAGAACAAAGAAACTCAGCTCCCTCTATACCAAGGTTGTTGTAGGAAAAACTGTAAAAAATTACAACAAATACGGTTATCAGATGATTGCTTTTAGTTTCTTTCATGCATACCTTATGTCTCCCCTTTATGCTGATTTGTATACACTGTTGTGTGAACTGTATGTTTACACAAAGCGGCAAGTACTAACTCCAGTTCTCTCACAAGAGGACACCTCTGTATGATGCTCCTCATAGGCGCAAGCTGGTGCCCCTGTACAGCACAGTCCACAAGGCTGCAACAGAGGACAGGAGACGAGATTCAAATGAAAGGCATTAGAACAACTGGGCTGTAAAAAGAATTATTAGGCAGGACAGGACGGGTCCTGCAGAGCCAGCACTGAAAACATTACAAAGGTGTCACAAAACAATCCATTAATGAAGTTTTTGACTTTATTTATGTATTGGAGGTAGAACATGTAACTGCCTAAAGGAGACTACAGATGTTGAAATTCAATGTGTTTACAGTTTATATGTGTGTCATCACTATGTAACCTGATATTTATTACCTGACTGCCGTCACCTCAGTTGACCTCTTCAAACACAGGTGTATTGTGGTCTGGTGCACTCTGGAAAATAGATGTGTTTAAAACTGTAATCCATAGAACACATTACAGTACTCAGTACATTTATTTGGGACATTACACAACGAGTCTGAATACTTGTAAAAGTTTGTGTATGTCTTCTGACACCGTGTTTGCTTGCGTGTTTTATCTCACCTGATGCTCTGAATGTTGTTACAGAGCTCAAGACAGCGACACACTAAACAAACAGCTTCCTCTGCTCTGATCCAGCTCTCCTCAATGCTGACAAGGAAAACAGAGTGAGTATTGTAACACATACTCCACCTACTTAAATAAAAATTAAGAGCCACAACAAAACATTGGATCAAACTAAAATCTTTTGTACTCACCTTACACTGAAAACACTCTGACTGATGTTTAACACTTTCACAAAGTCTTCAATGCACTCTGACTGCAGTATATTTTCCTTTAACCTGTCAACCAACCACAGATTAAACATTAGTAGGTGTCAGATGATCATCGCCAAGAACTAACATGAAAAACACAATCATCGGCCAGGCTGATGATCCTGATCAGTCAGGATTTTAAATTCAATAGTTTCTATAATCACAGCAAATTTTATAGATAAAATTATAGAAATTAAAAAAGAGCTTACAAATATCTTTTGGGGAAATACTTATGTTAAATGCAAAAAATAGCATTTCCTAACCCTATGACTGTAGCCAAGACTAGAAAGGTATCAGATAATACTGTTTTAGCAAAAACCTTCTTTTTAATTATAGTTCCTGAAAAGCTACAGAGATGTTTTCATAAGATAAGGACAATAAAATGGTCTAAACATGGAGATGCACTTACACCAGTTTAGTCAGACTTGGGCAGTTAGACACAATCTCTGCTAATCCAATCAGATGTTCACGTTTCAAACTACTCTCTCGGACACTATAGGTGGAAAAGACAGGATTAATTAAACATTTACAAAGTGTTTAATGAGTGCAGACTGTAGTAAAACCTGTAAATGACCTTCTCAGTCTACGAACAAGCAGACAGAACCATTGCTGTCAGTAAAGAATAATTCAAAACTGATGTTGCTCAGTTTTGGTCTACCATTAAAACCCTCTCAACCATCTAGGACGAATGTGGCAGCACATATAGGGCTGACACTAAATTTTACCACTTCCTGCCACTGCTTTATTGCAGCTCAAGCACAAAACCTACTATCACACTTCCAAATATAAAGGATTACAATTTTAACTGTGTAGAGCCTTCATAAGAATTCATTATTTTAAGCAACAGTTTATTTGGCTCTCTATCAGCTTCCTTAGTTGTGTGTTTTTTACAATCAGCAGTAAACTGTACTTATTGTAGATTTAAATTTTTCCATATTGTATAATACAATTATACTTTTGCAACTGTGGATTCTGGTCTTACCTCAGCTTTTTCTCACAACCTCCATATTGTCTGTACCAGATGAGACACCTCTGCTCTGCTCCCAAACTAACACACATCAGCAAGTTCATGAACAGAGATGAATACGTCACTCATTCTTATAAGTTTTATGCTTGCAGAATGTAGAATCATTTTCTGTATTTATTCCTGTTTACTCATCTTTACAGTGCAAAGATTCACCTGACTTCTACACCAGAGACATCACAGGTACTCAGTGTGCTGGCCACAGCCAACATCCCTTGCTGGGTTAGTTTGTTATTGCTGAGACTGTAGATAAAATCACATTAAAGACAAAAAAAAAATCTGGAAATAAGCCTTTGCAGTAAAAAAAGAGCAGGTATAAATATTCAAATGAATGATGGTAGAATTCCATTTAGCAGCAGTTCAGGGTCCTGGTGCTTTAAGACCTGCTGGATAACTTAAACAAAAGAGACCCAATGTCTCTTTCTCTGTGTCTCTATATTGTCAAATAAACGCATTTTGTGTCTTAGACTCACAAAACTGTCAGGAAGTGTACAAAATATATTTTTCTTAATTAACTGTGTATTTTTAACAGTTTGTTCTGTTGCTTTCACTAATTACATGTCCAAAGAAATAGTAATAATCAGTATTTCCTGTCTTACTTGATGTAGCTGGTGATTTTAATCCTTGGCAGACAATCCACTAGACACTTCACTCCTTTGTCTTCCAGTTGATTATTTGATAAACTGCAGTCAAAAGAAATATTTGCTTAGTATCAGTAAAAATAACTTTTTAAAAAGCACGGATTTGTACATGTGTACATACAGTAGGACTGTGTGTAAGGGCCCTAACACACCAAGCCAATGTTAAAGAACTAGCATGGACAAAGACCAACTGCTGCATCAGTCATGTCAACTTCGTTTGAGTCATTTGAAAAGTGGTGTTGGAGAACACAGCAAAGACTGAGTGTCTGACTATCACTGACAGTGCAGGACACAGTGCAAAGACTAAGGGGCAGGACACTCCACAACAACTGGTAGCTGGCCAACTGCCAACAGGCGTGTTGGCATGTCCTGGCCCTGTGTGTGTGTGTGTATGTGTGTGTGTGTGTGTGTGTGTGTGTGTGTGTGTGTGTGTGTGTATGTGTGTTTGTCTGTTACATACTCCAGGACAGATATTTCGGGACCTTGCTGCAAGACATTAACCAGCTCCTCCAAGTTTTCACTGTTCATGCTAAAATGAGTTAACCTGTGTGCACACAGACAGACCCAAAAGTCAGATAATCACTCATGTTCCTTTTTTCATGCAACACACAGAGCATACTACTCTTAGTATACAACTCTCTGTGTTGTGTGTGTTTTTCTACGTTTAAATTCATACTGTAATCTAATAATTCCTGGGTCACAAACTGTTACTTATGTATTACAAAATGTGCTTGTTACACAATACTGGGCATCATGTGGGCTAATGTAAACTATTAAATATTTAATCTATTAGTTGGCAGCATGCGTTTTTCTACCCAAACACTGAAATAGTAACACAGAGGGAGAAAAAGCTGCACAAAGCTACACAGCCAATCACATTTAAAGCACAACTACCAGAAGCTAGATATTCTGCACATAAAATAAACACCTGAAAAAATGACAAAACAGATGACAAAACCTACCTAACCAATCAGTAAACAGTGTGCAAAACAAATACATTTCTGATCACATACCTGCAGCTGGCTTGTTCTGCTTTCACACTGTCAAAATGGATGAAAGATTCACTCTGTGGCCTGAAGAAGAGTTTAACAGTGACAGGTATCAACAATTGACAATTAACATAAATCAATATGTTTTTTTCTGATAGATAACAGTTAAATATTGTACCTGAGATCTACTGATGTAACCCGCTGGCTGACAGTCAAACTACTGAACAACATCAATGCTCCAGTTGTGGATGTGATGCTGTAGCTGACACTGGTGAAAAACAACATGATGGCTATTCAATTATAAGTGAGCGTATAATTAAATCATAGTAGAGTGGGGAAATATATGCTTTTTTAAAGGACCCGGCTCTTATGGCTCCGTTCCTCTTGAAAAGAGGTTCAAAAAATTGAGTCATCATTCATTTTTTCCATGTTTTTTGCGGGCTGGGGGTTACTGGGTTTATCAACATAGTTAGTAAGACAATTTATATTGTAGGCAATTCTATCAATTCTTGACATAATCTGAAACTGTGTCCACAAACACCTCACACCCTGGGCACATTCTTTTACAAAATGTTCTTATAAAGTGATCGGCTGTGTGTGTTATTATATCTATACAGTGTGTGTTATTATATCTATAGAGTGTGTGTTATTATATCTATAGAGTTTTCCATTCCATAGTTTCTTTTTTATCAGAGGGCCTTAAATGACATACAAGACTAAATATAAAAACAACTGTAAGAGATGAATTGACCTCAACTGTAAAGATATGGTGGTTACAGAAATGAACTGTTTATGTGATTGTTGTGTGACTGATGCTCACTAGCAAGCTGATCAAAGTAATTACTGGATATTTTTCTGTACTGTCAACTTGGCATGGTATCGGAGGTAAATACTTTCTTTGCACCTGTCAATAGTGTACCTCTCGTTTGCCTTTTGGCACTAGTTTCTACATTTAAAGTATAGCAGCTGCTTCTGGTGGGCATCGAGTATGAAATGTTTAGGGACAGAACATTGTGCAGGTCATCTGTGTTTCTGAAACAACAGCTCCTAAGCTCTCTCAAGATCTGGGAGGAACCCTGTACAATTTAGGTTTCACATTATGGAAACAGTGTGTATGAGCAGGGGAATGCTTAATCCAACACAAACTTATCCACACTAAATGATTCATCTATATGTCTTACTTGAGTCTCTGCAGTGACACCATCTTGGGCAGAACTTTGAGCAGATTGTTAGTAACCTGTTCTGTCAATAAGCTGTGAGACAAACTGAGACAGCATAAACATATGTTAATGTTTCTTGTTCAGTAATACTGTCCCATCAAATAATAATTGATAGTTAATTGATCATTTAACTTACTCAAACTCCAAATTATTACGACACTGGGCCAACTTCTTGCAGAGTGCGGTTATATCAGGTGGCAGGAGGGTGCTTTTGTTTAACCTATATTAGAAAGAGAAAGTTAATTCCATGTAACTGTAGGATACTGACGGAATAACTTGTTGTACTGTGGTGTTTGTGTTGTGATGTGTTGTCAGAACCAGTCAAACCAGTAAAATACATCCTCCAACACTTCACCAGCTTTACCTGAAGATTTTAAGCTGTTGGTTGCTGAATAGCCACAGAAAAAACAGAATTTGATTAATAACCACCAGCTAAAACAGGCAGGTGTGTTCAGATGCATGACAGATTTCAAAGATAGAGCCTTTCTACCTTTTGTCAGAGCAGAACTTCAGGAGCACCTGCTCGCTCCCTCCATTACTGCAAAACCAATAGGACAACATCATGTTAATGTTCTGCACATTTTTAATGCCAGTTTATTTAACTAACCCACTCACTCATATATAAAAACAAATGTTTTATGTTGTATAAATGGACATAAAGAGCTGCATTTGGTAGCTGTTTCTTTTTTAACAGGAAGCTTGGCACATTGGTGAAACAGGTGTCCACTCTGTTGCTGCTCCAATAGAATCATTAAATGGCTAAAATGCAAAACTGTACCTGATGTGGATTTGTGTAAGGTTGCTATGGGAGCACAAAGCCTCAGCCAGTATCATCACTCCTTCCATGCTCATGCCATTGTTACTGACACTGAAAAAAACATGCATACACAATGAGTTAGAGGGAAGGATATAATAAAGAACTAACTAAGCTCTTTGTGCAGAATAATGCCCCAGGGCAAATGTAGTACAGCTCAGTGCCAGCACATTTTAGTTGGATTCTGTTTGGTATGAAAATATTAACCATTTCTAAGATTAAGATCAGCTGTCTAGCAACAATACAGTCACATCTGTCCTTTCCTTCTACCTCTGCAAACAAGCCAAGACATAAAATGATTCTGCCAACATCATTCAGTAAGAAATTCTAAATATCAAGAGAAGTTAGTTAAAAATAGTGTTTATCATGAGTGTTTATCATTTTGCATGTCTTACTTGATTTCTTGGATGTTGTGAAGGCGAGGCAGAACATTCAACAGCTTCCTGAGACTTTTGTTGCCTAAGCAGTTACTGGACAAACTGTTAATAAAGAATGTGGAGTAACTATTATAAGCAAGAGAGACATATGAAAAAAAAACTGTACAACTTTGAAGATTACTTAATTGTCAGAATGATGCAGAAAATATGCAGAAAAGCTACTATAACAGATCTTACAGCTTGCAATATTTACACCTCGAAACACATGTAAGTTATTGAAATAGTAAATGACAAAGCCTTTATAAGAGACTAACCAATGTCACATAGGAAACTAAATCATTAAACATATGGTGCCACTGCTTTTAGCTATGTAACATGAGAGGTCAGCACAAAGCTAGAACTCAGGTGCCAGGTTACAAAATAAACTAGCAAATATACAAGTTCCAGATGCATGTGCCAGTATCTCAATGTGTATCTCAATCAATAAATGTTTTATATCTTACTCCAGCACAGTGAGATCAGAAGAGGTTCCCAGACTGCTCCACAGTTTGTCCAGATTGGAACGCACAAGATCACAACAGCAGAGACTGACAGAGGCAACATGATTAACATCACTATCTGTTACATTAACATTGTGTAACATCAGTATCACCATTTTTATCACTATTATCTCCTGCAGATGTGCACAAACAATCCCATAAATAAATTCATTCATTCTTTAATCAATATGCTCTTATTTTACTCTTTCATATAATCTCTTTCTGCAGTGTACATCCTCTATGCTACATGCTACACATCACATTTTTCAAGTGAGTTACTTGACTTTAAAATGCTTCATAGGTGAATAAACAAACTGATAATAAAATGGCACAAATGTAATTTGATACTAACAAATTTTAGAAATATAATAATCTATTATAATAATCTAATATATAATACAATGTATTAAAACTTTACTAAAAAAAGAAACATATTTAATTGAAATATTACATACCACAGTGTTTTAGACAGTTTGTTTGCAGGCTTTTGTATCCCTCCAGAGAAATCAATGGAAACCAGTTTATGGCCCTGGCTGGACTGTAGACTAAAATATAAAGAAACATGCAGTTCCACTGTGGTAGTTTATGACAGTTAATGAAATAATTATAAGCCTTAAAATATTTTTTTCAGTGCTGCATAAAAAATAAGAACATTCTAATACGCATTAGTCTCAAAGTCTAATCTTAAACAATTTAGTGTTTTTTTGTTTTCATTTTCAAAATAATCCCTTCATGGTTTTGTAATACGTAGTGCACATTACAAGTGTGTTAGTACCTGATATTAAGATCCACCACAGCAGGGCACTTAGATAACAGACCAGTCAGAATCACCAAACCATCCACTGAGGAGCAGCTGTTATTCAGGCTGAGAAACACATGTGAACATTAGCAAACCACTGATGTTCATTATTGTGAATGCTTAACACTGTTAACATGATATTGGACTAGCCTATCCCTAATTGCTAAATGTTTTTGAAACTAGGTAAACATTTCATATTGTATAGTAAAATGCTGTAATACAAGCAGTAGCATTATGTTAGGAACATGTGCTTTTTCGATGAAAATTGTGCAGAAAAGATGCCTTACATGATCTGTTTGGTGATTTTGAACTTTGGCAAAAACTGAGCCAGTATCCTTAGAATGTCCACATCCCACTGGCCTCCAGACAAACTAGAATGCACAGAGATACACAAATACAAAATTCTTTAGCACTTGATTTAAAATATGGGCACTGAAACTAATTATACAGTATATACAGGCCATAATCCCCAGTGGTGAGGGTGTGTTGCATACAGTAGAAAATGCTATGTTTGACCCTGGTCTGGGTTAAAAAAAAACTAAATGATGAACTTTCTTCCAACTCTTTAGACTAAATGTTTCCAATGTAAACAACTTAAATAAAAATAATAGGTTTAGTTTTAACCCAGGACAGAAGATGAAACACTAAGTCCCTGGCTTGAGGTTATCACCCGTGCATTTTTCTGTTTCAGTTTGCTGTACTGTTGCTAGGGGTTTTCTTTTTAGGTTTACTTACTCCAACACAGACAGGGGAGGGCAATGCATCAACGATTTTGCAAGATTTTCCATCTCAGACGTGCTCCATTTCTGATTCAACAAGCTGAAGAAAAAGAAAGCAAAAGAGTCAGACCTATAACAATATATAAACAATAAAGGCATCAATGATAATTGTTAATTGTTGATTATTGTTGATAATAGTATTTTGATGCAGATTCAAATTTATCTGCACAGACACTATAATGATTTATTTTGATCATATCCAAGTGTCAAAATAATAATCCTGCAGTACAGTAGTACTGAGAGGTCAATTCTGGACAAGATGAATTGTCACCCTCCCAAAAAAGATGTGCCCTTTCCTACAGCTATAATTTAATTTCAAAGTAGGAGCAAAGTTCAAGGAAACATCTACATCTACATTTCAGACAGTAGTTAACATAAGAGATTGTTTACTGTCTTACCTGATAGTTGCTTCAGACTTAGTTTTATGGCTGCAGAAGAGAATGCATAAATACAATCGAATATCAGTATGCTTTTATCGTTTTATTGACTTTTATCTAATCATAGCACTGACCTGTTAATGTCTGAGTTTTGGGAGAAAGTGACTGTCACTTCTTTTGTGCCACTGCAAAAAAAAAAAAAAACCACATATTAAAAAGGTGTGTACCTAATTGCTTTGAGGTCTATAACAGACGTTTAAAAGACTTTAAGGTAGCATGCAAAGGACAAAACATTTTGGTAACAATGTTTTGTGTGTGTGTGGTCATACTCTGCACGAAGAAGCTGGATATTCAAACAGGAAGACATTTTCATGATGAGATAGTCCAGTGCTTTCAGAGTGCTGCTGTTTCGACCAAGCCTGAAAGTTGCACAACGCACATTCAAAACCAAAAGCTTTCCGGTGGTAGTTACCAAATAGCCAAAAAGTCTCATCAGATGTCTGAACTTACATTACAGAGGCCAGTCTTGGTAGTTTGGTAAACATATCAGCTATGTATTTGATCCCCTCATCTTTCAGATTGTTGTCACTCAAACTGAATTACACACACAAAAAAAAAGCTTAGGTTCTCGCATTCAGGAACCATATTTACTGATGAAAAACAAAAAGCTGTTCATAAATCTGTGAAGAAATGAGGATCAAGAGCATATTTAAACCTGACATTTATTGTAGCCATGACAATAATGTTGGACATACTTTATTTCTGTGATGTTTGTGCATTTCTGTAGAGCAGTAGCCAAACTAGCTGCTCCTATGGCAGTCAAACTGGCACCACAGAACCTTAAGAAGACAAAGACAAACAGTTATCACAGGAAGATCCTTACACTAAAAACCTGACTGGCAGACTGATTGTATTTTCTGAGGGTACAACAACACTTACAACAAAATGTAGTTCTGTTAATAAAGAGAGACTATCAAAGAAAAGCTGCACTTAATACAAATTATTATACTGGAATATTCACAGCATTACACTTATGATAATTTTATTTGGGGAACTAAGAACATTACAGTGTATAGCTGAACATGCAGTAAGCATCTTTTTGGAAAGCTCAAATGTCAAGTAAAACATTGGAGGACAAAAAAAGCACAAGAAAGAGTCTTACTCAAATTTTCTCAGGGTTTTGAATTCTGGCAATATCAAGGACAACTTCTCAGCAAACTTGTCGCCATACTTGCGGCTTCGGAAACTGAATGGTAGCAAAAATAACAATAATTAGCATTTACAGTAATATTAAACCTTAATGTAAGATTGAAGTCTGACATGCAAGGAGTCTCCCAAAATATATCAGTCCTACTGGGACCAATGAGACTAATGGTAAATAGGCTTCTGGCATTAATGTGCTTTCTATCATTACCCAGGAATGTCTTTCTGTAAAGACTTGCACATGTACATTGAAGTACATACTTTTCTCTTTCATGTGTTTTGCTGATGTAATGTGTTGTTTTGGCAGCTCAGTGTAAGTCCCGGCCATTTATGTTTTAGTTAGTGTTTGTCATCTTTTTGTACTTGAGTTTAGGCTACTGTTTATTACAGAGAGACTTAACCAACCCCAGAAGCACCGCAGGAAACAAAGAGTTCCTGTCAGTTTCAAACCGCGTGGAACAGTATGTCAGCCAGCTGAGGAATGTCAAAGGCAAAGTGCCAATTCTGTCCGGATCCACACATACTGTACTGTCTCTGGGCAACTGCTCCCTCAACATTAAGGAGCTAAACCTGTGTTTTCCGGATTCTGGCAGGTTAGCACTGTCCATTTCCCAGTTTAATACTGCAGTGACAGTAATTTCTAGCCTCATGTCCCCTGTGTACCTGGGAGTTTGAATTTATTTGCACCTCATCTTTTACTAAAAAATTTTTTACTTGGATAATCATTAGAATGAAACATCTCTGAAGAGATAAACGCAATTAGTTTTAAGATTTGAAAGTGCGTGTGTGCATGCATGTGTTGTTTTGCTTGTGTGAGTGCTGTGTGAATGTCCACCCACCTCAGGTTATGAATGAACCTACAACTGGGCAGGACATCTAAACACTCCATCTCCATTGAACATGCTCCAAAGTCCAATCCGATGCCATTTTCACCTACGGAATTAACTACAAACGCCAGGGCATCAATATCAATAGGTAATAGGCGGATGTTACGCAACTCCAGTGTGGGCCTTGTACCCACAACCTGCTTGGCAAGTTGGTGGTCCTGGCTCTCCTGGACAGAGCGACATAGCTCCAGTATCTGGAAAGATTTACAAGCGAAGAATCAGTATGGAAAGACACAAAATATGTTTAAAACTGTACATCTAAATATTAAAATTGACTTCTTGTCATTCTACCTTTGGTCCAGTAAGGCTGGTGCTGTTGCACAGTTTTTTTAACAGTTTCAGAATGAGGTCTTGCCTTTTCTGGACCCAACTTTGAGCTCCTGTTCCACCAGAAGCCCTGGCTATTTGAACAAGGGTGGATGTACAGTGTGAGGAGGCCAGACCACAAACATACAGGTGCAGAGAGTCAGTAAAGACTGTTCTCTGGTCTGACTTGGTTGTCCAGCGAGTTTTCAGACTGAATCTGAGAGCACAATGAAAAAAAAGACAGAGCATAGTCAGCATCCTAATTTGAGTAAGTGACAAGGTCTTAACAGATGGATTATCATTAAAAATTCCATTAAATATTTTCCTATATTTAGATAACAAAAATAGCGATTTAAACCCAACCCACCAAGGGCGACCTTGGTGCCGGTCCCAAGCCCAGATTAAATGGGAGGGTTGCGGCAGGAAGGGCATCCGGCATTAACACTCATGCTTAATCAGTGTGCGGAACATGTGAGCCCTGAAAGGGACTAGCCCAAAGTCCTTGCCCGTTTCTAGCCCATACACAGCCCCAATGAGCAGGTTCCTTTCCATCTCCATCTAGATTTCTTCAGTTTAGTCACTAACCTCTTTTTGAGGTGCATGTCACTAACATCATTACTGGTCATGATTCTGAGTGCAGCCAAAAATTCCTGCATTGTCAAATGAATGAAGGAGTAGGCTTTGACAGGCATCCCATCCTCAAGTTTCAGCTCCACCTTGAAAGTGAAAACCAGGATTTATTATGATAGGCTTTGTAAAGTTGTAATGATCAATGTAAAGAAAACCAAAATAAAGGAGTAAAGAATTGTAATGCCCTGGTAGCAAAATGGTAACAGTAAATGCTTGTTTCTCGATTGTTGACTATCATATCAAAGGAGCAAGAGCTACAAAACACCCTTAAATAATGTCTAACCTGTGAAAAGAGCCCCGTCCTGACTGACAACTCCAAAACATCCTGAGAAATGTCCTCCTTCATGAAGAGGATCTTGCTTTCCTCTAAACCTCTCCAGGCCAAACGAGTCAGCTCACACAACTCAGGCAGACAATGAGTCAGGGAGTCCAACCCAAAGGCAGTGCTGAAAACAGAAAACAAATGAAATAATTTGCATTTATAAAGTGAATATATGATATATATGATAAATCAAGATCATCAAAGACCATGTGTTAACAAGAAAGTGCAGCCCTTATGTATCTTTTTCTTCAAATTGTTTACACACTCAAAGCTGATATTGTATGGTGTGTGTTTTTGTGTGTGTGTATGTGTGTGTTTGTTTGTACATGTTAAGATGTTTAATACTCTACTTGATATTAACCTCTGGGGATGTCTTTTGCTCTCTGCAGTGTCAGTTCCTCCTCCATTGTAAGGGTCACAGCTCAAGAACACACTAAGTACAGTGAGGTAGACTTGCGTAAGGGTGGAAGGTATCTTGGGTGCCGTGGAAGGTAGCTGGGCTCTGCCATTTGTCCCATCCATCCCTGATTCTTCACCCCATCCTCTTCTTTCTCCTGCAATCTGTGGTCTTTTTAGTTCCTTTTCTGTTGCTTTCCTCTTTATGTATTTTCCTCTTTCTTCTTCTTTGACCCCAGATTGCACTCTTGTTTCTTTCTCTTCACGTTTCAGCAATAGATGCTTCAGACAGATGCAGCAGATGTTGCAAAGGGCCGGAAGGGATGACATGGCAAGGAGATGTTGACTAGAAAGAAGGAGTTCTGATGCCTGCACCCCAAAAGCTCTGTTTGCTGAGTCTTAAGAGATTAGATACAGTAAATTTGTTTAAGCTTTTGCATACTTCTTGCGTATCCACACAGGCACTTTAAACATTAATATTATCCCCTATGTAACCCAAATAAAGAAAACTGATTACTAGCAAACATAGTGTTGCAAATTCTAGTCAACAATAGCATTTTACAAGATGTCAACTTAAAATTTATACATTTAAATGAATAACAGCTATCTCTACATAGATATAAAAGTATAAAATGTGCTACCTGTAACTCCAAAGAAACTGTTCACATACTCTTTGATCTTATAATTGTCCCATTCCAGCAGTTGTCCTACTTTATCTGATATGCCTTCCAAATCTATGACATCGCGATGACGACAGGTGACCAACACAGTGCACCCAGGAAGAAGTTGACGATTTAACAACCCTGAGATGAGGTATGCAACAGGCAAAGGGTTTTCTGGATTCAGCGAACCTCTCTGCACCTCCTCTTTGGTGAGTTTACTGTGAAATTCATCATAACCATCCAACACCCAACAGCTTTGTTCTGGATTGGTAATGAGGTAATCCATAATGCCTCTCTGCAAAAAATATGTGTAAAATGTAAATAAAAAAATTAAGACATATATTAGTTCACAACAGTTTTTAAATCAACTTTTACTGAAGTTGATGAAATTGGTATTTGGCTAGTGGACATGCTGATATATTGATCTATTTGCTGAGTGTGAATACGATCAATCAAGATTGTAAAATAAGTTGAGTGAGACATGCACACAGAACTGTGCAGAGATCAAGATCAGCCACATCAAACGTCATAATCTGGTGCCCAGGGTGTAATCAATGCAGAGCAATTATTTCAGCACAAAACTGCTGTTTAGACTGCTGTTGTATTGAATGTAATCAGCTGATTTAAAATGTACCAACATTAAAGCCACCTCGACGATACTATATCATAGCTGATATATGTATCACTGTTACCATATACTTCACAGTAAAGACAGAAGGTTCTTTCCCCCCGTGTTTCCTGTCATCTCAGTATCCAAAAAATACAAAAATTACTCTCTTGAAGTACTGCTAACTGCATACCTTTTTATCTTCTCCCCCTGTTGGAGAGAGGTAGTGTCGGAAAAGCAGCTCAGACAGGGAGAGAGGCTGGGACAGTAGATTAAGTTGACGAAACTCCAGCAGGATAAACAGGAAGGATGACGGTATAGGGCCCTAATTGATAAGAGAGAGTTAAGGGTATAGAAACAAAGACATAGAATAATAGTGAGAATAAAATAACAACAGATTAGAGAACACAAGACTTAAACAGGGAGACATTGAAATACAGTATATGGGAGGCAGTAATGGGAGGGTCGCAGCAGGAAGGGCACCTGGTGTTAAAAAAAAATCCTGCCAAATTGCTGTGGTGACCCCTGAAGGGACAAGCTGAAAGGCAATTATCTATTTGCAGTCTTCAGCCCCAATGCTGACTTCAGTAACATCCCTTGTGGACATTTACTAGGCTTTATGTAGCTCCCTCTGGAGCCAAAAAAACGAAACATTTTGTTTCTAGTAGTACAGTACTCCCAAACACCAATAAATTAATGTTGGAAAAATGTGTAGTGTTGCTCTTTAAGGGTAACTGCCAGCTGTCATTTGTTAGAACCATGGTTCAGCTGCTCACCAGGCTGTGTTAAAAATAGTACCAGCTGACACATTTGCCTGACCTTTTTCCGCCATACTTTTAACTCAATAATGATTCAATCATTTAACCATTTTATAAACTGCTGAATGTAAATGTGTGTGAACTTACCAGACCTTGTCCCCACTGCTGGCCTAAACAAGACATCAGCAGAGATTTTCCTGATCCTGTCTGGCCAACAACAACTGTCACCTTTCCTACACATCCTTGGAGGAAGTTGTCTAATGTCAGTCTTGACTCAAATGACCCATAGTCACCATCAGACTCTGAATTTGGTGAAGAAAGTATGTTTTATTAGTGCACCACAGGATTTAATTATGTATGATGACAAAGGTTTTACATTTGTAAGGCTATGTCACAAAAAAAAAAAAGCATGTTTTGCTGGTGCTCCTTTTTCAACATTTTAGTTTAGGTCATCCATCATGTTTTTCAATCCTATTAACTAAATCAGATGTATTTTTAAATCCTCCACATTTAGTGGAGAATTATATATCTGCCTAATAAACAGGAGTCATGCTGACCTGGTGTTCTGCTCCCTCTGTCTGCAGACCCAGGGGTTTGATCAGGTCTGTCCTTGACCCTGTTTGCGATTCTTAGGCTGACCCAGACATTGTCTAGCTGGACTTCCCTCACAAGGTGCTCAGTGAGTCGCTCCCACTTCTTCTGCAGTAAAGGTATCACTGTATGGATGTACTGCTCCCAGTGGTCTGTGCATAGAATACATTACAAAACAACATTTGTAAAGGGCAGTTTGTTTGACATGGAAATCATTGATGAGATGCAATTTTTCGATGAACAAATAAAAAGCAGTATTATTTTTTGATAAACAGTATTTTTTTTTTTTTTTTGTCCTTTCAGCTTAGCCTGTGAGTTCAGGGTCGCCACAGCGGATCATTGTCCACATGTTGATTTGGCACAGTTTTTATGCCAGATGCCCTTCCTGACACAACCCTCCCCAATTTCTACAGGGGTTGGACCAGCACTGGTATTTAATTCCAGCTGACAAATTATCATGGACACATAATGATGCACATTAAGTTATTTTAGCCCACTCAATATATAAGTTACAAATGTTTGAATGGTCAAAGATTATTTAGTTTGGAACAATCTGTGTGTATACATTTGACAAAAAAACTAAATCAGGTGCAAGGCTTTACTTTAAATGTTCACTAGACTACCCATTAGAAATCAAAACATAATTTTAAAATGAAAATATTAATTTCACTTTTGGTTGCTACAGTACTCTGCACAAACTCAGTTTGCAATTTCATGGTTACAGTACCAACCAACACTATTAGCAAGTTATTTGAACATTATAATGTTGTGGAATGAGGAGCAGCCAAAGTTATGTTAGGCAGGTCACCTATATGGACCAGAGTTGTACTTGTTATTGGAATTCATAGGGTACAGTGTTGCCAGGGAGGTGACTGAGGTAGATGGTCACTTGACAGCACTTTGCAACGAGAGACACCATTTCCTATTTCCTGTTACTTTAGTCAGTGCTGTTTTTGCATTTTGAGCCACCCCACAGTCTCTCCCAAACCCTAACCTTCTCAATTTTATGCTTAAATCCAAGAAAAACTTGTATCCTGTTTCATATGCTACTTAACATTGTTACTTCAGTTATTTGTAAAATAAAAATGCTTTTTAGAGTGTGGGAGATTTTATAGTACAGTAGTACAGCTAACTCTGGCTCACTATAATCACTTGTGTTTATTAGTCAATGGACTTTAATCAGTAAATGGGCCTTTGCTAATGAAGCATGAAGTGTCATGTGTATGTGCTACCTATTCGTGGGCGTTTAATAGGCTGCTGTTCTGAAGGTGGCAAGGACTTCTCATTGGTTAGACACTGACCAGAATTTTCACAACCACCTGCAGTGCAGAAAAACACAGCCAAACATACAGAAGATTAAAAAACCAGGTAGTATTCAAAAACACCCCATAAGACTATTAGCCATCAATGATGCTGCAGGAATTGTTGATGTTTCAACTACTTTTCAACTACTATTATTAGGGCCATATGATCTACCAATGTAAAAAAAACACAATAAAAGGAAATGCTGGGGCTTTCCACAGTGAAACAAAAGAAAAAAGTCACAAGATGTAATGAATATAAGCCAACTGTCAAATTGCAAACTACTGCTTCTCTCTACAGTTCCCTTTTATTTTCACTTTTCCACTTTGTCGTTATTTCAGCCGGCTTTAACCCAAATAACCTATTGAACTAAATTTCAAGTAAATAAACCCTTTACCTAAAAACAAAATGTTGCTGATGACACTTCTCAAAGACAGACTGCTCGTGGGACAATAGTTACAGCTACTGCAAATTATTTTGCATCTATGTTGATGTTTTGTAATCTGTGGTAACAGACTGTATGACATTAGCTAAGCAGCCAAGAAAAAGACAATACTGTTAGAAAATACTGTTAGCCAGGGCAGCACATATAAAATGTTGAACTAGTATGATTAAGTAGATATCATTCGTTATTTGCCCCTCCACTCAATATAGTGAACAGAAAGGAAAGCAGAGATTATACTGGTTTATAGCAAATGTTGTGTAAAACATGACAGCTAAGCACCTGTGCTGCAATATAAAAGCAGAAGTTGCTTTCCTTTTGCTGCCACAAGCATAAAGACAAAAACCACATTTCTGTTTTAGACAAATTGAGAGAATCATGGGCACAGGTGGAATCTTGTTTGATTTTATCCTTTACAATGTATCACATTCAATTCTTTCTAGGCTTCTGGTAACATAGTGATCCATATTTTCCTAAATTGTGTTTTTCAATATGTATGAAATTAATTGCTAATTTCACATTTTGTTTTATAAACCATTGTGTACATTGTCAACATATCATATTATACTCACTGTATGCATAGCCGGCCACTGACAAAAGCCTAGACTCCAGGTGCATGGGCATATTCTCACACAACATACACACACTCTGAAGAAAGCTGCGGCAATCTGCAGGTTTGGAAGCCTGGAAATATTCCAACAGTGTTTTGATGCTTTCTGTTACAGAAGTGTTATTGGAGGTCAGCTGTTCAGTGTTCCAACCAGCAGAACTGGGCATCATTTGGCACAACTTCATGATGACTTGGGGTGGCTGCCTACTAAGGCTGTCAAACAGTTCTGAGGATTCTTGAGCTAAGACAGAGTTCACATTTTCATCACCAGGCTCAAGTTCTTCATCCATGGTCAGACTCCATCAGCTGATAACACAAACAAGCAAACATGAACACAAGATCATACACTCAGTGGGCACTTCTCAGTTTTTCAGTTGAAACTGTCAGAAAGGTGATAATTCTACTACAGGGCATTTGTAAATTTTTCAAACTCATTGCAATGTTTTAAATTTTGTTATTTTGCAGTCGGAGGTTGCCATTGTAATTTTTTTTTCTCATTAATCTATACTTAGTACCCTAAAATGACAAAGTGAAAGCTGAATTTTAGAAATGGCTGCAAACTTATTAAAAATAAATAAATTGAAATCTAACATTGTTCTAAGCATCCAGACTGTTTGAAATTCCATTTCACTTGATTTTTGGTAGGATGTTTGACTGGAGTCAACCTGTGGTAAAATAAATTCATTGGACATGATTTGGAAAGTCACACAACTCTCTATTGAACGCATCGCAGGTGACAACGCATACTGTATCCGAACAAAAGCCACGAGGTCCAAGGAACTGCCTGCAGAGCTCTGAAATAGGATTGTTGCAAGGCACAGATCTGAGAAAGGCTACAAAAAAGTCTGCTGCAGTGTAGGTTCCCAAGAGCACAGTGGCCTCCATAAGTCTCAAAAAGACGAAGTTTGGCAAAACCAGGACTCTTCCAAGAGCTGGTTACTCAAACTGAGCAATTGGGGGAGAAGGGCTTTTCTCTTGGAAACAAAGTTCCAGAAGAACAAATATCACTGCAGCCCTCCACAGATCCGGCTTTATGTCAGAGTGGCTAGATGAAAGCCTTTCCTCAGTCTACTCACATGAAAGCCCACTTGGAGTTTGCAAGACAGCACCTGAGGGATTCTCAGATAGTGAGGAACAAGATTTTCTGATCTGATGAAATGGATATTCAATTGTTTGGCCTCAATTTTAAACGTAATATCTGGAGGAAACCAGACACGACTTATAACCTGCCCAGTACCGTCCATACAGTTAAGCATGGTGGTGGCAGCATCATGCTGTGGGGTATTTTTCAGCAGCAGAGACTAAGAGACTGGTCAAAGTTGGGGAAAGCTGAATGGAGTAAAGTACAGAGATATCCTCAATGAGAACCAGCTCCACATCACTCAGGACCTCAAACTGGGCCGAAGGTTCACTTTCCAAGATGACAACAATCCAGGAAAAAATGTTAACGTCCTAGATTGGCTCAGCAAAAGCCCTGACTTAAACCCTATTGAACACCTCAGGAGAGGTCTGAAAATGGCTGTCCACTGACAATTCCTTTCCAACCTAACTAAGCTTTAGAGGATTTGCAAAGAAGAATGGCAGAAATTCCCCTAGTCCTGGTATGCAAAGCTTGTTGCATCATACCCAAAAACTATCAAGGATTGTTGCTCTTAAAGATAAATTCTGTTTTCACTGATACTGAGTGTAGATTCATGAGAAAAAAGTATTTAAATGATTGTAGTATCAGGCTCAATAAAGAATTCAAGCTGCAGTGTTGGATTACAGGAGTATCTGTGTATAACTAAGAACAAACCTGTAAACTGTAAGAAGTAGTGTTCGAGCCATATTTGGTTATTTTCCTATGTATTGAGAGAAAAATGTCAATTCATATACACAAACTCACACTATGGCGTCAATCTGATGACCACACAAACACATACACACACATAACCGTCATCACACAAAAAGCCAGTTTGCAAAGTCCTACTCATTTTCAGAAGCTATATCATGCTTGTGGATTTATAAACTTAAAGGAAAAGTTCAGTAGTTTTCTAAAAGTATTGTACTGTCGCTACAGAAAGACGAGCACTAGCTAAAACTCTTCTATGCTTCCATTTGGTCGCTTGCCAGCATGTAGCCTGGCTAAACTTTTTTCCTTTTATTTCTTAGACCTAAGCATTTTTGACCACCTCAACAGTACACACTTTTTTTCACTAGCTATGTTCAATGTTGTTCAATTACAACAACGATTCAGTTTATTAAAGTCTAATTTAGGAGTATTCTTCAAAAAGTACACACATCTGACAGGAAGCTACTGTGTGATTAGAATTCCTTTGAAAATATGTATGTATCATCAGACACGCGGCTCGTGACCAGT
This sequence comes from Channa argus, assembly GCF_033026475.1. NCBI lineage: Eukaryota > Metazoa > Chordata > Actinopteri > Anabantiformes > Channidae > Channa > Channa argus. The sequence goes on from NC_090200.1 coordinate 24,494,932, forward strand.
TTCTCTTTAGCTACAGTAGAAACAGGTTTTAATTCAGTCGTTTTATTTCTAGGGGACATAAAGTTTCAATGTGCATGTGGCGTCAAAAGACAAACTCCGTATGACCCACACGCGTGTTTTTTCCTCCGGAAAACGTCAAGCCTGTACTGACCTAGCCGAGGTCATTTGAGGTAACGAGCACCGCAGCTGAGGTAACGAGCACCGCGGCTGAGGTTTTTCTGTCTACAGCACCAACTATAAGTTTAGGCTGCGCTGCATCGTTTTGAAGTTAGATGAAAACTGAAAATAAATAACAAAAACACTCACCAGCAACATTGGTCTCATTGCATCTCTCTGCGGACAGAGTATTAGGTTGTGTTTTTAAAAACGAAACCTAAGGCACCAAACTTACTTTTGGTTTCGTTATTACGCAGCAGCTCCGCGACTGAATATATAAAACACTTAATGGCCAATGAATGAAATATACGTATAATGAAAGAAATATACATCTTGGCAAATGGTGGCACTTTATGATTATATAAAACGGGCACAGAGTGGTAATCCACTCTGTAGCGTGAGAAAACAAAATGAGCCTGACTCCTCGTCAGTGAGCTGATTGGTGGATGGTTGAGTGCTGTGTGTGACATGCATACTAGGATCAGCTTTAACGTAATACAATAATTTATCAATTCATAAAATACTTAACTATTTACAATATTACAGTTGGTGCAAAAAAGCCTACTCTTAGAAATACACTGTGTGGAAAAAATAAATATAAAATAGTAAATATTAAAATAAAATTATGAAGAATTATAATCTAATTACTAGCACACAGTCACTTTATTATAATGTTAAAGTTTTTATCTAAACCTTCCTAAAAAGAAAAACAATTACACTTTTTTCGAAGGAAAGAACTGGCTGATTTATTTGGTAAGCACACAACTCTGTGGTAGAGTGGAGGGGGCAGAGAGCCTGGACATGGTTGTGACCACAATGGCCTACATTTTTGTAGATTTCCTGCAGTGTGAGCTATGACACTTGATAATGCAGCTGCAAGACATGTCACATCACTGTGACATTTTTTTTCACCTCAGGATCAGCTGTTTCAAGCTTTTGCAGGTGCAAAATGGAGTCTGGAGTATGGAGTCTTCCAGTGACACACATTCTGCCATGGTTGCTGGAGTGAGCTCCAAGCGAGGAATGGTCATGGGCTTTATGGGGGAAACTCTTGCCTTTCCCAACACAAAGGCACATTGAACTGGATTACTACCATTTTGTTAGACTAAGTGTGCTACTGAAGCCCTCGTGGCTAGTATCTGCAAAATGAAAGCAGTTGAGCAGACACAGTCTGACATGTCGTTTTTCAATATGAAGATTTTGCAACTCAGTATTTAGCCTGCAAGCAAGAGTTGTCTTTGAGGTTTATGTGCATCGATGTGGGGTGTGTCCTTAAGCAAACAGTTTAATTCCTCCTAACAGAGTTTACTCATGTGCCCTGGTTTCAGATAACTGAAGCATATGTCTTTGCTCCTAGGGAAGTCTATCTTATCCTTATGAAGAGAATTATGGGGTTTTCTACAGTATTCAAAATCATGCTCATCGTGGTAAAAAAAAAAAAAGAGTTCGATGGTACCAGAAGGGCCTTTTTTTTTTACTACCACCTGCTCTCCCTGGCTTGATACTTGAATGACTCTTTATGTGTTCTTTGAATTTGTCACTTATATCCAAAAAAAGAGTGCAATGCAACTTTGGCAATGCAACTTTGTGTTTGTTCACAAATTTCACTAGGGAATTTTATGTAGCCTTGCGCTCATTTGTTAACTGCATCAAGCTCTTTCATATTTCTAAATCTGTCATCGCATTTCCACAACTGGCCAGTAAAAAGTATAAACTATAATTGTTTCCCAACTTTAATGGATAAGGCATTATCCAGTAGGCTACAGATTGCCAAAATGCTCCTTTAAAAGTGTCTTGGCCTTTTTCTATCCTTGGTCTGATTTCATGTGAAAACAACTTTGCACTATCTCTCTAGGTTGCCCTCTTGTGTACTGCTTTAAAACTTTAAATACAGAGAAAATACTTGTTGGCTCATGAAACTAAATCTAATACTTAAAAAAAACTCAACCCTTTGGAGTTGCCCACTCAAAGCAAAGACCTTAACCCAAACCTGAATAATTGCTGTTCACACTGGACACTACGATTTCTGAGCAGAACAGTTCTGTGAGGGAAAAAAGAAAGTAATAAAATTCCTCTTCAAATTGCACAGGCCAGAACCAGATCAACAGAAAGCACTTTGCACTTGCTACCAATGAAAGCATAACCAGTTATTGTGTATTTAAGTTTTAGTAATGCACTGTGAAAGTTTGTGATGTATAATGGCTCAAGCTAACAGTAGTATGCTTGTCTGCCTTTAACCTTAGTTTTGGACACAAATAGATCATACCATAACAGGTAAAAGCATTTCTATTCAGTGCTATTTCATTTTGCTTTCCAGTCTTCTGAATGGCTTTTAATAAAAGCTTCAACAACTGCCTGGCTCAAAAATCCACCCCCACCACAGCGCAACACCCGCCCTCTGACCTCCTAGCATGGCCTCCCCCTTTTACTACACCAATCTCACTCTTAACTGAACACGAAAGCTAAATTCAATTAACTAAATGCTTGGTAATCTTACCAGAACTCGTGTTTAAAAAACTTTTTTTTTAAATTTAATTGTGTTATTTCTTATAATCAGTAGTAATGTGGCAGGGGGGGTTAGTGCTGCTGATTTTAATTTTGGGTGGACAGCAAGGCCTTTCTTAGTGGAACTTACTTTCCCTGATCTCCCCATGCTTACCCAGGTTTCCTCCTGATATTCTCTGTGTTGTCCCTGAGATAGACTGGCAACCTGTCCAGGGTGCACCCTATCTCTCGCCCAATGACAGCTACGACTGGGACTAACACAAGCCTAAAAAAATAAGATAACTGGTTAAGATATATGATAGATGGGTTTATTATTATAATAAATAAATCAAATGAGTTTGCACTCAACACAGACAGACGAACAAAATTAACAAATGATAGACACCCCCTTTTTTTCAGCAAGAAATAGCAGCATGTAAACACCTAACAACAAAGTCATGAACTTACACACTGATTCAGATTAGTGCTTTAGTGTCTCCAGCTTACATTCAACATGTATACTCATACTGAGAATATTTAAAGTGTTACAGTACCTAATGTGTTAATTTTTACAGAAACTGAAATTAGATTTTGACATTCCCATTGTTTTCCACACAGTAGCCTGTATAAGTACTCACATTACATGATGGAGAATGACAGAAGGTACTCACTGAAACATAGTATGTGTTTTTTATTGCCCCCCAAGCTAGCTGACATATGGGTCACTCTGACACTAAATTAAACTTACCCTATAAGGTAGTCAGCATCACCCTGGAGAGCTTGGAACATGCTGAAATAGGTTTCAGGAGAAAGCGAAACTCCTGTTTAATTATGGTAAATGTCTTTAGAGGACAGTGATAAAACCAAAATGAAAAAAAATCATATCAAAACACTTCAATCACATCTGATTTTAATTGATTGCATAGTAATATCGATGCAGGTACATTTACAAGTGTACAGCAAAGGTCTTCCTAATAATCCAATTTAAATGACAAACATGAATTTGATTATATAGAACAGAACATTTTTAGTTTGCCCAGTTTATCTATTTTGAACAGGCTTTGATGGACCACAGTATGCTTTACACATGCCAACAATTTTTTTTTCCTTTGGAACACTGTGTCATCACAAGTAACAATACAACTATGTCCCTAACCTGTATTTTCAAAAGACATCTATAAGACAAACAGATTCGTTACATGATTAACAAGCTGTTTTCAAACAATCATTGTCCATCTTCACCATGTATTTATGTGTATATCTTTGTCAGCTAGCAAAAATGAATTTGCTTTACTAATATTAAATTAATGAACATTCTACTCAACAAAATAAAAGACGAAGGACTTTCCAAGGTTTTATTACACTACGACATTTTTGAACGAGTTTTTTGTTAAACTTCACAGTGGATCCTGTTACATTACAAATCCTCACTAGTATGATAGTATCATTATTAGAGTATCATCACTAGAGTATATAACACACCTGTGTCTACAGTCTACAGGTGTTTAAATCTTAAAATGTGTTAGAATATCACAACGTTTAGTCACTAAAACAAACAGAAGTCATTAGCTACTTATTTTGGGTTGGGACTGTGACATGTAATGTCAGCTAAATCAGCTGTCATTCTAACCATATAAGGCATGCTACCCTGTTTTAACCTTTGCTTGTAAGCATTCCAGACCCAATATAAGGAGTCTAAGAGAAGTGTGTGAGTGTGTGGTGGAAGACCAGCAAAGCTCCTGCCTGTGGTAAGGATACTGTATCTATTATTGTTGCATAGTACTTGTAAACATTATTCTCTTTGTATTGTGAAAACTGAAAATGTTAACTGTAAAAATATTATTCAATTTCCAAATTTATATTTATTTATACTGTACTTTAAGTAATATTTTTGCAATGAATATGTGGTTGTTTCTTACACTGACTGAAATGTAATATTTTCAACAGGAATTTGGAGTGTAACATTTTTTTCAAAAAGGTCTAGGGTAAGGTATGTACAACGAGTACCATTACCATTACTTGTTTATCATACTCCATGTACAAGTACAGTGTGTTTACAGTTTATCCAATTTTAAATATGTTGGCTAGTGTTAGGTGAAACAACAAACAGGTCAGTCTAAAAACCCAGATTACTGTCAGGCTAAACTTTCAGTTAATCACAAGAAACATAACATTGGTCAAACGTGAACTGAGAACAGTCTAAGACTGCTGTTGTTTGACTTGCTACACAGAAGCTGCCACCATGAGTATGGATGCAGATATGGCTGCGTATGGCAAGGCTGCCGCTTACCTCCGTAAGCCAGAAAGGGAGAGAATCGAAGCGCAAAATAAACCTTTTGATGCAAAAACCGCATGCTATGTGACCGATCCCAAACAACTTTACTTGAAGGCAACAATCATTAAGAAAGAAGGTGGCAAAGTGACTGTTAAAGTCCTGGACACTAATGAGGTTTGTATTATTAAGTCAGATTCAATGAAGAGGTAAATGTGATCAATTGTAATTTTGACCAATGTCTGGTTGCAGGAGAAGACAGTCAAAGAAGATGATGTCTTTCCAATGAACCCTCCCAAGTTTGACAAAATTGAGGACATGGCCATGATGACCCATCTCAACGAAGCCACTGTCCTGTATAACCTCAAAGAGCGTTATGCAGCATGGATGATCTATGTAAGATAACATCCACAAAGACTTAAATGAAATATTAATATATGAACATGAAAACACAAATTGAACTGTTTCCACTCTACGATCAATTACAGACCTACTCTGGATTGTTCTGTGCCACTGTGAACCCCTACAAGTGGCTCCCAGTGTACGACTCTGAAGTCGTAGCTGCCTACAGAGGCAAAAAGAGAATGGAGGCTCCACCCCACATCTTCTCTGTCTCTGACAATGCTTATCAGTTTATGCTTACTGGTAGGTCCATACTGTACCTTTATGTAAAAATTGCTAGTGCATGAGGTTTCTGTTGGACACCTATATTACTCATTTGTTTGTTTTCAATTGTAACAGATAGGGAGAACCAGTCTATCCTGATCACGTAAGTAAGACATTTTATTTACTTTTAAGATAATCACATATCTTGATCAAATACTCATAAGTCTGAGTATTCTACACCCAGTGGAGAATCTGGTGCGGGAAAGACTGTGAACACCAAGCGTGTCATCCAGTACTTTGCAACAATCTCGGTTGGGGGTGAAAAGAAGAAGGAGGCAATATCTGGCAAAATGCAGGTAAAATGCCATGGCACAATTTCATAAAGTATCAAAAATTGTTTCAGGTTTACAGTCCTGATATCATTGCTAACACTGGATTATAGGGGTCACTGGAAGATCAGATTATTGCAGCCAATCCTCTGCTGGAGGCCTATGGTAATGCCAAAACTGTGAGGAATGACAACTCTTCACGTTTTGTAAGTATGAACTGTTTTCTCAATAGAGAATTCCTGTCATACATTGCCTATAAGAAAAGGCATTAACAATTTATTTGCTGCAAACAGGGTAAATTCATCAGAATTCATTTCGGCACAACAGGCAAACTGGCTAGCGCTGATATTGAGACATGTAAGTAACAATTCTCACAATAAATATGATGCATGCAATTCAGAGACTGTGGCTCAGGGGGGCAGCTGTAGCTCAGTTGGTAAAGGCAGTCGTCCACGAACAACAGGGTCCAAGAACCGGTCCAAGCCCAGTAGAAATTAGGGAGGGTTGAGTTAGGAAGGGCATCCGGGTGAAAACGTTGACAAATCAACATGAGGACAATGATCCGCTGTGGCGGCCCTGAACTCACGGGATAAGGCCAAAAAAAAAAAAGAAAATTCAGAGATATCATAAAATGCATATAATGAAATTGAGAACTGGTCTAGTTATGACTAATAAAAACATTTGTAGACCTACTGGAAAAGTCAAGAGTGACATTCCAGCTTCCCGATGAAAGAGGCTACCACATCTTCTACCAGATGATGACAAACCACAAACCTGAGCTGGTTGGTAAGTAACACTGAGTAATAGCACCATAGAATGCCTACTTTTTTGATTCAAAATGTGTTCATTAAACTTTTTTCATTAAATTTTTTGCAATCCCCAGAAATGTCACTCATCACAACCAACCCCTACGACTTCCCTATGATCAGCCAGGGTCAGGTCACTGTGCCCAGTATTGATGACAAAGTTGAGCTGGAGGCCACGGATGTGAGGGGTGTTTATATTTTAAAGACTATAATGTATTTTGTCCATTTGGGTAAATTTCAAAACTGACTTTTAAATGCAATTTGCAAAGTTATGATGTATTTGAATTTAGAACGCCATTGATATCCTGGGCTTCAGTAATGAAGAGAAGATGAGCATCTACAAACTGACTGGTGCTGTGATCCACCACGGTAACATGAAGTTCAAGCAAAAGCAGCGTGAGGAGCAGGCTGAGCCCGATGGCACAGAGGGTGACTATGTCTTATAGCTTGTAAAAACCTTTGCAGTAAGAACAACTGAATTTCTTGTGCATCATGTGAGGGTTAACACTCATTATCATGTGTGTAATAGTTAATCACTTCACCATTTTCAGTTGCTGACAAGGTTGCTTACTTGTTGGGTCTGAACTCTGCTGACATGCTCAAGGCTCTGTGCTATCCCAGAGTGAAGGTCGGAAACGAGTATGTCACCAAGGGACAGACTGTACCTCAGGTAAACACGAATCGTCAATATGCTCTAACCTATTCAATAAAAACAGATATTACCTATCTTTTGTAATATATATTTATTATAATAGATAAGTTTTAAAGTTGAATCGGCAGCTCTGTATGTCATTTTGATAAGTTTAACATAGCAGTAAACCAGCAAAAAAGATGAAGCACATTACCCGAATCGTTCTCCTCATCTTCAGGTGTCGAACTCAGTCCAAGCCCTGGCCAAGTCTATCTATGAGAGGATGTTTTTGTGGATGGTCATCCGTATTAATCAGATGCTGGACACTAAGCAGCAAAGGAATTTCTTCATTGGTGTCCTGGATATTGCTGGTTTTGAAATCTTTGACGTGAGCTCTATTCCCTGTATCCAATACGGTTATTAACAGAATCCTTTTAGTCATTATGAAAGATTATGCTCATTATTTGTCTCCCTCACAGTACAACAGCATGGAGCAGCTATGCATCAACTTCACCAATGAGAAACTGCAACAGTTTTTCAACCATCACATGTTTGTCCTGGAGCAAGAGGAGTACAAGAAGGAGGGTATTGTCTGGGAGTTCATTGACTTTGGCATGGACCTGGCTGCCTGCATTGAGCTGATTGAAAAGGTATTCATAGATTTGGCAATTTTACTGTATGTCATTGTTCTTACTCTGCAAAAACAAGGCACTTCATGACATATCTCGTTCACATTCATCAAGCCCATGGGCATCTTCTCCATCCTTGAAGAGGAGTGCATGTTCCCCAAAGCCACTGACACATCCTTCAAGAACAAGCTGTATGACCAGCATCTTGGCAAATCCAGAGCATTTGAGAAGCCAAAGCCTGCCAAGGGCAAGGCTGAGGCTCACTTCTCCCTTGTGCACTATGCTGGTATTGTGGACTACAATATCAGTGGCTGGCTGGACAAGAACAAGGATCCGTTGAATGAGTCTGTCGTGCAGCTTTACCAGAAGTCTTCAGTTAAACTGCTGGCTAATCTGTACCCTGCTACTGCTGAGGGTATGATGCACAACAAGTGAACCTAAATGTTTAGTCCAAATATTCAAAACTACGCACTGTATTATGTGTTCATAAGTATACATTTAAAGACTTGTTTTTTATAATTTTTAACATTTTTTGGTAGTTTTTTTTAACAAGTTTTTCTGTAAAATTGTTACAGAGTCCAATGGTGGTGGCAAGAAAGGAGGAAAGAGGAAGGGTGGTTCTATGCAGACTGTGTCTTCACAGTTCAGGGTATGGTTTAAGAAAAACATACATACTTTCAGGGCATGCCTAAATTCGCATTTAATACTTGTACTGAGAAAGGTTCACTGTGTATCTACAGGAGAATTTGGGCAAGCTGATGACAAACCTGAGAAGCACCCATCCTCACTTTGTGAGATGCCTGATTCCCAACGAGTCTAAGACCCCAGGTACAAAAAAAGTATACTAAAATTCTATAGGCATTGTTTACAAATGGGATTCTGTGTTGCTGTACATACTGGTTAGCTATATATTCACAACACTAATTACACTAACAACAATTTTCTACAGGTCTGATGGAGAACTTCCTGGTTATTCACCAGCTCAGATGTAATGGTGTTCTGGAGGGTATCAGAATCTGCAGAAAGGGTTTTCCGAGCAGAATCCTCTATGGTGACTTCAAACAAAGGTATAAATATTATGTCAATATAATAAGTAGTCAATATTTTATCATTAGTTTGATGGAGAGCATGAATCGAAAGTGTTGACATTAATTATTAAATTTCCCATTAAAGGTACAAGGTACTGAATGCCAGTGTGATCCCCGAAGGCCAGTTCATTGACAACAAAAAGGCTGCAGAAAAGCTACTTGGGTCAATTGATATTGATCATGACCAGTACAGATTTGGACACACTAAAGTAAGCACTAAATGTACTGTATTTTCTTTTTTGTCAACACTGTTTTCTTATTTCTTCGTCTTTTTACATCACAGGTCAGTGCTTTGATTACATTACATTTTTAACAAGGGTCAAATTTTCAATCAGTAATATCATCATCATAGATAGAACAATGTCTTATAAGATTGTTGTTGCCCACTCAAAGCACAGTTCAATTAATTGGTTCAAAGTTTGGTAGAATGTTAAGCCATTGGCCAAGGAATCAGTAGGGATGAAGTAAAGAATAATCTGCAGCATCAGCATTTGGATATTTATAAAACAGCTTGAAACATTGACATAACCCAAAGGTATGGTCAAAACTAAAATTTCTTACTACCCTGGATTTTAGTTCCTAGAATTATGCTCTTGACTTTACCTGAACTTGTGCTGTCAAAGGCTCCTGAGGCCCAGACTCTATAAATAGCACTGGCAGCATTGCATATATATTTATTTCTGTGTTTGAGCGAGGCTCGCCCTTTAGACCAATCAGATAATTCTGACAATTTCTACTTGATTATTAAGTTTTATTGCATGCTCATTTATTGTAGTTTTTATAACAATGAGTACCAACAGGGCTGTGCAGTTTGTAAATAACAAAGCAGAACTGTACTGAAGCACAAATATTTGCTCATGTTAGCACTAGCATACATTGCTCATTGTAGCATTGAGGGCAAGAAAAATGAGAAATGAGATATACACCAACTAATCTGGAAAAACTTTACAGTGTTGTGTTTCAAGTTGTACTTATAAATTTTAATTCTATTGGATGGCAATTTATTTTTTTGTAAAAGTCCTCAACCACTTGTAATTTGGCACCCATTTAAAACTCTCTGGACACAAGTCAATTTTGCCAAATCCTGCAAAGAAAACAATGGTACAATGTTAAATATTATATTTTAACAAAAATTATTATAAATTTAAAATCCGAGTTTTAATATTACAGAGCATCATCCTGACTCCAGACAAAAAACATGTTAATGTGTAAAAAATAGGTTGTAAAGGAATATTTCTTGTAGTATTTTTGCTAAACTGTAGCATAAATGTCTTTTACTGTGAACTCTGACCCCGACAGAAGGGCAGAAAACATATTAGACAGACATTTTTTGAATATGATTCTTGTGAAATGTATAGTGAAATATACAATAAATTTCTGTTTTCTACTAGATATTCATCAAGGCAAATTTAATATATAAAACTTCTAAGGCATGTGAGGTACCTTAAGGTTTGTGTTTACTTTGTTTGCTCAGGTGTTTTTCAAGGCCGGTCTGCTGGGTACCCTTGAGGAGATGAGAGATGAAAAGCTGGCATCTCTGGTCACCATGACTCAGGCTCTCTGTCGTGGTTTTGTCATGAGAAAAGAGTTTGTGAAGATGATGGAGAGAAGGCAAGTTATAAAAATAAAATTCTCAATATATAGCAAAGGATAAATTACCAAGAACAATTTCTGTAACAAAATCTTGTCAACAGGGAGGCCATTTATACCATCCAGTACAACATCCGCTCATTCATGAATGTGAAACACTGGCCATGGATGAAGGTGTACTACAAGGTCAAACCACTGCTGAAGAGTGCTGAAACGGAGAAAGAGCTTGCCAACATGAAGGAGAACTATGAGAAGTTAAAACAAGACCTGGCTACTGCCCTGACCAAGAAAAAGGAATTGGAGGAAAAGATGGTGGCCCTTCTGCAGGAGAAGAATGATCTGCAGCTCCAAGTGGCATCTGTATGTATACATGAAAAGACGGAGTGTTTTTATGTTTAACCTTTAAACAGTTAAAATGCTGATGCCTGCATTCATGTAATCAACTAGGAATCTGAGAATCTGACAGATGCTGAAGAGAGATGTGAGGGGCTTATTAAGAGTAAGATTCAGATGGAGGCCAAACTCAAAGAAACAACTGAGAGACTGGAGGATGAAGAGGAAATCAATGCTGAGCTTACTGCGAAGAAGAGAAAGCTGGAGGATGAATGCTCCGAGCTCAAGAAGGATATAGATGATTTGGAGCTTACCTTGGCCAAAGTGGAAAAGGAAAAACATGCCACTGAGAACAAGGTTAGTAAATTTTAATATACTCATAAAAACATAATGTAAAATCTGGAATATTATTTGTTTTCTAACATTATTCTTGCAAATCTAGGTGAAGAACCTGACAGAGGAGATGGCTTCTCAGGATGAGTCCATTGCTAAGCTGACAAAGGAGAAGAAAGCTCTCCAGGAGGCTCATCAGCAGACCCTTGATGACCTGCAGGCTGAGGAAGACAAAGTCAACACTCTGACCAAGGCCAAGACCAAGCTCGAGCAGCAAGTTGATGATGTAAGTTAACAAAGTTACATATATTTAGCAACACTACATAGCTGTTAAACATGATCATTACATACTCTTATTAATGTGCAGATTGAGGGTTCTCTGGAGCAAGAGAAGAAGTTGCGCATGGACCTTGAAAGAGCCAAGAGGAAGCTGGAGGGAGACCTGAAACTGGCCCAGGAATCCATTATGGATCTTGAGAATGACAAACAACAATCTGAGGAGAAAATTAAAAAGTAAAAAACATGTTTATTCTCTATGTAAAAACAACAATCATGTTTCCAGACATGATCAACACCATGCATTAAATATTTCTTTTGAATTACCCCTACAGGAAGGACTTTGAAGTTAGTCAACTCCTTAGCAAGATTGAGGATGAGCAGTCAATGGGTTCCCAGCTGCAGAAGAAGATCAAGGAGCTTCAGGTGAGTGACACATTGAGTTACATGATATTCATTTCCTGTATTGTACTTTGCCATTTAAAGTTCACTAAAAGACCACATACCTATCTTAAATAGGCTCGTATTGAGGAACTAGAGGAGGAGATTGAGGCTGAGCGTGCTGCCCGTGCCAAGGTTGAGAAACAAAGGGCTGATCTCTCCAGGGAACTTGAGGAGATCAGTGAAAGGCTGGAGGAGGCCGGTGGTGCAACTGCTGCTCAGATTGAGATGAACAAGAAGCGTGAGGCTGAGTTCCAGAAGCTTCGTCGTGACCTTGAGGAGTCCACACTCCAGCACGAAGCCACCGCTGCTGCTCTTCGTAAGAAGCAGGCTGACAGCGTTGCTGAGTTGGGAGAGCAGATTGACAACCTTCAGCGTGTCAAGCAGAAACTTGAGAAAGAAAAGAGTGAATACAAAATGGAGATTGATGACCTCTCCAGCAACATGGAAGCTGTTGCTAAAGCAAAGGTACACGATAATACTCAACAGAATATTGATTAACATTAGTTTAATATATAAAGTAGTTACTATTATTAAAATAATCTAATCACCAATTTGATCTTTCTTTTCCACATTAGGGAAATCTTGAAAAGATGTGCCGTACTCTTGAGGACCAACTTAGTGAACTGAAGACCAAGAATGATGAAAACATTCGTCAAATAAACGACTTGTCTACACACAAAGCCCGTCTCCTTACAGAAAATGGTATGTATCTGAAAGTGTTTAACAAAAGCAGTTTTCACAGCATAAATGAGAAGCTGATCAAAAACTAATGTTGCTGACAAATTTCATACAAGGTGAGTTCGGTCGTCAAATTGAAGAGAAAGAAGCACTTGTCTCCCAGCTGACCAGAAGCAAACAAGCCTTCACACAGCAGATTGAGGAGCTGAAGAGACAAATTGAAGAGGAGGTTAAGGTAAGAAACTGCAAAGTATACAGTGAATGTATCGCAATTGGATGTCGCTGATTTAGAACTGTTGCACACTCATTCATGTTTTTTACACCAGGCCAAGAATGCACTTGCCCATGCAGTGCAATCTGCCCGCCATGACTGTGATCTGCTGAGGGAGCAGTTTGAGGAAGAGCAGGAAGCTAAAGCTGAGCTGCAGCGTGGAATGTCCAAGGCCAACAGTGAGGTGGCTCAGTGGAGAACTAAGTATGAAACTGATGCTATCCAGCGCACCGAGGAGCTTGAGGAAGCAAAGTGAGTAACATTTAAAGACCTAAATGAGTTGTTCTGTGAAATGTAAGTAGGTACTGGGTTTCATAAATGCAAACCATCTATAAATGTACAGATATCTGTACATTTTTGGCTTTTAACAAGAGACATATCACATTGTTAAAAGGAAAAAGCTGACCCAACGCCTTCAGGAGGCTGAGGAGCAGATTGAGGCTGTGAATTCCAAGTGTGCTTCCCTGGAGAAAACCAAACAGAGGCTCCAGAATGAGGTGGAGGATCTCATGATTGATGTGGAGAGGGCTAATGGCCTGGCTGCTAACCTGGACAAGAAGCAGAGAAACTTTGACAAGGTAGTAATGTTCAAAGGCTTTGGCCAAATCAGAATAATAATAAACGAAAATACAATTTTTTCCCTTTATCTTGCTGCAGAACTAACCGAAGTGTAATGTGTTATTGTCAGGTCTTGGCAGAGTGGAAACAAAAGTATGAGGAGGGTCAGGCAGAACTTGAGGGAACTCAGAAAGAGGCTCGTTCTCTCAGCACTGAGCTGTTTAAGATGAAGAATTCTTATGAGGAAGCTCTGGATCAGCTGGAGACCATGAAGCGTGAAAATAAAAACCTGCAACGTGAGTTCCTACCAAATTAGAAAAATGTTCACTGTATTTGCTATTTGTTGCAATGGAGTGTTTAGAATTGACATATTAAGACCTGTCAATATTAAACAAATCATCTGCATCATCGTCTGCAGAGGAGATCTCAGATCTGACTGAACAGATTGGCGAGACTGGCAAGATCATCCATGAACTGGAGAAGGCCAAGAAGCAGGTGGAGACAGAGAAGTCTGAGATCCAGACAGCTCTTGAAGAGGCTGAGGTACATTTGTTTGTGAAAAAGAGGAGATACTTTCAAGTTTTATAAAAATGACAGAACGCAGAGGAGATTGATATTTTATTCTTCATTATCCTCAGGGAACTCTGGAACATGAAGAGTCTAAAATCCTGCGTGTCCAGTTGGAGCTCAACCAGATTAAGGGTGAAGTGGACAGGAAGCTGGCAGAGAAAGATGAGGAGATAGAACAGATCAAGAGGAACAGCCAGAGGGTGATTGATTCACTGCAGTGCACTCTTGATGCTGAGGTCAGGAGCAGGAATGATGCTCTGAGGATCAAGAAGAAGATGGAGGGAGACCTGAATGAGATGGAGATTCAGCTGAGCCATGCCAATCGTCAGGCTGCAGAGTCCCAGAAACAGCTGAGGAATGTGCAGGCACAGCTGAAGGTACTGAAAGAAATACAGCAGATTAACAAACTGTGGTGAACACATTTACATTCAGATATTTATCAGACTATTTGTATTGGTTTTCATTAGGATGCTCAACTGCATCTTGATGATGCTGTTAGAGCCCAGGAAGACCTCAAGGAACAAGCTGCAATGGTGGAGCGTAGGAACGGTCTCATGCTGGCTGAAATTGAGGAACTTAGAGCTGCTCTGGAACAGACAGAGAGAGGCCGCAAAATCGCTGAACAGGAGCTGGTGGATGCAAGTGAGCGTGTTGGACTTCTGCACTCTCAGGTAAACCAGTATTTAAAAATTACTCAATAGTTTCACAAACTACTCTGTCAAGCAGATAATGATTAAAATGATCTTTCATCATGCAGAATACAAGTCTTCTGAACACTAAGAAGAAGCTTGAAACAGACCTGGTTCAGATCCAGAGTGAAGTGGATGACACTGTTCAAGAAGCAAGAAATGCAGAGGAGAAGGCCAAGAAGGCCATCACTGATGTGGGTGTCAATTTATTTGTTCAAATTCTCCAACTAAAACGTTTTTTAAAACATTTTTAATCAAAATGTGAAATTGTCTAGGCGGCTATGATGGCTGAGGAGCTGAAAAAGGAGCAGGACACAAGTGCTCACCTGGAGAGGATGAAGAAGAACCTGGAGGTTGCTGTTAAGGACCTGCAGCACCGCCTGGATGAGGCTGAGAATCTGGCCATGAAGGGTGGCAAGAAGCAGCTCCAGAAACTTGAGTCTAGGGTAAGATAATTATTTTGAGACATCTTGCATTTTTGATCAAACTCATACAAGAAATTGATAAGAAAAGAATTATCAATATATTTCTTGAATGTACTTGATTTATGCAGGTGCGTGAATTGGAGGGAGAAGTTGAGTCTGAGCAGAGACGTGGAGCAGATGCTGTTAAGGGTGTGCGCAAATATGAGAGGAGGGTGAAGGAGCTCACCTATCAGGTGCAGTCCCATTGATATTTAACACTTATAGTTATAGTTATAGTTATAGTTTGTGAATATTATATTAATATAGAATATAATATACAATCAAACAAATCTATATTTTCAATTACAGACTGAAGAGGACAAGAAAAACATTATCAGGCTGCAGGATCTGGTTGATAAGTTGCAGCTTAAGGTGAAGGCCTACAAGAGGCAGTCTGAGGAAGCGGTAAGGACATGTTCATATTGACATTTGATACAATATTTAAAATATTATATTTAAAGGACAGTATATTGCTGCCCTTTCTTTGAACATTTAAACATTTTCCACTTGTATTTCAGGAGGAGCAGGCCAATGTCCATCTGTCCAAGTGCAGGAAGCTCCAGCATGAGCTGGAGGAGGCTGAGGAGCGTGCTGACATTGCAGAGTCCCAGGTCAACAAGCTGAGAGCCAAGAGCCGGGATACTGGCAAGGTAAACACACCCACTTTTTTGTTATTTGAAAAAACAATTCCCTAAAAATATTAGGTACCCTTATATGTCTTCCAAGGTTCGATTTATACTGTAAACATGAAAATAGTAAATTCACAATATTGCCTTAAGCATCACAACACTGACCCTAGAATAAATATGTGCATGTAGAGTATGATGTGTGTACATATATGCAGCGTATGTATTAATTCTATTTAATTTTATTTAACAGGGAAAAGAAGCAGCTGAGTAATCGACTTCCGCTGATGGGTTGTTTCTAATCATATAATATGATGTAAAATACGATACAATAAAATTACAATCTAAAATAAGTGTATGTGTTTTTTAATTTCAGTCCTACATAAAATATCTGGGTTTTTTACTTTAATTTATTAAAAACTTGTTTTTACTATTTGGTTTTGAATGAAACTGAATATATGACCACTATCTATAGATTCACTGTGGTTTAATCTTTCCAAGGATATCAGTAACCACAATCTCCAGTATACAAGGAAGGGGGGGCTGGACTTGGCTTACACAGTGCTGCACACCAACACGTGCTTTAGAATGTGTTAAAGGTGGAGTAAAAATACAAGGATGAAGGAACTATATATTTAAAATTGTACAGTAGCTATGAAGCATTAGTGGCTGGTTTGGGAAAATATGTAAATGATAATGTGGTAAATTTAATTTTTATAATAAATACATGTCTCAATGTAATTAATTCTTTATCAAAAGAGATTTATGGCAATATAGCTAGTTGCAATGTAATGTTTAATTTTGAATTGTTTTTCCATGGCATGTTCAACACTATTGCTGTGACAGAAGGAATGATAGTAAGGTTGACATGAAGTCCAAAGTCCATAAATGGATTATGGGCTATATCTGCAGGGGGAAGTGTTAACTCCTTGATATGTGAGTTTAAATTCCAGAGCCATATCTCTTACACATAACCACAAGTAGTGATTATGTTTATATTATTCATGCATATATATTTGGAGTAAAAATAATTGATTTAAATTGTTTTGATTAAAAAAGTCGAAACAGTTGTTTTTTATTAAGAATTTAGAACTTCAGTCACCCGAATCTAATATAAAAGATGTGAACAGATGAGATATAATAAAAATTTAAAGGAGTGTGTATTGATCACTGTTGCACTCTCCTGAAGCATTAAAGAATTACTGTACAGAGTGAGCCAGTTATACAGTTAAATACATTCTCCTCTGCTATGAAAGACTGTGAGAAGAATTAAAAACATTTGGATTTTTAATGTAACTGATAAGTTGACTATTTTAGGGATCTCAAATTCAGCATCTGCTGGTGGAAACTTGAAACATAAGATGTTCTGTATGTACAAGCACCAAATGTTAAACTCATGTAACCATCAGCTGTTTTTGTAGCCCTATTTGGCTTGCATCCCATTTTTGGCTTCTGCATTGTAAGCAAACCACATTCAATGCAAGGATTCCAATTCAAGCCTATGAGTGTGGCAGAAGGTCTACGAAGCTCTTGTTTGTGATGATATTATCTATTATTGCACCTTATTTATGCCTTAAACTACGGTGAGCCAAACATAGGGTTCTTTTATACAGTACATATACTGTATAAGAATGTTTTTATTAAACATTTTAGAACTACTGTAGATACTTGATTTTATAATAGCTACAAATATGCATTCATATTTGGTATATGTAATAATTTATTTCATTTTACTGGAAAAAAAGGCCACTCTTTTTCTATTTACTATGTGCAATATAGTCACAGCACCCTGGCTGCCCCCACAATATTAACGAATTTACTGTACTTTGAAGCAGAACTGCAACAGGCAAATCTGGGAAAGATGGAATTTTGTATTTTACTGCTTTAGTTTTTCTGCTCTTTCTGCCAACATTTATTGTTGTAGTTGTAGTAGTAGTTTTAGTATAATGAAATGTAGTAATATTGCACAGCACTTCATAGTATATCAATACTATTTACATAAATTAATAACATAATAAAAAACAATAACTTAATTAATGAGATAATGTGCATTAGGTGACTGTTTAGCAATTAATTTTGCTAACACTAAATTATTAATGTGGTTCATGAATATATTGTAAAGTTCCTCTAATGTGACAGCTCAGAAATGTGTTCCAGTGTTGGAAAAATATTGCTTAGCCAAAATAACTGTGTACTAATTCTCTTTGTTACCTTAGTTAATATTAAACAATAACAGATATATTAAACATTTTCCAATGGAATCAATCTATGATAACCATATGTTGTCAACGCGGCTTGCAAATTTGAAATTATAAAGACTTTGTGCTACATCTTATAGAAAATGCAACCATGTTATTCTAAATGTTGGAAATATTAGCATTCTTTAGAAAGAATGCCAAATAAAAATCAGTTAAGATTAAGTTGTCGTGAGTTGTATATTAATAATGACTTCTCCAAAATATTGCAATATGGTAGAAATTGTAAATTTAAATAACAAAACATATTCTAAGTCTAACACTCTTAATCAACCAGCAAACGCATCATATACATCACAGAAAAACAGAGAAAGCATCCCTCATGTGAATCACGGTTAATGCAAATCCATTTTACAGTAGCTGTTACAAAATTAGGTACGCTTGTTACTGTGTTACTTTACTGTTACTTGCTTGCTTGATCTTCTCCATCATTTGTCCAACGGATAAGACAGCAAAAGAATCTGAAAGGCATTCTGTGTGATAAAAGCAAAAGCAACTACTGGATCAAGATAAGATTAAATAGTTAACTCATGTAAACTAATTGTTTCAATGTCTCATATAATGAGTTAAACTTCTTCCTGAGCATTCCTCTAATTTTTATTGCATTTTTTAATCCTGACATAGTAGCTTTGACATTTCCTGATAAATAAATAAGAATAATACATAGGTATATATACACAAATACACACACACAGACACACACACAGACACACACACACACACACACACACACACATATATATATATATATATATATATATATATATATATATATATATATATATATATATATATATATATATATATATATATACATTTTATGATGAACTGTTTAGAAGGAACAAAAACAAACCTAAACATAAGACATGCTGTATGTACAGCACTTTACAGTGCTTGTTGGTGTTAACTGTCCACACCATAGTTGGAATGTATCCCATATTTAACTTTGCTGTATAAGCAATCCTAATCCAATATAAGGAGTCAAATGGAACACAGCGATGTGTGGTGGAAGACCCTAGAAGTCCCCTGCTTGTGGTAAGCTCGTTGTCTGTCTACTTTAGTACAATTTGGTGTATTTACTATTGGATAAATTATTTAAAAATGCAATTTATTAGAAATACTTGTTTCAGAAATCATTGCCTCACGATTGCACCCTTACTGTAAATATTTAACTTAAATATTTAAAATGTATATCTTAAAATATTTATGTGTCCAACAGGATTGTGGAATATAACAGACTTTTGGCAAAAGTGAGGGTCAGGTATGAACTTCAAAATTTATTCATATTGTTTGCATTTTTTATGAAACATTCTGTTGTGAAGTCTAATTGAATTTTAAACAAGCGTGTGCCGATAGACCAGATTCTAGATATAAAATATAGGTTAATAAATGTTTGAATTGTGTTGTTCAAACTGCTGCATGTCCATGGAAGTTATGTGAACTAAGGACAGTAATTTTTACACCGACAATTATTATTTATTAATACTTCACAGAAGTAAGCTGCCACCATGAGTACGGACGCAGAGATGGCCGTTTACGGCAAGGCTGCGGTTTACCTCCGTAAGCCAGAGAAGGAGAGAATCGAGGCTCAAAATAAACCTTTTGATGCCAAGACTGCCTGCTATGTGGCCGATGTCAAAGAGCTGTACTTGAAGGCAACAATCGTCAAGAAAGATGGTGGCAAAGTCACAGTCAAGCTCTTGGAGAATAATGAGGTTTGTATTATAAAAACAGATTCACCAGAGATTTAAACATTATCAGTTCTCATTATGAATAATGTCTGCAGGAGAGAACAGTTAAAGAAGATGATGTCTCTCCAATGAACCCTCCCAAGTTCGACAAAATTGAGGACATGGCCATGATGACCCATCTCAATGAAGCGTCTGTCCTGTATAACCTCAAAGAGCGTTATGCAGCATGGATGATCTATGTAAGATAACATCCACAAAGAGCTAAATGAAATATTAATATATGAACATGAAAACACGAATTGAACTGTTTAACTCTACGATCAATTACAGACCTACTCTGGATTGTTCTGTGCCACTGTGAACCCCTACAAGTGGCTCCCAGTGTACGACTCTGAAGTCGTAGCTGCCTACAGAGGCAAAAAGAGAATGGAGGCTCCACCCCACATCTTCTCTGTCTCTGACAATGCTTATCAGTTTATGCTTACTGGTAGGTCCATACTGTACCTCAACAATGTAAAATTTGCTAGTGTATGAGGTTTCTGTTGGACACTTATATTGCTCATTTGTTTGTTTTCAATTGTAACAGATAGGGAGAACCAGTCTGTCCTGATCACGTAAGTTTGACATTTATTTACTTTTAAGATAATCACATATCTTGATCAAATACTCATAAGTCTGAGTATTCTACACCCAGTGGAGAATCTGGTGCTGGAAAGACTGTGAACACCAAGCGTGTCATCCAATACTTTGCAACAATCTCAGTTGGGGGTGAAAAGAAGAAGGAGGCAACATCTGGCAAAATGCAGGTAAAATGCCATGGCACAATTTCATAAAGTATCAAAAATTGTTTCAGGTTTACAGTCCTGATATCATTGCTAACACTGGATTATAGGGGTCACTGGAAGATCAGATTATTGCAGCCAATCCCCTGCTGGAGGCCTATGGTAATGCTAAAACTGTGAGGAATGACAACTCTTCACGTTTTGTAAGTATGAACTGTTTCTTCAATAGAGAATTCCTGTCATACATTGCCTATAAGAAAAGGCATTAACAATTTATTTGCTGCAAACAGGGTAAATTCATCAGAATTCATTTCGGCACAACAGGCAAACTCGCTAGTGCTGATATTGAGACATGTAAGTAACAATTCTCACAATAAATATGATGCATGAAATTCAGAGAAATCATAAAAAGCATATAATGAAATTGAGAACTGACCTAGTTATGACTAATAAAAACATTTGTAGACCTGCTGGAAAAGTCAAGAGTGACATTCCAGCTTCCTGATGAAAGAGGCTACCACATCTTCTACCAGATGATGACAAACCACAAACCTGAGCTGGTTGGTAAGTAACCCTGAGTAGTAGCACCATAGAATGCCTACTTTTTTGATTTCAATATGTTTTTATTAAACTTTTCATCTTTTGCAATCCCCAGAAATGTCACTCATCACAACCAACCCCTACGACTTCCCTATGATCAGCCAGGGTCAGATCACTGTGGCCAGTATTGATGACAAAGTTGAGCTGGAGGCCACTGATGTGAGGGGTGTTTATATTTTAAAGTATAAAGTATAATGTATTTTGTCCATTTGGGTAAATTCAAAACTGACTGTTAAATGCAATTTGCAAAGTTACAATGTATTTGAATTTAGAACGCCATTGATATCCTGGGCTTCAGTAATGAAGAGAAGATGAGCATCTACAAACTAACTGGTGCTGTGATCCACCACGGTAACATGAAGTTCAAGCAAAAGCAGCGTGAGGAGCAGGCTGAGCCCGATGGCACAGAGGGTGACTATGTCTTATAGCTTGTAAAAACCTTTGCAGTAAGAACAACTGAATTTCTTGTGCATCATGTGAGGGTTAACACTCATTATCATGTGTGTAATAGTTAATCACTTCACTCTTTTCAGTTGCTGACAAGGTTGCTTACTTGTTGGGTCTGAACTCTGCTGACATGCTCAAGGCTCTGTGCTATCCCAGAGTGAAGGTCGGAAACGAGTATGTCACCAAGGGACAGACTGTACCTCAGGTAAACATGAATCATCAATATGCTCTAACCTATTAAATAAAAACAGATATTACCTATCTTTTGTAATAGATAATTATTATAATAGATAAGTTTTAAATTTGGATCAGCAGCTTTGTATGTCATTTCGATAAGTTTAACATAGCAGTAAACCAGCAAAAAAGATGAAGCACATTACCCGAATCGTTCTCTTCTTCTTCAGGTGTCGAACTCAGTCCAAGCCCTGGCCAAGTCTATCTATGAGAGGATGTTTTTGTGGATGGTCATCCGTATTAATCAGATGCTGGACACTAAGCAGCAAAGGAATTTCTTCATTGGTGTCCTGGATATTGCTGGTTTTGAAATCTTTGACGTGAGCTCTATTCCCTGTATCCAATACGGTTATTAACAGAATCCTTTTAGTCATTATGAAAGATTATGCTCATTATTTGTCTCCCTCACAGTACAACAGCATGGAGCAGCTGTGCATCAACTTCACCAATGAGAAACTGCAACAGTTTTTCAACCATCACATGTTTGTCCTGGAGCAAGAGGAGTACAAGAAGGAGGGTATTGTCTGGGAGTTCATTGACTTTGGCATGGACCTGGCTGCCTGCATTGAGCTGATTGAAAAGGTATTCATAGATTTGGCAATTTTACTGTATGTCATTGTTCTTACTCTGCAAAAACAAGGCACTTCATGACATATCTCGTTCACATTCATCAAGCCCATGGGCATCTTCTCCATCCTTGAAGAGGAGT
This sequence comes from Channa argus, assembly GCF_033026475.1. NCBI lineage: Eukaryota > Metazoa > Chordata > Actinopteri > Anabantiformes > Channidae > Channa > Channa argus. The sequence goes on from NC_090200.1 coordinate 24,517,483, forward strand.
GCATGTTCCCCAAAGCCACTGACACATCCTTCAAGAACAAGCTGTATGACCAGCATCTTGGCAAATCCAGAGCATTTGAGAAGCCAAAGCCTGCCAAGGGCAAGGCTGAGGCTCACTTCTCCCTTGTGCACTACGCTGGTACTGTTGACTACAATATCAGTGGCTGGCTGGACAAGAACAAGGATCCATTGAATGAGTCTGTCGTGCAGCTTTACCAGAAGTCTTCAGTTAAACTGCTGTCTAATCTTTACCCTCCTGCTGCTGCTGAGGGTATAGTAACTACTCCAAACTAAGATATATTGTGTAATTGTCCAATTCATTTTGAACCAAATTTTACAGTTGTGTATTTGTCCTTAAAATCATTGGCAGAATCTGGTGGTGGTAAGAAGGGAGGCAAGAAGAAGGGTGGTTCTATGCAGACTGTGTCTTCCCAATTCAGGGTAAGTTTTAACATAATATTGCAAACACCCAATATTTCAAATGCAGAAATGTGTTACAGTTCATGACACCATTTACAATCTTTTATTTACAGGAGAATTTGGGCAAGCTGATGACCAACTTGAGGAGCACCCATCCTCACTTTGTGCGCTGCCTGATTCCCAATGAGTCTAAGACCCCAGGTACATGATTTGGTTTTATTATGTTTATTTTATGCTGATTTACAAAGCAGAATAACTATTTGCAAAGAATGAATACATCAATTTTATTACAGGGCTTATGGAGAACTTCCTGGTCATTCACCAGCTCAGATGTAATGGTGTTCTGGAGGGTATTAGAATCTGCAGGAAAGGTTTTCCCAGCAGAATCCTCTATGGTGATTTCAAACAGAGGTATCAATCAATTCATTTTGAATGCTTTCTCTCATTTCACAAATTATATATCAAATAGTCACTCTAACTGTCAACTCTTATTAAAGGTACAAGGTACTTAATGCCAGTGTGATCCCTGAAGGCCAGTTCATTGACAACAAGAAGGCTGCAGAAAAGCTGCTTGGGTCAATTGATATTGATCATGACCAGTATAGATTTGGACACACTAAAGTAAGCACTAAATGTACTGTATTTTCTTTTTTGTCAACTCTGTTTTCTTATTTCTTCATCTTTTTACATCATTGTGGTATATTAAAAGGGCTTTAAATATTTACTCTCTAAGTTCTGCCTGATGTCCTTGCTTAACTTTATGCTGTAATACTTTCAATTTTGTGTTTGTACAGGTGTTTTTCAAGGCTGGTCTGCTGGGTACCCTTGAGGAGATGAGAGATGAAAAGCTGGCATCTCTGGTCACCATGACTCAGGCTCTCTGTCGTGGTTTTGTCATGAGAAAAGAGTTTGTGAAGATGATGGAGAGAAGGCAAGTTATAAAAATAAAATTCTCAATATATAGCAAAGGATAAATTACCAAGAACAATTTCTGTAACAAAATCTTGTCAACAGGGAGGCCATTTATACCATCCAGTACAACATCCGCTCATTCATGAATGTGAAACACTGGCCATGGATGAAGGTGTACTACAAGGTCAAACCACTGTTGAAGAGTGCTGAAACAGAGAAAGAGCTTGCCAACATGAAGGAGAACTATGAGAAGATGACTCAAGACTTGGCCGCTGCCCTGGCCAAGAAAAAGGAATTGGAGGAAAAGATGGTGGCCCTTCTGCAGGAGAAGAATGATCTGCAGCTCCAAGTGGCATCTGTATGTACACACTAAAAGACAGATGTGCTTTTAATGTTTGCTTGAAAAAAATGCTGATGTGCTAAAGCCTTTTTTCACGTAATTGAATAGGAAACAGAAAATCTAGCAGATGCTGAAGAGAGATGTGAGGGGCTTATTAAGAGCAAGATTCAGATGGAGGCCAAACTCAAAGAAACAACTGAGAGACTGGAGGATGAAGAGGAAATCAATGCTGAGCTTACTGCGAAGAAGAGAAAGCTGGAGGATGAATGCTCCGAGCTCAAGAAGGATATAGATGATTTGGAGCTTACCTTGGCCAAAGTGGAAAAGGAAAAACATGCCACTGAGAACAAGGTTAGTAATTTTAATATAATCATAAGAACATAATGTAAAATCTGGAATATTATTTGTTTTCTAAAATTATTCTTGCAAACCTAGGTGAAGAACCTGACAGAGGAGATGGCTTCTCAGGATGAGTCCATTGCTAAGCTGACAAAGGAGAAGAAAGCTCTCCAGGAGGCTCATCAGCAGACCCTTGATGACCTGCAGGCTGAGGAAGACAAAGTCAACACTCTGACCAAGGCCAAGACCAAGCTCGAGCAGCAAGTTGATGATGTAAGTTAACAAAGTTACTTGAATTTAGCAACACTACATAGCTGTTAAACATGATCATTACAAACTCATATCAATGTGCAGCTTGAGGGTTCTCTGGAGCAAGAGAAGAAGTTGCGCATGGACCTTGAAAGAGCCAAGAGGAAGCTGGAGGGAGACCTGAAACTGGCCCAGGAATCCATTATGGATCTTGAGAATGACAAACAACAATCTGAGGAGAAAATTAAAAAGTAAAAAACATGTTTATTCTCTATGTAAAAACAACAATCATGTTTCCAGACATGATCAACACCATGCATTAAATATTTCTTTTGAATTACCCCTACAGGAAGGACTTTGAAGTTAGTCAACTCCTTAGCAAGATTGAGGATGAGCAGTCATTGGGTGCTCAGCTGCAGAAGAAGATCAAGGAACTTCAGGTGACTGAAACAATGAGTTACATGATATTCATTTTCTGTATTGTACTTTGCCATTTAAAGTTCACTAAAAGACCACATACCTATCTTAAATAGGCTCGTATTGAGGAACTAGAGGAGGAGATTGAGGCTGAGCGTGCTGCCCGTGCCAAGGTTGAGAAGCAAAGGGCTGATCTCTCCAGGGAACTTGAGGAGATCAGTGAAAGGCTGGAGGAGGCCGGTGGTGCAACTGCTGCTCAGATTGAGATGAACAAGAAGCGTGAGGCTGAGTTCCAGAAGCTTCGTCGTGACCTTGAGGAGTCTACACTCCAGCACGAAGCCACCGCTGCTGCTCTTCGTAAGAAGCAGGCTGACAGCGTTGCTGAGTTGGGAGAGCAGATTGACAACCTTCAGCGTGTCAAGCAGAAACTTGAGAAAGAAAAGAGTGAATACAAAATGGAGATTGATGACCTCTCCAGCAACATGGAAGCTGTTGCTAAAGCAAAGGTACACGATAATACTCAATTGAATATTGATTAAAATTAGTTTAATATATAAAGTAGTTACTATTATTAAAATAATCTGATCACCAATTTGATCTTTCTTTTCCACATTAGGGAAATCTTGAAAAGATGTGCCGTACTCTTGAGGACCAACTTAGTGAACTGAAGACCAAGAATGATGAAAACATTCGTCAAATCAACGACTTGTCTACACACAAAGCCCGTCTCCTTACAGAAAATGGTATGTATCTGAAAGTGTTTAACAAAAGCAGTTTTCACAGCATAAATGAGAAGCTGATCAAAAACTAATGTTGCTGACAAATTTCATACAAGGTGAGTTCGGTCGTCAAATTGAAGAGAAAGAAGCACTTGTCTCCCAGCTGACCAGAGGCAAACAAGCCTTCACACAGCAGATTGAGGAGCTGAAGAGACAAATTGAAGAGGAGGTTAAGGTAAGAAACTGCAAAGTATACAGTGAATGTATCGCAATTGGATGTCGCTGATTTAGAACTGTTGCACACTCATTCATGTTTTTTACACCAGGCCAAGAATGCACTTGCCCATGCAGTGCAATCTGCCCGCCATGACTGTGATCTGCTGAGGGAGCAGTTTGAGGAAGAGCAGGAAGCTAAGGCTGAGCTGCAGCGTGGAATGTCCAAGGCCAACAGTGAGGTGGCTCAGTGGAGAACTAAGTATGAAACTGATGCTATCCAGCGCACCGAGGAGCTTGAGGAAGCAAAGTGAGTAACATTATAAGCATGTTAGTGTAATCCGACTGATGACTGAATTGCATAGATTGTAACAACATTAATCAATTATCAAAAAATGTAAAAAGTATACTAAAGTATTTTTATTTTTAGGAGATTGGGATGTTTTGTACCTAAAGGCAGATTTTAAATTACTGCTTTCAGAAACTTCAATGAAAATTCTCACTCATATATAAATGATTAGTCTACAATAAATTGTGAGGCAACACTCTGTGGGAGATGGCCATAACATTATACCAGTAGCTACCATTCAAAGAATTTATACTCTTGAGCAAAGTATTATATAAAACACATATACATAATACAATATTAGGTGTGAGGGTGTTGAGCATGCAGAGTAAGGCACTGTGTTCCACCAATGGGGGACCACTGAGCTGAAGAGATCTTTTGAACTGTGAGAGATATGCACAGTGGCGTGAAATGTGTCTGTTCTGATTGATTAAAAGTAAGATGTGTTACTGAATTTTAGATAATTTTATCAAAGCTCATGTCTTAAAATCTCTTACATTTGGTCTAAATTTATATTTGTGTTTCATATCATAAATGAAGGAAATAATTTAGATTTCAGGCAATGTCACTGTTTTACTAAAACAATTTAAACCTTTCTCAAACAGGAAAAAGCTGGCCCAACGCCTTCAGGAGGCTGAGGAGCAGATTGAGGCTGTGAACTCCAAGTGTGCTTCCTTGGAGAAAACCAAACAGAGGCTCCAGAATGAGGTGGAGGATCTCATGATTGATGTGGAGAGGGCTAATGGCCTGGCTGCTAACCTGGACAAGAAGCAGAGAAACTTTGACAAGGTAGTAATGTTCAAAGGCTTTGGCCAAATCAGAATAATTATAAACGAAAATACAATTTTTTTCCTTTATCTTGCTGCAGAACTAACCGAATTGTAATGTGTTATTGTCAGGTCTTGGCAGAGTGGAAACAAAAGTATGAGGAGGGTCAGGCAGAACTTGAGGGAACTCAGAAAGAGGCTCGTTCTCTCAGCACTGAGCTGTTTAAGATGAAGAATTCTTATGAGGAAGCTCTGGATCAGCTGGAGACCATGAAGCGTGAAAATAAAAACCTGCAACGTGAGTTCCTACCAAATTAGAAAAAATGTTCACTGTAGTTGCTATTTGTTGCAATGGAGTATTTAGAATTGACATATTAAGACCTGTCAATATTAAACACATCATCTGCATCATCGTCTGCAGAGGAGATCTCAGATCTGACTGAACAGATTGGCGAGACTGGCAAGAGCATCCATGAACTGGAGAAGGCCAAGAAGCAGGTGGAGACAGAGAAGTCTGAGATCCAGACAGCTCTTGAAGAGGCTGAGGTACATTTCTTTGTGAAAAAGAGGAGATACTTTTAAGTTTTATAAAATGACATTACACAGCAGAGATTGATTTTATTCTTCATTATCCTCAGGGAACTCTGGAACATGAAGAGTCTAAAATCCTGCGTGTCCAGTTGGAGCTCAACCAGATTAAGGGTGAAGTGGACAGGAAGCTGGCAGAGAAAGATGAGGAGATAGAACAGATCAAGAGGAACAGCCAGAGGGTGACTGACTCCATGCAGAGCACACTTGATGCTGAGGTCAGGAGCAGGAATGATGCTCTGAGGATCAAGAAGAAGATGGAGGGAGACCTGAATGAGATGGAGATTCAGCTGAGCCATGCCAATCGTCAGGCTGCAGAGTCCCAGAAACAGCTGAGGAATGTGCAGGCACAGCTGAAGGTACTGAAAGAAATACAGCAGATTAACAAACTGTGGTGAATACATTTACATTCAGATATTTATCAGACTATTTGTGTTGGTTTTCATTAGGATGCTCAACTGCATCTTGATGATGCTGTTAGAGCCCAGGAAGACCTCAAGGAACAAGCTGCAATGGTGGAGCGTAGGAACGGTCTCATGCTGGCTGAAATTGAGGAACTTAGAGCTGCTCTGGAACAGACAGAGAGAGGCCGCAAAATCGCTGAACAGGAGCTGGTGGATGCAAGTGAGCGTGTTGGACTTCTGCACTCTCAGGTAAACCAGTATTTAAAAATTACTCAATAGTTTCACAAACTACTCTGTCAAGCAGATAATGATTAAAATTATCTTTCATCATGCAGAACACAAGTCTTCTGAACACTAAGAAGAAGCTTGAAACAGACCTGGTTCAGATCCAGAGTGAAGTGGATGACACTGTTCAAGAAGCAAGAAATGCAGAGGAGAAGGCCAAGAAGGCCATCACTGATGTGGGTGTCAATTTATTTATTAAAATTCTCCAACTAAAAGGTTTTTTATAACATTTTTAACAAACATGTGAAATTGTCTAGGCTGCTATGATGGCTGAGGAGCTGAAGAAGGAGCAGGACACAAGTGCTCACCTGGAGAGGATGAAGAAGAACCTGGAGGTTGCTGTTAAGGACCTGCAGCACCGCCTGGATGAGGCTGAGAATCTGGCCATGAAGGGTGGCAAGAAGCAGCTCCAGAAACTGGAGTCTAGGGTAAGATAATTATTTTGAAATATTTTGCATTTTTAAACAAAATCATACAAGAAATTGATAATTAAGAATTATCAATATATTTCTTGAATGTACTTGATTTATGCAGGTGCGTGAATTGGAGGGAGAAGTTGAGTCTGAGCAGAGACGTGGAGCAGATGCTGTTAAGGGTGTGCGCAAATATGAGAGGAGGGTGAAGGAGCTCACCTATCAGGTGCAGTCCCATTGATATTTAACACTTATAGTTATAGTTATAATTTGTGAATATAATAATAATATAGAATTTAATATACAATGAAAGAAATCTATATTTTCAATTACAGACTGAAGAGGACAAGAAAAACATCACCAGGCTCCAGGATCTGGTTGACAAGTTGCAGCTTAAGGTGAAGGCCTACAAGAGGCAGTCTGAGGAAGCGGTAAGGACATGTTCATATTGACATTTGATACAATATTTAAAATATTATATTTAAAGGACAGTATATTGCTGCCCTTTCTTTGAACATTTAAACATTTTCCACTTGTATTTCAGGAGGAGCAGGCCAATGTCCATCTGTCCAAGTGCAGGAAGCTCCAGCATGAGCTGGAGGAGGCTGAGGAGCGTGCTGACATTGCAGAGTCCCAGGTCAACAAGCTGAGAGCCAAGAGCCGGGATACTGGCAAGGTAATAATACAAACACTTTTAACATACTAAAAAGTGAACCAAAACTAAATAAAGAAAAATGCCCAAATATAGTGATTAAAATCTAATGTAATAGTTTACAGATGTTTGTCCTGAGTCATAACTGAAGAACAATAGTTATTTAGTATCTGTGAACATATGTATTGTACTATAAATAGTAACATTTATGTTTGTTTATTTGTTTGTTTACAGGGAAAAGAGTCAGCTGAGTAAAGTTTTCCAAATAATGGGTTGTTTTTAATCATATAATATGATTTGAAATACCATATAATAAAAATGCGTTTGACCTTGACCTTGTGCTGTCAGTCTTATTTAGTTTGATTGTTTTTTTCCATGAGAAAGTACATGTGCTGTTTGAATTATTAATTATGCTGCTTAACAAAATTCTGCAATACAATATAATGATACAGGTATGGACTGTTTAACAGGCATTTGATAAACTTGCAATATATCTTATAACATTATGAATATAACTTGCAACACTTTAACAGCACTTTGCTTGCCAAAGAATTATGAATCCAACATACATTTTAAAACTTGGGAGGGTGGCAGTGGCTCAGATGGTAGAGTGGCTGCCTACTGACCATAGGGTTGGAGGTTTGCACCCCGCTCCTCCTGAGCAAGTGTCCTTGGGCAAGACACTGAGCACATCCCCATCCCCAGCTGAGCAGTGACAGTGCCAAGCCTGGTAGAAATTGGTGAGGGTTGCGTCAGGAAATGATCCACTGGAATGACCCTGAACTCACGGGATAAGCTGAAAGAACAAAAATTAATAAATATAAATAAAAATAAAACAAATTTGAAAACTTGATCAGTTAAATTTGGCTGGTCACTTGGCAAAACAACTTACGCGTATCAATCAAATTCATGTGTCCCGCCCCATTCTTACACAAAAACGATTATTTGACAATTAGTTCTCAATTAAACAGAGGTCGCCACAACAGATCCTTTAGTCCACATGTTGATTTTGCACAGTTTTTTGTAATGCCGGATGCCCTTTGGTCGGTTCTTTGACCTGTCAAATAACCACAAATCTGCAAAAAAGAAAAACAATATTGTCAGCTCTGTCTGAGTCTCCTCTCAGACAGCCTCCAGTATACAGTAACTGGTCATGAATTGTAATCTGATCTTCAATAAAGTCACAATTATCGACAAACCCAATATTTCTGAGCTGATAAAACACAAAATCATAACATTTCATGTCTTAAAAAAAAATTAATTAACAAAAGTGTCAGTAGTAAAAGTAATGGCAAAAGTGTTTTTTGACAGGTCGAATAACCTCTCATGGTGGGGTCATTCCACAGAATCTCTATTGGGTTGAGGTCTTGGCTCTCACTGGGCCACTCCTAAAGACAGATTTGGTGTGGAGTAGATTTACTTCAATGTTTGGGCTCATTGTCTTGCATCACCAAGCTTTTTTTGAGCTTCTGACATTATCTTGTAATCTTGATACACATATTTTTTCGTCCACAATGGCAAGTGGTTCAGGTCCAGAAAACACAAAGCTGCCCAAAATCACAATGCTACTTCATTTTTGGGAAAATGTTGGTACTTGGTTCACTTTTTAAGATATACATGGTCTTTTTTGTCTTCTAAAACAATGCCGAATCTGCTTCATCTGTCCACAAAACATTTTCCCAGTGTGTCAGGGTAGTCTTTATGCATGCTGCAATGTTGTTTCTGGAGAAGAATGGCTTCCTCAATGTTGCCCTGCCATGGATGCCATGCCTGTTTAATTAAGTTTAATTGAGTTAACAGCTCCAAAGGTTCCTTCAAGTCTTGTACACCAGGTTTGATAACACTTGACTCCATGTCATTTAAACCTTACCCACTGTTAATCTGAGGGAGATAATGCGTGTATGTGACTTTGCTGTTGTAGAAATGAATTTTTTACTTAAGTTGTCAGTTTACTTGGTTTATCAAGTCATTACTATCAGTGTATATTTTCACTCCCATGTTTATAATGATTTTACCCAAAAATAAAATTAAAATTAAGAAGAAAAAAGCAACATGCTATTTTCTATTTTGTAAATGCCATTTCATTATTTGCCAAATACAACTTTCTTTTTGTAAAATGTCATTTTTCAAGGAGAGAGGATTTGAAGAAACACCTTCTAAGAGAATTGAGACACCTTTTTTACTTCTACTGTCATCAGAAGCAGTGTCAGTTTTTAATGACAACAGCCAGATATGCAGGAGTACTCTGCCTTGGAGTTTGTATCTGTAATTGCCTGTACTTGGTAAATCATAATAAAGTTATTATAACTAGGAGTGCAAAGCTGGGATTGTAAATAACATTCACATATAACATTTATGTTAAAATTGCTCTTTAAAATGCCATATGTAAAACTGAATAAAACTGAATAATGAATTTAGTTTCCTATATTTGTGTTTTTCATTTTTCCTCACTTTTGTTAATGCTCAGTTGCTTTGGAGGGCAGGATGTAAAAGCTTGTCTATAACAGTGTTGAGTTCTGTTAACAGTAACTCTACCTGTTTCTATAAATGGTATGGGGACAAGACTTTTTAAGACGCCTGTGTGTTGATGCAAATGAAAAATTCAAAATTCTAATCAAAATTTATCTCAATTATAATGTGATAAAGCACTGAATAATATGGAATCAGTGATTAACTGCACTCATGCACAAATGAAACCATAAGAAGAAAAGCTGAAAATACATTTGCATTTGTGAGTGAAAGCTGAGGGAATTTGAGCATACAGCATGCCTTGAATAAAATTCAAGCATATCAGACAGATAAAAAAGCAGCTAAAATGCACTCTATGTTGACAGAACGTTAGTCATAGTCAAGACATCCACCGGGATCATGAGAAGAAGAATAAACGATCATATATAAATACTGTACTTTTATATATAATATAACTGCTCACCTATTCACTTGATATGGTTTCTTTTATGCTGACATGGCACTCTGATTTTCATGAGGTGCAAAAAATAATCTGTTGTGCAAAAGGACTCTCTTTCTCCCCGTCTGTCTATCTGTCTCTCTATTTATATAATTTTTCTTTATATATATATATATATATATATATATATATATATATATATATATATATATATATATATATATATATATATATATATATATATATATATATATATATAAAAATTATTCAGTTTTACTTTTTGAATTTTAAAGAGCTATTTCAACATAAATGTTACATGTTAATGTTGTTCACAATTCCACCTTTGCAATCGCAGTCATAGTAACATTATATATATATGTGTGTGTGTGTGTGTATATATATATATATATATATATTATGATAGCCAAACCTAAACATAAGGCATACTGTATATGTAGCACTCCTTTTCAGTCCACATTGGCTCTAACTGTTATCCACACCATAGTTGGCATGTGTCCCACATATAACTTTGCTGCATAAGCAATCTTCATCCAATATAAGCACTCAAAGTCAACAGTGTGTGCTAGCAGACCCCTGAAGACCTCTTCTTGTGGTAGGCATGTTGTCATGTTGTCTATACCTTATGGCCAATCAATGCATTTACTATTGAGAAATTAATTTCAAATGCTAAATCATTAGAAACATTTGTTACACAAGTTTTAGCATTCTTGCAAGTTTTCTCACTAACGATAAATATTGTGTAAAAATTGTTTTTACAGAATTCAACAGCATTGTCAAAGAGAGAGGGTCAGGTAAGAACTTTAAACAATCTTTAATTCGTAAAACATTCAATTGCTAAGTTTATGGCTAAAAATGTCTAAAGACATTGTCAAGTTATTGGTTCAAAGGCTCAGAGAAAAAAATTTGGCCACAGAATTTAATTGTCTTGGACTGACTTCAAGTGTCATCTATGACTCAGAATTAAATCTTATGCCTCAGGTGGGGCTCATCACCAAATAAGATTTTTATCACCTCAAAATATTGCTAAAGTATTCTCATTTCTCTAAGCGACACAGAAAGACTAATGCACGCTTTTATATTCAGCAGACTGGATAACTGAGGACCTCAGAAGAACAGAAAGTGTTTTTAAACTTAAAACCCACTTTTTCAGCTTGACTTTTGATAAAATATTTATTGTACGATATTAATTGATTGCATTTCTTTATAATAATATCCCATATCTGTATACATATTTTACTTTTATTCAATACTATTTTTCTTCTCTATTATTTGTTTATATCATTTTCATTCTTTATAAAATGTTTTTTGATTCCTGTGCATTAGTCTTGTTGTACAGTATATAAAGTAAAAAAATAACATTATATAAAGATTATATATGATTTTTGAAATCACGCAATGAGAGATATAAAGAGGACAAGTACATTTATATAGCTAAACTCTGTTGTGCAGATTTTTGCATGTCCATGGAAGTTATGTGAACTAAGGACAGTAATTTTTACACCGACAATTATTATTTATTAATACTTCACAGAAGTAAGCTACCACCATGAGTACGGACGCAGAGATGGCCGTTTACGGCAAGGCTGCGGTTTACCTCCGTAAGCCAGAGAAGGAGAGAATCGAGGCTCAAAATAAACCTTTTGATGCCAAGACTGCCTGCTATGTGGCCGATGTCAAAGAGCTGTACTTGAAGGCAACAATCGTCAAGAAAGATGGTGGCAAAGTCACAGTCAAGCTCCTGGAGAATAATGAGGTTTGTATTATAAAAACAAATTCACCAGAGATTTAAACATTATCAGTTCTCATTATGAATAATGTCTGCAGGAGAGAACAGTTAAGGAAGATGATGTCTCTCCAATGAACCCTCCCAAGTTCGACAAAATTGAGGACATGGCCATGATGACCCATCTCAATGAAGCGTCTGTCCTGTATAACCTCAAAGAGCGTTATGCAGCATGGATGATCTATGTAAGATAACATCCACAAAGAGCTAAATGAAATATTAATATATGAACATGAAAACACGAATTGAACTGTTTCAACTCTACGATCAATTACAGACCTACTCTGGATTGTTCTGTGCCACTGTGAACCCCTACAAGTGGCTCCCAGTGTACGACTCTGAAGTCGTAGCTGCCTACAGAGGCAAAAAGAGAATGGAGGCTCCACCCCACATCTTCTCTGTCTCTGACAATGCTTATCAGTTTATGCTTACTGGTAGGTCCATACTGTACCTCAACAATGTAAAATTTGCTAGTGTATGAGGTTTCTGTTGGACACTTATATTGCTCATTTGTTTGTTTTCAATTGTAACAGATAGGGAGAACCAGTCTGTCCTGATCACGTAAGTTTGACATTTATTTACTTTTAAGATAATCACATATCTTGATCAAATACTCATAAGTCTGAGTATTCTACACCCAGTGGAGAATCTGGTGCTGGAAAGACTGTGAACACCAAGCGTGTCATCCAATACTTTGCAACAATCTCAGTTGGGGGTGAAAAGAAGAAGGAGGCAACATCTGGCAAAATGCAGGTAAAATGCCATGGCACAATTTCATAAAGTATCAAAAATTGTTTCAGGTTTACAGTCCTGATATCATTGCTAACACTGGATTATAGGGGTCACTGGAGGATCAGATTATTGCAGCCAATCCTCTGCTGGAGGCCTATGGTAATGCTAAAACTGTGAGGAATGACAACTCTTCACGTTTTGTAAGTATGAACTGTTTCTTCAATAGAGAATTCCTGTCATACATTGCCTATAAGAAAAGGCATTAACAATTTCTTTGCTGCAAACAGGGTAAATTCATCAGAATTCATTTCGGCACAACAGGCAAACTCGCTAGTGCTGATATTGAGACATGTAAGTAACAATTCTCACAATAAATATGATGCATGAAATTCAGAGAAATCATAAAAAGCATTTAATGAAATTGAGAACTGGCCTGGTTATGACCAATAAAAACATTTGTAGACCTGCTGGAGAAGTCAAGAGTGACATTCCAGCTTCCTGATGAAAGAGGCTACCACATCTTCTACCAGATGATGACAAACCACAAACCTGAGCTGGTTGGTAAGTAACCCTGAGTAGTAGCACCATAGAATGCCTACTTTTTTGATTTCAATATGTTTTTATTAAACTTTTCATCTTTTGCAATCCCCAGAAATGTCACTCATCACAACCAACCCCTACGACTTCCCTATGATCAGCCAGGGTCAGATCACTGTGGCCAGTATTGATGACAAAGTTGAGCTGGAGGCCACTGATGTGAGGGGTGTTTATATTTTAAAGACTATAATGTATTTTGTCCATTTGGGTAAATTTCAAAACTGACTGTTAACTGCAATTTGCAAAGTTACAATGTATTTGAATTTAGAACGCCATTGATATCCTGGGCTTCAGTAATGAAGAGAAAATGAGCATCTACAAACTAACTGGTGCTGTGATCCACCACGGTAACATGAAGTTCAAGCAAAAGCAGCGTGAGGAGCAGGCTGAGCCCGATGGCACAGAGGGTGACTATGTCTTATAGCTTGTAAAAATCTTTGCAGTAAGAACAACTGAATTTCTTGTGCATCATGTGAGGGTTAACACTCATTATCATGTGTGTAATAGTTAATCACTTCACTCTTTTCAGTTGCTGACAAGGTTGCTTACTTGTTGGGTCTGAACTCTGCTGACATGCTCAAGGCTCTGTGCTATCCCAGAGTGAAGGTCGGAAATGAGTATGTCACCAAGGGACAGACTGTACCTCAGGTAAACATGAATCATCAATATGCTCTAACCTATTAAATAAAAACAGATATTACCTATCTTTTGTAATAGATAATTATTATAATAGATAAGTTTTAAATTTGGATCAGCAGCTTTGTATGTCATTTCGATAAGTTTAACATAGCAGTAAACCAGCAAAAAAGATGAAGCACATTACCCGAATCGTTCTCTTCTTCTTCAGGTGTCGAACTCAGTCCAAGCCCTGGCCAAGTCTATCTATGAGAGGATGTTTTTGTGGATGGTCATCCGTATTAATCAGATGCTGGACACTAAGCAGCAAAGGAATTTCTTCATTGGTGTCCTGGATATTGCTGGTTTTGAAATCTTTGACGTGAGCTCTATTCCCTGTATCCAATACGGTTATTAACAGAATCCTTTTAGTTATTATGAAAGATTATGCTCATTATTTGTCTCCCTCACAGTACAACAGCATGGAGCAGCTGTGCATCAACTTCACCAATGAGAAACTGCAACAGTTTTTCAACCATCACATGTTTGTCCTGGAGCAAGAGGAGTACAAGAAGGAGGGTATTGTCTGGGAGTTCATTGACTTTGGCATGGACCTGGCTGCCTGCATTGAGCTGATTGAAAAGGTATTCATAGATTTGGCAATTTTACTGTATGTCATTGTTCTTACTCTGCAAAAACAAGGCACTTCATGACATATCTCGTTCACATTCATCAAGCCCATGGGCATCTTCTCCATCCTTGAAGAGGAGTGCATGTTCCCCAAAGCCACTGACACATCCTTCAAGAACAAGCTGTATGACCAGCATCTTGGCAAATCCAGAGCATTTGAGAAGCCAAAGCCTGCCAAGGGCAAGGCTGAGGCTCACTTCTCCCTTGTGCACTACGCTGGTACTGTTGACTACAATATCAGTGGCTGGCTGGACAAGAACAAGGATCCGTTGAATGAGTCTGTCGTGCAGCTTTACCAGAAGTCTTCAGTTAAACTGCTGTCTAATCTTTACCCTCCTGCTGCTGCTGAGGGTATAGTAACTACTCCAAACTAAGACATATTGTGTAATTGTCCAATTCATTTTGAACCAAATTTTACAGTTGTGTATTTGTCCTTAAAATCATTGGCAGAATCTGGTGGTGGTAAGAAGGGAGGCAAGAAGAAGGGTGGTTCTATGCAGACTGTGTCTTCCCAATTCAGGGTAAGTTTTAACATAATATTGCAAACACCCAATATTTCAAATGCAGAAATGTGTTACAGTTCATGACACCATTTACAATCTTTTATTTACAGGAGAATTTGGGCAAGCTGATGACCAACTTGAGGAGCACCCATCCTCACTTTGTGCGCTGCCTGATTCCCAATGAGTCTAAGACCCCAGGTACATGATTTGGTTTTATTATGTTTATTTTATGCTGATTTACAAAGCAGAATAACTATTTGCAAAGAATGAATACATCAATTTTATTACAGGGCTTATGGAGAACTTCCTGGTCATTCACCAGCTCAGATGTAATGGTGTTCTGGAGGGTATTAGAATCTGCAGGAAAGGTTTTCCCAGCAGAATCCTCTATGGTGATTTCAAACAGAGGTATCAATCAATTCATTTTGAATGCTTTCTCTCATTTCACAAATTATATATCAAATAGTCACTCTAACTGTCAACTCTTATTAAAGGTACAAGGTACTTAATGCCAGTGTGATCCCTGAAGGCCAGTTCATTGACAACAAGAAGGCTGCAGAAAAGCTGCTTGGGTCAATTGATATTGATCATGACCAGTATAGATTTGGACACACTAAAGTAAGCACTAAATGTACTGTATTTTCTTTTTTGTCAACTCTGTTTTCTTATTTCTTCATCTTTTTACATCATTGTGGTATATTAAAAGGGCTTTAAATATTTACTCTCTAAGTTCTGCCTGATGTCCTTGCTTAACTTTATGCTGTAATACTTTCAATTTTGTGTTTGTTCAGGTGTTTTTCAAGGCTGGTCTGCTGGGTACCCTTGAAGAGATGAGAGATGAAAAGCTGGCATCTCTGGTCACCATGACTCAGGCTCTCTGTCGTGGTTTTGTCATGAGAAAAGAGTTTGTGAAGATGATGGAGAGAAGGCAAGTTATAAAAATAAAATTCTCAATATATAGCAAAGGATAAATTACCAAGAACAATTTCTGTAACAAAATCTTGTCAACAGGGAGGCCATTTATACCATCCAGTACAACATCCGCTCATTCATGAATGTGAAACACTGGCCATGGATGAAGGTGTACTACAAGGTCAAACCACTGTTGAAGAGTGCTGAAACAGAGAAAGAGCTTGCCAACATGAAGGAGAACTATGAGAAGATGACTCAAGACTTGGCCGCTGCCCTGGCCAAGAAAAAGGAATTGGAGGAAAAGATGGTGGCCCTTCTGCAGGAGAAGAATGATCTGCAGCTCCAAGTGGCATCTGTATGTACACACTAAAAGACAGATGTGCTTTTAATGTTTGCTTGAAAAAAATGCTGATGTGCTAAAGCCTTTTTTCACGTAATTGAATAGGAAACAGAGAATCTAGCAGATGCTGAAGAGAGATGTGAGGGGCTTATTAAGAGCAAGATTCAGATGGAGGCCAAACTCAAAGAAACAACTGAGAGACTGGAGGATGAAGAGGAAATCAATGCTGAGCTTACTGCGAAGAAGAGAAAGCTGGAGGATGAATGCTCCGAGCTCAAGAAGGATATAGATGATTTGGAGCTTACCTTGGCCAAAGTGGAAAAGGAAAAACATGCCACTGAGAACAAGGTTAGTAAATTTTAATATACTCATAAAAACATAATGTAATATCTGGAATATTATTTGTTTTCTAACATTATTCTTGCAAATCTAGGTGAAGAACCTGACAGAGGAGATGGCTTCTCAGGATGAGTCCATTGCTAAGCTGACAAAGGAGAAGAAAGCTCTCCAGGAGGCTCATCAGCAGACCCTTGATGACCTGCAGGCTGAGGAAGACAAAGTCAACACTCTGACCAAGGCCAAGACCAAGCTCGAGCAGCAAGTTGATGATGTAAGTTAACAAAGTTACTTGAATTTAGCAATACTACATAGCTGTTAAACATGATCATTACAAACTCATATCAATGTGCAGCTTGAGGGTTCTCTGGAGCAAGAGAAGAAGTTGCGCATGGACCTTGAAAGAGCCAAGAGGAAGCTGGAGGGAGACCTGAAACTGGCCCAGGAATCCATTATGGATCTTGAGAATGACAAACAACAATCTGAGGAGAAAATTAAAAAGTAAAAAACATGTTTATTCTCTATGTAAAGACAACAATCATGTTTCCAGACATGATCAACACCATGCAATAAATATTTCTTTTGAATTACCCCAACAGGAAGGACTTTGAAGTTAGTCAACTCCTTAGCAAGATTGAGGATGAGCAGTCATTGGGTGCTCAGCTGCAGAAGAAGATCAAGGAGCTTCAGGTGACTGACACAATGAGTTACATTATATACATTTTCTGTATTGTACTTTGCTATTTAAAGTTCACTTATAGACCACATACCTATCTTAAATAGGCTCGTATTGAGGAACTAGAGGAGGAGATTGAGGCTGAGCGTGCTGCCCGTGCCAAGGTTGAGAAGCAAAGGGCTGATCTCTCCAGGGAACTTGAGGAGATCAGTGAAAGGCTGGAGGAGGCCGGTGGTGCAACTGCTGCTCAGATTGAGATGAACAAGAAGCGTGAGGCTGAGTTCCAGAAGCTTCGTCGTGACCTTGAGGAGTCCACACTCCAGCACGAAGCCACCGCTGCTGCTCTTCGTAAGAAGCAGGCTGACAGCGTCGCTGAGTTGGGAGAGCAGATTGACAACCTTCAGCGTGTCAAGCAGAAACTTGAGAAAGAAAAGAGTGAATACAAAATGGAGATTGATGACCTCTCCAGCAACATGGAAGCTGTTGCTAAAGCAAAGGTACACGATAATACTCAACAGAATATTGATTAACATTAGTTTAATATATAAAGTAGTTACTATTATTAAAATAATCTAATCACCAATTTGATCTTTCTTTTCCACATTAGGGAAATCTTGAAAAGATGTGCCGTACTCTTGAGGACCAACTTAGTGAACTGAAGACCAAGAATGATGAAAACATTCGTCAAATAAACGACTTGTCTACACACAAAGCCCGTCTCCTTACAGAAAATGGTATGTATCTGAAAGTGTTTAACAAAAGCAGTTTTCACAGCATAAATGAGAAGCTGATCAAAAACTAATGGTGCTGACAAATTTCATACAAGGTGAGTTCGGTCGTCAAATTGAAGAGAAAGAAGCACTTGTCTCCCAGCTGACCAGAGGCAAACAAGCCTTCACACAGCAGATTGAGGAGCTGAAGAGACAAATTGAAGAGGAGGTTAAGGTAAGAAACTGCAAAGTATACAGTGAATGTATCGCAATTGGATGTCGCTGATTTAGAACTGTTGCACACTCATTCATGTTTTTTACACCAGGCCAAGAATGCACTTGCCCATGCAGTGCAATCTGCCCGCCATGACTGTGATCTGCTGAGGGAGCAGTTTGAGGAAGAGCAGGAAGCTAAGGCTGAGCTGCAGCGTGGAATGTCCAAGGCCAACAGCGAGGTGGCTCAGTGGAGAACTAAGTATGAAACTGATGCTATCCAGCGCACCGAGGAGCTTGAGGAAGCAAAGTGAGTGACATGATAAGCATGTTAGTGTAATCCGACTGATGACTGAATTGCATAGATTGTAGCAAAATTAATCAATTATCAAAAAATGTAAAAAAGTATTTTATTTTATTTTTTTCTAGGAAATTGAGATGTTTTGTAACTAAAGGCAGATTTTAAATTACTGCTTTCAGAAACTCCAATGAAAACTATCACTAATATATAAATGATTAGTCTACAGTAAATTGTCAGGCAACACTCTGTGGGAGATGGCCATAACATTACACCAGTAGCTACCATTCAAAGAATTTATACTGTTGAGCAAAGTATTATATAATACACAAAACTGAAGTCATAGTATTTGGGCCCAAAAGTCTCAGAAATATGATGTCCAACCATATTATTACTCTAGATGGCATAAGTCTGGCCTCCAGTACTACTGCACGGAACCTTGGAGTTATTTTTGATTAGGATTTGTCCTTTAATTCACATATAAAACAAATCTCTAGAACAGCCTTCTTCCACCTAGGAAACATCACCAAAATTAGGAGCATCCTGTCTCAAAGTGATGCCGAAAAACTGGTCCATGCATTTGTTACCTCTAGGTTGAAATACTGTAATTCCCTACTTTTAGGATGCCCCAGTAGCTCCCTAAAGAGCCTGTAATTAATCCAAAATGCTGCAGCAAGAGTTCTGACTGGAACTAGCAAGAGAGATCATATTTCACCTTCACTAGCTTCTCTCCATTGGCTTCCCATTAAATTTAGAATATAATTTAAAACCCTGCTTCTTACATATAAAGCTCTGAATGGTTAGGCTCCATCATATATAGAAGACCTCATAGCACCATATCATCCCAGTAGACCACTTCGTTCTCAGAATGCAGGCCTACTTGTGGTTCCCAGAATTTCCAAAGGAAGAATGCGAGGTAGAGCCTTTAGCTATCAAGCTCCTCTCTTGTGGAACCAGCTCCCAGTTCAGATTCGGGAAGCAGACACCCTCTCTACTTTTAAGTCTAGGCTTAAAACCTTCCTCTTTAATAAAGCATATAGTTAGTTATAGTTATGCTGCCATAGGCTTAGATCGCTGGGGGACCCACCCCCCGATGCACTGAGCTCCTTTCCTCCTCTTGACCATCTCTCCTCTCCTCTCACCCCGCAATTGTCACCACTGTATGTCATTAACTCTGTGTGTTCTCTCCCGTAGTTGTCTTTGTCCTTCTCTGTCCCCCTCTCTCTGTCCCTTTCTGCAGGTGTCCCCAGGCTTTGAAGCTGTGTGTCTTCCAGCGTGCAGCTACTGGTCCTACCAATCTGCCCGATGTTTTGTTGTTGCTTTTTGTTGCTCTGTTCTTTTCTCTCTCCCCTTTCCACTCACCCCAACCGGTCGAGGCAGATGGCCTCCACCCTGAGCCTGGTTCTGCTGGAGGTTTCTTCCGTTAAAGGGAGTTTTTCCTCTCCACTGTTGCCTATGGCTTGCTCCAGGGGGAATTGTTGGATTCTCTTTATACATCTTTATAATCTTGACTTTATTCTGTAAAGTGCCCTGAGATGACTTTGTTGTGAATTGGCGCTATATGAATAAAGTTGAATTGAATTTAATTGAATATCATAAATGAAGGAAATAATTTTGATTTCAGGCAATGTCACTGTTTTACTAAAACAATTTAAACCTTTCTCAAACAGGAAAAAGCTGGCCCAACGCCTTCAGGAGGCTGAGGAGCAGATTGAGGCTGTGAACTCCAAGTGTGCTTCCTTGGAGAAAACCAAACAGAGGCTCCAGAATGAGGTGGAGGATCTCATGATTGATGTGGAGAGGGCTAATGGCCTGGCTGCTAACCTGGACAAGAAGCAGAGAAACTTTGACAAGGTAGTAATGTTCAAAGGCTTTGGCCAAATCAGAATAATAATAAACGAAACTACAATTTTTTCCCTTTATCTTGCTGCAGAATTAACCGAAGTGTAATGCGTTATTGTCAGGTCTTGGCAGAGTGGAAACAAAAGTATGAGGAGGGTCAGGCAGAACTTGAGGGAACTCAGAAAGAGGCTCGTTCTCTCAGCACTGAGCTGTTTAAGATGAAGAATTCTTATGAGGAAGCTCTGGATCAGCTGGAGACCATGAAGCGTGAAAATAAAAACCTGCAACGTGAGTTCCTACCAAATTAGAAAAAATGTTCACTGTAGGTGCTATTTGTTGCAATGGAGTATTTAGAATTGACATATTAAGACCTGTCAATATTAAACACATTATCTGCATCATCATCTGCAGAGGAGATCTCAGATCTGACTGAACAGATTGGCGAGACTGGCAAGAGCATCCATGAACTGGAGAAGGCCAAGAAGCAGGTGGAGACAGAGAAGTCTGAGATCCAGACAGCTCTTGAAGAGGCTGAGGTACATTTTTTTGTGAAAAGAGTAGATACTTTCAAGTTTTATAAAATTGACAGAACACAGAAGAAAGTCATATTTTCTTCTTCATTATCCCCAGGGAACTCTGGAACACGAAGAGTCTAAGATCCTGCGTGTCCAGTTGGAGCTCAACCAGATTAAGGGTGAAGTGGACAGGAAGCTGGCAGAGAAAGATGAGGAGATAGAACAGATCAAGAGGAACAGCCAGAGGGTGACTGACTCCATGCAGAGCACACTTGATGCTGAGGTCAGGAGCAGGAATGATGCTCTGAGGATCAAGAAGAAGATGGAGGGAGACCTGAATGAGATGGAGATTCAGCTGAGCCATGCCAATCGTCAGGCTACAGAGTCCCAGAAACAGCTGAGGAATGTGCAGGCACAGCTGAAGGTACTGAAATAAATACAGCAGATAAACACACTGTGGTGAACACATTTAAATTCAGATATTTATCAAACTTTTTATTATCGGATTTTTATTGCTTTTCATTAGGATGCTCAAATGCATCTTGATGATGCTGTTAGAGCCCAGGAAGACCTCAAGGAACAAGCTGCAATGGTGGAGCGTAGGAACGGTCTCATGCTGGCTGAAATTGAGGAACTTAGAGCTGCTCTGGAACAGACAGAGAGAGGCCGCAAAATCGCTGAACAGGAGCTGGTGGATGCAAGTGAGCGTGTTGGACTTCTGCACTCTCAGGTAAAACAAGTATTAAAAAATTACTCAATAATTTCACAAACTACTCTGTCAGGCAGATAATGATTAAAATGATCTTTCATCACGTAGAACACAAGTCTTCTGAACACTAAGAAGAAGATTGAAACAGACCTGGTTCAGATCCAGAGTGAAGTGGATGACACTGTTCAAGAAGCAAGAAATGCAGAGGAGAAGGCCAAGAAGGCCATCACTGATGTAGGTGTTAATCTATTTATTCAAATTCTCCAACTAAAAGGTTTTTTACAACATTTTTGAACAAAATGTGAAATTGTCTAGGCGGCTATGATGGCTGAGGAGCTGAAGAAGGAGCAGGACACAAGTGCTCACCTGGAGAGGATGAAGAAGAACCTGGAGGTTGCTGTTAAGGACCTGCAGCACCGCCTGGATGAGGCTGAGAATCTAGCCATGAAGGGTGGCAAGAAGCAGCTCCAGAAACTGGAGTCTAGGGTAAGATAATTATTTTGAAATATTTTGCATTTTTGATCAAAATCATACAAGAAATTGATAATTAAGAATTATCAATATATTTCTTGAATGTACTTGATTTATGCAGGTGCGTGAATTGGAGGGAGAAGTTGAGTCTGAGCAGAGACGTGGAGCAGATGCTGTTAAGGGTGTGCGTAAATATGAGAGGAGGGTGAAGGAGCTCACCTATCAGGTGCAGTTATATTGATATTTAACACTTATAGTGTAAAAAATATAATACTGAACTTACCATTTATACATTCACACATGCAAATTTGTATTTTCAATTACAGACTGAAGAGGATAAGAAAAACATCAGCAGGCTGCAGGATCTGGTTGACAAGTTGCAGCTTAAGGTGAAGGCCTACAAGAGGCAGTCTGAGGAAGCGGTAAGGACATTTCCTTTTTTTGATATTTAAAAATGAATCACTTATAAAGTACACTATAACTGCTGCTATAACTTTTTTGAACATTTAAACATTTTCCACTTGTATTTCAGGAGGAGCAGGCCAATGTCCATCTGTCCAAGTGCAGGAAGCTCCAGCATGAGCTGGAGGAGGCTGAGGAGCGTGCTGACATTGCAGAGTCCCAGGTCAACAAGCTGAGAGCCAAGAGCCGGGATACTGGCAAGGTAAAAAAAAACTGTAGTTTCATAGCTTAAACTAACAATGAACATAATCTACTATTTAGCGAATGTTGTGCAATATAGCAGATGTTGGACTTAAAAGGCATGAATGAAGAAAACTGGTTATGTTGCCTCAAACCTCAGAATACTGATAAAAAAAAACCTTTTACACCCATGCTATGTATAATGTGTGCCTGCATTAATAAATATGTTTTCTAACCTTATCTTACAGGGAAAAGAGGCAGCTGAGTAAAACACTCCCGCAAATGGTTTGATTCTCATCATATGATGTGAAATATATGACAATAAAATTGTCTTTGATCTTGAAGTGCAGTCTGTGTTATTTTGATTTAATTTTAGTTTTGTGTTCCCTGTAAGAGGACAATACGCCCTCTCTGAGATCTATATCACAGTTTGATTCCAGAAGCTAGGAGTGGTTGGTGGACAGATTAGGAAATCTGTCAGATTTCTCATAGAGAATGCTAATTTCTCTGCCGTGTATACACATACGGTTTCTGAGGTTGTAGACGAGAATAAGCAGCTGAGTGAAAGGCTGAATGAGGGAGAGATCATTAACAGAGCCATGCCTGCTCATTTTCAGAACAAAGTCAGCCAAAAGGCCAAAATAAAATTTAACTAACACAAATTGCCTCACAGAAGTCAAAATAAATCGCTTTCCATCACATATTGTTGTTATTTTTTTCAGACAGTTTGTGCTGTGCATCAGCTGTGTGTCTCCTCCTTCTCATCATCATTTCTTTCTTTCTTTCAAGACAATGATCAACTTCTACCATCCCTGGACATAACTCTCCTACTTGGCTTCATGCCTATAGCAAGTCTGTATTAACCCTTTAATTATACAGTTTTTACTTTATTGGGTACATTTTGGGTTTTTAAAATAGCCTAGCTACAAAGTTCTGCCACTAATACTTCCGTAGGAATTAGTCCTAAACCCCAGACATCAGTTAGCATTTTGCATTTCTGATTTACTCTTTCTGAAGTCTGTAGTTAACACAAGGATAATATATTTTTATGATTTATTCTGACAAAAGTCTTCAGTAAATACAATTTTTAGCTTTCAATTTAAAAAAGAGATCGCTAACAAGTGACTTATTGAGAACAGAGAGGTACATTGGAACACTGAATATCAATATCACCTTTATAGCCTCGAGAGGGAAGTGCCCTAAATCAAGTTACAAATTGGAAGTTTAGTGGTGGTGATGTTCAAGTCAGGTGACCGTGGTGTAATTCATTTATAACTTACCAATAGCTTTTTAATATGTTTAATATGTTGTCTATTATAAAAAAACAGGATTCACATACCTGCACATGACCACTTTTTATGACTAAATCAATGACTGAAATATTTTTTTTATGTTTAATTGAATTATTGTCATATACATATTAGATTAGCTATAGCCATAAAATATCATCATATGGCTGCTAAAAACATTAAATAAATTTTTTCAAACATATTATGGCTAAAACATTATTCCTGCTGTTGAAAAACCAAACAAAACAATCATTTCTATTTTGTCTTCATATCTGTTAGCTAGCCTAACATTAATGTTATGCTGTTCATTAGCTTAACGGTAATCTGCATTGTAAGGAACTTAGATGCTGACATAGTTGTTGCTCGATCAAAATTAAAAAATTCCAGCTGATTTTAACATCTTACCTTACAAAAATGCGTTGAAAATATGCAACTCATTGGCGCTGATCCCGTGAGTCGCCACAGCGGATCATTGTCCACATGTTGATTTGGCACAGTTTTTTTTACGCTGGATGCCCTTCCTGATGCAACCCTCACCAATTTCTACTGGGAGTGGACTGGCACCGCACAGCTGGGGAGGGGAATGGACTGTTAGGGGTTCAGTGTCCTGCCCAGAGACACTTTGACATATAGCCAGGATCGGGCATCAAACCACTGACCCTGTGGCCCTTGGACGACTGCCTTGCCAACTGAGCTACAGCCACCCCAAGCTGTTGGCTTCTATGACAAGTCGCAATTCTGGCGTTGTTAATAGAATGAAGACGTGATGAAAATGCCAGAACAGGCTACACTTTCAACTGTGTGACCTCTTGATAGCATTTACAGAAACCAATTACTTAACCATTCATATAGCTATTAGTGCAATATCAATTCATGATTAAAGCCTAAGCAACCTGGAATAACATGAAATGCAGTAAATAGTACATTTTTGACGATAACAGCTCTCAATGCATATGCTAAGTAGCTACTGTTAGCTAGCAAGCATAAGCCACAACGCCAGTTAAAATGAAAACTGTGGCTGACTGTAAGTAAGACTATAAGTTACATTACATATTTTTTTAGATCTTATTTTAGCTATGTAGTGTTCCAATGTATTATATTTTAAGTACATTTATAGTACTGCTCATTTGCTGTACTAAAGTGATGTTAAGGAAAACATACCAGATATCACATATTTGGCTTGCTTAAAATGCTAATATAAATAATTATATAATAGTTACATCTGGCTTTGTAGCGATATTTAATTAAATTGAATATAAATAATTTACTTAATGTTTGTTAATCACCCTACCACATTGATTTAACTGTGGGCTACCCTTTGCCAATTCCGCTCACCCATGTCTCTGTCATGATCCGACACCCACTGTTGCGCTTCCTCCCTTTGGACTTTTATTTTGTTGCCCCTTTTTCCCAACTTCCTGTTCCTGACCCTGTTCTTTAGCTTTACACTTTGTTACCCCTCATTGTTTGCACCTGTTCCCCTCTCTATTTAAGTCCAGCTTTCCCCACAGTTCCCTTCCAGATCATCATCATCTTAATCCCAGTGAGTGCTCTGAACACTCTTGGTTTACCTGATCGTAGCAATCCTGACCCCTGTATACTGGACTCTGTTTTCCTGCAGCTTTTGGTCTGAGGTTTGCCTTTTTTTGTTCTTTCAGTGTTTGGTCTAGTCTTTCATTGTCTCTGCTTGTTTGACCCTGGTTTTGTGTTTAAGTATGCTTTTGTTCCCTTCAGTCTGCCAGTGCTTTATGTTCAGTTTGTTCATGTCCGCTTCCCCTTAGTTTCTGTTAGTTCCTGTGCTTCCCTGACTCTTCTACTTAATTTATCCTTTCCTTCCAGTGTGTTTAGGTTCATGTTCTGTTTTACCTTATTTAGTTATTACTACATGTGTGTTCATTTTTGTTTAGAAGTTTGTTTTCTTACCCGATTCCTATTTTTGTTTGGTGTGTCTCTTTGTTAGTTTCCTAGTTTTTTTTTTTTTTTTTCTGTGTGTTCATTTAAGTTTGTTTCACACCCTAGTCTTATTTTATAGTCTAGTCTTTGTAGTATTTATTTTGGTTAACTATCTATCACTCCCGTTGTCGACATTCGTTTTATTCTAGCATTTGTTTTAAGTTTACTGCCCTAGTGTTCAGACAAGTGGATAGTTTTTGTGTTGGTCTGTTACCTTCCGTGAGCCTGTTTTCTTTGTACCCTCCTGCTAAGAGCGATTGCTGTTTTGTCATTAGTTTCTCGTCAATAAAAGCCTTTTGTTAGTTCAATCCCTCGCACAGTCTCCTCACTTGGGTCCAGTAATTCTGTTCACACATCATGTAGCATGTTATTGAAAATAAGATTACATGCTTTAACGATTAGAGATTGTGCAGTAAAAGCTTGTTAACTTAATTTTGCTTGTATATTATATGCTGTATGTTTGTCTATTTCTCTCCTTCTTTTATTCACTTCTTGTATAACAGCTACTACATTGAACTAATAATATAATCACATACTCCCTAGAGAGGGGAGAGAGTACAACCAAAAGTAACATTTGCAGTATGACTGAACAGAGCTATTACAAATGTACACAATTGTGTACTTGTCACAGAAGGCGCACGTTAGATAACTGAGTATTTATGTAAGTATTAATGGCTGGAATTCAACAGGTTTACTACAGCCTTCAAATTAGAGTTTAGAAAAAAGTTTATATATGTTTCATTTAACTTTTTATTGTGGTTATTGCTACAAAAATATAAAAATGCAGCCCGGAGGTCACATCCAGAGGCTAATGCTGATGACTCTTAAAAAAATATATACAATTTTAGTATACTAATAAAAATTCAAAATAACATTTATCTATTGCTCTGAATTCACTTAAATGTAAAACAGATATGATGTACCATCTTCTGCTGCAACTGGAGATAAGGGATGATGATGTCCTTCAGCTGGCAGGTACATAGGGGATGGTGTACCTGAGGGGGCAGACAGCGGGGGACTGAGAGGTAAGAGCTGTGTGGACAGGTAGAAGCTCGGATCAACATTCTACACAGGGCCTAGGAAGTTCTTGTTGGGTCAGTGTCTTTGGCCAACTGTTGCTACTGGTCTCTTGTGGCCTGCGCTTGGGGCTCAATCCTTGCAGCAGTCCTCCACCTGCTCAATGACATCAGACATCTCCTGAGCCTTCAGCACAAAGGCCTTGGTGGTGTTCCTCAACTGATGGCTTTAATGGCTAAAATATATGGGCCCTTTATATATACAGTGCATCTAAAAAGTACTTTTCCAGATTTTGTTGTGATACAGCCTTATTTCATATTGGATAAAGTGCATTATTTTCCTCAAAATTATATAAACATGAAAGAAGTTTGTTAGAAATCTTTGCAAATTTAAGAATTTAAAAATCCTGTGAATAACTATTCATATCCTTTGCGATGACACTCAAAATTTAGCTCTGATGGATCCTGTTTCCACTGATCTTCTTTGAGATAGTTCTACAGCTTAACTGGGGTCCACCTGTGGAAAATTCAGTTTATTGGACTTGATTTGGAAAAGCACACACATCTATATAAGGTCCAACAGTGAACAGTGCATGTCAGAGCCCAAACCAAGACATGAAGTCCAAGACCTCTGATACAGATCTGAGGAAAGCTACAGAAAAAGCATTGAAGGTCCCAATGAGCACAGATGACTCCATCTGTAAATGGAAGAAGTTTGGAACCGCCAGGACTTTGGCCTGAATGTCAAGTCATGTCTGGAGAAAAACAGCCACCACTCACCACCTGGCCAGTACCATCCCTACAGTAAAGCATGGTGGTGGCAGCATCATGCTTTGGGGGTATGTTTCAGGAATTGGCAGACTAGACAGGATAGAGGGAAAGATGAATGCAGCAATGTACAGAGACATCCTTGATGAAAACCTGTTCCGGAGCACTCTGGACCTCAGACTGGTGCGATGGTTAATCTTTCAACAGGACAATGACCCCAAGCACACAGCCAGGCTATCAAAGGAGTGGCTACAGGACAACTCAATGAATGTCCTTGAGTGGCCCAGACTGAACCCGAATGAACATCTCTGTAGAGCTTTAGCTGTGCCCCAAAGCTCCCCATCCAACCTGATGGAGCTTGAGAGGTACTGCAAAAAAGAATGGAGAAAATGCCCAAAAATAGGTGTGCCAAGCTTGTACTATCATTCCTAAAAAGACTTGAGGCTGTAATTGGTGTTACAGGTGCATCAACAAAGTATTGAGCAAAGGCGATGAATACTTATTTACATGCGAGTTTTTATTTATTTTTTATAAATTTGCAAAGATTTCAAACTAGCTTTTTAACTTTGTCATAATGGGGTATTGTTTGTAGAATTTTGAGGAGAATAATGAATTTGACCTATTTTGAAATAAGTGTGTAGCATAACAAAATGCAGGAAAAATATAAGTGCTGGGAATACTCTCTGGATAGACTGTATTATGTCTTTAAAACTGTAACTGTTACCCACCACTGCTGAAATTCACATGCATTTGGCAGGTCAGTAAGTGATAATTTCAAGTCCTGCTAGCAAAAGATTGCATTTATGAATAGAAGAATGATCAGCGATTGTTTTGTAAATGATCACAAAACTGATCTCTACATAAATTAAACCTAACCTGAACATTTTAGATCCCTGCAGAAACCTTTTTTAAGTGCACATGTAGAACAAATCTGGACTAGACTTGTGGATTTAGGTTATCAAGTTCAGGAGTTGAAAATCTTTTTCAGTCAGATTTAGGCACAGAGAAATCAATTTCTTAGAGAATTAGTTGTATTAAAATTTGAAGCAAGTACTTACTTCTTCAAATTAAGTAAATAGTTTAGAAGTAGTACTTCTGATTGCAATGTAGTACTTTTTTAAATTGCTTGCACTCTAACTTTAGTACTGAGTTTATACACTTCTGTCATCTCTGCACACAGGGTTGCATCTCAGAGACTATGACACAGATAGCTCTGATTTACAATATGAACACTACTGATTTCCTTCTTGAAGTATTAAGCAACAAAAAAAGTTTTGGTAAACAAGACGTAAAGGTTTTCGTATAGGTATGGACAGGTGTGAAGCCATGAATGTTTACAGATCTAATGGACAGCAGAAAATTAATATGAACTCTTCTGTACATGAGACTCTACTGTGGTCTTCATGAGAAAAACGGTATGAAAATGTCTGGATGCCAGGGGCCCTTTAAATATTAGATTTGGAGCTAAAGAGAGAGAGAAGTGATGTGAGTTACAAGGCCACTGCATGACCTCAGGTTTCACTTCTGACTGGACAAGTAATTTTATTTGAATTATCCACTGTGGAGTCCGTGGGAGAAGAGTCCAAGTTTAACATGCAGGTATAGAGAGATCCCTCAAAGCCTGATAAACACTTTTAGCTAAATGCAAGGAGGTGCGCGCATCCAAGAAGTGCAGGACGGCTGTAAGTCAGATCAGCAGGCCATGCCATTTCGCTATTGGCTGGCGAACTGAGTGCATCATCAAGCTCCAGTGCTCGTCTTCCACAGTCTTCTCTTTCCCCACAGTCATCTGTCCTATCAGATATTTGGTTGATTTCTTAGTTGAGCGAGTCTCATACACAGAAACCAAAATTTTACACTGCTCCAAAGGAAGCTCTGGTAGGGAGAAGATGAAGACCTCGTTGAAGACTGTCACCAGGCACCGGGCCACTGCAGCAGTTTTTTGGTGCCTCAGTTTACAGTTGTTACACTGCACACTGATCCTGGCATATAGAGCTGTATAACAGTCAAAATGTATTAACAACTGGATGATATACTGTATTGGTTTAATGGCTGGTGGATTTAGTTTTGTGTGGTGTCTACCTGTATTAGAGGATATCTCATTGAGGGCCGTTCTGATCTTTAGCAGACCAACCTCAAGCCTCTGAGAAGTGGGGAGAAACTTCAATGATAGAAGCACTTCTCCTACAAGATCCTGTGGAGAAAGTGGGTGTTAAAGATTTAATCCAATTGATGACTTGTATAGAATCTGGTGAAACATTCTATACAAGTCATAGAAATTGGGTGAAACTTGGTGACATCACTGCAGACCCATTATTTATCAACATTCAGCAAGAACTACACATTTACATTTAGTCATTTAGCAGATTCTTTTATCCAAAGCGACTTACAAGTGAGGTACAAGGCAAAAATCTAAGTCAAGGGGAAATCAAAGCAAAGTCCTATGAGAAAAGTGTTCACAATTCACGAGATGCAAGTGCGAGAGAGCAGACAGGAATTTTTTTTTTTTAAAGAGATTTAAGTGCATAGGAAATGCAGAAGAGTTCTGTTTTCAGCAGTTTTTCCAATATTGGGAGAGAGTCTGCTGAGCGTGCAGAGTTTGGTAGCTCGTCCCACCATCGTGGGATCATTGTGCTAAAAAGTTTTGCTTGGTGTCACACACAAGTACATAAATACAGTTCAGTTAAAAGGCCGATCCCTTAAGTATTTTGAAAGAATATTATAAAGAACGTGTTTTTTTTTAATCAATACAAAAATGAATGCACTGCCAGTTAGTAAAAATGTCCACCATCAGTATCAAAAGTGAATGTATAAAAAGAAAATTATAGTAAGATAATAAAAAATTCAAAATCAGTGCAAGTGTTTGCATCCCCGTTGATAAACCTTCTAGCTAATTATTAGGCAGGGCTGTTTCACTGCCTTTTGGTGCTCTAGGCCAGAAGGCATAAAATAAATAGTTTGTTTAAAACTAAATGTTTATATATTTCTTTGATAATTCAGTGTGACAACTAGCCCAGAGAGTGTAACCATTTGACCCTTATGGGGCAGGTTGTCATAAGTGCAGACTTAACTAAATGGTTAGACTTAAATGGTCAAAACTCGCTTTGAATCTGGACATGAATGAAACTTTATCCAAATATATTAGATTTCTGCAGAAAGCTTACTTATGCACTTATGGTACATGCACAACACATCTGGACTAGACTTGTACATCCATGTTTTCCACACGGTAACAACATACTTAAAAGAAATTCAGTAACTCAGATTAATGCCTAGATGAATCACTTTTTTGCTGCAGTACTGGTACTTTTTTGGTACATTTTAGAGCATATGGTAGGCTACTTGTTGTGGAGTTCTTCTTTATGAAAGTAGACTACTTACACTTTATTCGACTGTTGATTTTGTGTGCACCTTTCTGTATAAGCCTGCTTTTGAAAAGCTTATTACAATTTCTGAGAAAACCAGTGAAAACAGAAGTTATCTTACACTATCTTTCTGAATGAGCTTACAGTAGCTTCCTGATGTCTTTTGTCTACTACTTACTGTATACTGTGACAGCTGTCTGAGCCTCCTTTACTGGGAGCTGTGGTTTACCTGCTGCTCAGCTCATCCTCTGATGGAGGAACACCTACACTGAAATGTTTTTTTAACTTAAAATATTGAAAGTAAAGGAGATATTAATGTAAATTGAGTCAGCATTAGTGTTTAGTGATGTTCAACTAGGAACACAATAAGTGGGTGGGCAGAGCCACTGTACCGAACCAAGCTGTGGAGGGAGGGAGAAGGCAAAGCAGACAAACAGTTGGGCCGCATGACAATCTGCACATTTGTAGTCTCTTCCTCTCACTCTTTCATTTGACCTTTTAAAAAATACTGACCCTCCCTACATTTCTTACATCAATGTCTTGTAATGAACTGTTCTTTGGCTGCCTTCAGCCCCATCCTGCCCTTAAAACATCTCTCCCTGCTGCAGGTACCGGTCATTCTCATACATGAGCCTGCTTGATTGCTGCTGCAGCTGTATGATGTGTGTAATGCCAGGCGGTGTATTTGGAAAGAAAATGTGCATAGTTTACATTACACAGATAGTAAAGTCTTCTCCTAAACATAACTCAAACTAAAATTATTAAAAAACAATTTTAGCATCTCTCCAGCTGATGTTGCCTTGCGCGACCATCTATATGGCCTTTGCCTATGCCTAAGTGGGTAGATCTCCAGGGGCAGTTGCAAGGAGTTTGCTGAGAGCAAAGAAACAATGGAATCGGCAAAACAACTTTTAGAAGACATCAAAATAAAATTGGTAAACCTTCAAGAAGCTGGAGAACAATCTCTAATTTCAAACAAGGGAAATGTGAAATCCATAATCTAGCAGTTAATAAAAACAATGTCACACTAAGACCCTCCAAGAAGTAGAAGACCAAGAAAGGTAATAAAGGCAAAGTGAAGACATGAAAACTATTGGAGAACATTTCATAAAGTTGTATGAAAACTTTTGATCCCCAGGTGCTCCTATCCATATGTCAAAAAAATAAAAATAAAATTATTTCTTTCTTCTATGATTTTTAGCTTTGTTAATTACAATGTCAGAACCCAAAAACACAAATATTATAAATGGGCTATGAGTTTTTTGTTTTTTAAATTGAATTTAAATTAATATTAATTTATTTTTTAATTCTTAGTAACATACTATATATAATCATTAAAGTGCACATGTAATAATGGAATTCCTTAATTCACCCCATTTTAAAAATGAGAACAACTACATGACTTCTCGTGTGTGTGTGTAAATGGCTCAGACCCTTGTTTCTGAGGTGTTGTGTGAGTGTGTCCATGTCTTCCTTTACATTACCTTCTGGGGTATCTGCAGATTCTCATGTAGCTCCACAGGGTAGTTGTTGAGGTGCCCTAGAGAAAATTTCACCTCTCCTAACACTGTGTGTCTGGAGAATTTATCAAAGTCCCTCACCTGAGGGGCACATAAAGATATGAATTTTCTTATTAAAATTAATTTATATTTTACAAAAATTTAATAGGTACTGAGAATAAGAGTATGTGTTTATGTACTGCAGGACCTCCATTCTGATTCTGATCTGATGAAGTTCCTTAAGATCTTTCAGAACACAGCTGAATTGGTCTCCAAATAAAGGATTACAGCTGCCTTTCACAATGCGAGTTTGCCACTCATGCAGTACTGTCCACAGAGAAGGTGCTGTACCTTCAGCCTAAGAGAAGCACACTAATGCCTTTAAAAACCTTTATACAATACAGACACAATGCACCAAGTTTGAACACAGGACAGTGGTCACACATTTTACATAAGTGACAAAAAAACCCACTGATGACACATGCAATGTATGTACGGTACTTTGATAAAATTACCTCCTTACAACTCTCCACTCCCAGTCCCTCTAATCCTTCCCTCATAAGTCGTAGCTTGACAAATAGCTGGAGGCTGCGGGTCTGGCTGTTTTTCAGAAGCCCCTCCACCTGCAAGATGGTGACCACCAAACGGGACTGCAGCTGGTCATAGTAGACACTAAAACCTAGGGACCCACTGACCTAGTACAAGACTGTGTGTTAGTGAAGACAATAAAAACAACTAATGCTGATGTAGACGGTGCTTTAAATGTATAGTGTGTATTCACTTTCAATGATTTGTCTCTTTGGATCTGTTTGGAGAATTTTAAATATTGTAGTTATAGTAATAACAATCAGACACAACATTTAACCTGGTGGTCTTAATAATGTCATAGGTGACAAGGGTCACTCTGCACAGTCTGCAGCTATACACAGCTCCCATACACAGCAGAATGTGACACACAGTGTGCAGAGGTAGTAGAAGTAAACTAATACTCAACTAACTACTAACTCAACTATTGGTCCAAAAAAATCCACTTCGAATCTTTTAATCAATTAAAAGTAAGCAGATTATGTACATTTTACTTAAAGTACAAAAGTAAATACATAATGATACATCTGCACTTATTGGTTTATTATATTTTTATATTAAAACCACCAGGTGTTATTAATGTTGTGATTGATCAGTGTATAATTTCAGAATTTCAGGGTTTTTTTCAGGTTCATGACATCCCCACCAGCCTCAACTGTACTTTCTGTTAAGTGCTAAGTAATGTAATGTAAATCTGGTAGATATTACCTGCTGTCGGTGCTCTGTATCATAGAATTTCATTTTTGCAGAAGCGTTTAGATGAGGGGATAAAAGAAAAATTGAGCTTCAAGACTGTGACAACACTATGTTTGTTACCTTTTTAATGTCCGCTTGCTCTCCCATGTCCCTGTCTTTCTGGTCATGCTCTGCGGAGGGACATGAGGGCTGAGAGAGACAGCGACTCAGCCTGCGGACCTCTTTGCTGACATCCTTCACCTGGAGGCACACGTGTGTCATTTGTTTCAGTAACATTTTCATTACTAGCTACAGCACCTCCAGCTTTGTTTGCCTACTTTCCTTTGTTTAAACAAGCACACTCACTTGACTTCATCTACATAGACAATATTGCGTGTTTGGTGCATCAGCACATAGTGCAGGTTCTGAACAAAACAACAAGAGACACTTTGGAATATAATGTAATGTTTTACAATCAACATCAATCAAATAAATATGGAAAAACAATATTTATTCTAAGATTGAATGAGAGGTGTTAGTGGGTCCTAGAGATGGCGGCATTAGTAAATGATGTCCACTCTTTTGCATAGTTTTATCTTATCTCAGTTTTTCCTTTACAGTACAGTACTATTGTTCACTCCAAATAGAGAAACTGTTTTAAAATCCAACTTAGTGTTTGGTCAATTGTTGGCTCCCAGTTTATATCTACATTTCCCCTGATTATAGGACCTTACAATGCCCTTACAGTGTCAGCTTGTTGCCAAAAACTGTATACAAGGCAAGTAATGCATTGCAAATAATGACCTAAATAACAAGGCGGTTAAGGCATGTAAAGAGATATGTACCTGCAGATGTTTATATATATTTAAATGTTATACATTTGGATGTCACCGGCTCATAATGAGCTGCTGAATGATATAAACAAAATCTGGAGGGTATATTGTGCAATTTGTTTAAAGTGCAATTTATCAGTTAGTATTTCAGTCAGTTCAGGTAATTAAGGTTTTCTTCCCTGATAGATGCATCTGTTAATATTTGTGGGCTGTGTTCTAAATATTGACTGAACGACATCAGTTATGTTGCCAAAAATGGCTACGCTCCAGTTGTTATCGAACTAAAGTCACATTATGCATGATACAACCACAAACTAAATTTTTATCAAAAACTGTTCAATATGTATTCTAATGCTAATTCTAATATGCTAATATATATATTATATATATATATATATATATAGATAGATAGATAGATAGATAGATAGATAGATAGATAGATATATATAGAGATATAGATATATATAGATATAGATATAGAGAGAGATAGAGAGAGATAGAGAGAGATAGATAGAGATAGATAGAGATAGATAGAGATAGATAGAGATAGATAGAGATAGATAGAGATATATTAACTCTAGTTTCTTACCTTTGTACTTGGAGCTCCTGAGTAGTTACTTTCTGCTTTTGACTTTTCATCTGAGTACAGCAGATCATTGTTTACTACAAAACAGCAAAAATCAGACATATCTGTGAATCTGATGATTACATACAGTCCCCAGCCAAACACTAAACGCCATTAATATTTGCATTGCTGTTTAGTGTTGTATTTTAATTCTTACTCACATGTTTCTTGCCTGGTGTATGTGGTGTTGGTCTTTGCGCAGCATCTAAAGGTCTGCCAAGCCAAGATGGCCAGGGCTAACAGTAGGAGACTGACAGAGATGCCCAGGATGCAGTATTTAACAGTGTCTGAGAATGGCATCCGCAGCTCTCCAGCTGCTGAAAGCAGCCCCGGAGGGGCTAGATGGTCCATCTGCATCAATATGATTCTGGACCTCCATGTGGATTACACATACTTCTGTAAAATAAACCATTTGAAGAACAAATGACAGCCATTTAGTAATTATAACTTTCAAACATAACTTGTACTTGTAAGCTATAACAGTATTTGGTCACTGTGAGTAGCAGGACTGAACGGTATCTTAAGGATTAGTGTCAGGTTGCAGTTTCATAATAGCATTAAATTAAATTCATTTACGGTGGTCCTAGCACTGATCCAGGACATGTCAAGTCTAAATGACAGCTGCAAAGTGGACAGATGTAAAAGCACAATCTTGTGAGCCACATTAGAAAAAGCACACTTATAATCTTTAAAATGTCCCACTGGAGAGTACACACAAGCACATGCTGGATACTTACTAACAATTGTAATGTTGGTCAGATTAAAATGTCCATAACCTGCTCATTTTAGCAACATCCAGAACATGTACTTTAATAGTGTGATTACTCCCAACTGCTCAACTGTGATATGATAATCTCCTATCAGAAATGGTTTAGTAAAATACAACTTGCTCACACTTTATGCAAATCAGACGTTGCAACGTAAAAGATGTGTTAGCAGTGGTATTTGTATTAAAAGAAAATTTGCAGAAACAATTCAGTTATTTTACAGTGTTGTGCAAAGGATTTTGAAACAATTCTGAAAAGCTGAAAATGCAAACATAGTTCACTAGTGTGCAGGCCTTTGGTTTCTATTCACCAAATAAGCTAATTCAGATTGAAATTAAGGACATGTATAAATATTTACCTGTAGTAGATAATACAAGCTCGGCTCATCTTTTTCTTCAGGAATCCAAGGGATGAGTTTTTCAAATTTCACAGAAACAAAAGAGCTCATCTGCATGTGGCACTTTATCACGTAACAGTTCCTCTTACTTCTCTCTTTCCTTCTCCTCTCTTTCTACTTCTCTCCCTCTCTCTCTATATACACACACACCCACCACATGACTTCCTCCACACCATTCTGGGCAAACTGGTTAGATTAGATTTAAATGTGACATTTCAGGGAGCTTAACATGGCCTCACTCTTTTCTTGTTCAAAAATTACCTCCGTCCGCCTGTTTGCCAAATATCTAGGTCAAAGCATTCTACAAATGATTTAAAACATCAAATCATCGTACATCAGTGGTTGAGGGGCCATGTCCGTATTCACAGGTAGGAAAAGGACTGCTACTGCACTCTTCTTTTCTTCATAACAAAAGTCAACATCTATTTTGCTTAATTAATTATTAGGTTTAATAACTGTTAAATGTACCATGCCGTATGTTCATATTATACTTGGCACATTTAACTTCATCTCTGCTTCGTTCAACTGCAGCTTTATCATATAACTGTAACCAAACCAGCTGTGGCTGCAGGTGCTGTAAAATGACAATGATAAGACTCAACACTCTTCCAACTGTAACAACACAAGGGCAATCATGATTTAAAGTTATATTTATCATAAAAGTTTTTCCTTGTCTTCACTATCACACAGACCCATCTAATCTAGATAACTAATATTTTGGGGAATTACACCTGCTGGCTGAGAGCCACATGATAAGAAGGAGGAAACCCACCTACAAATGGGCCCTTTAAAAATTAAAGCATTCTGTGGATGAAAGAGACTCAAACTCTTCTGGAGATGGAAGACACTTTTATTACTGTTTCACAACAATAATACTAACGTAAATGCTCTTAACACTAAGAACTTTAAAATAAGATTTGTATATCAAGTTAGACAGCAATGTAAACATAGTAAATAAGGGTGCAGGGAATATGGTAGTGTATCAGTTGTGTAATTTGGGTAATTTTATACTGTAAACTATATCTACACGTTTACACACCCAATTCAGTGTTCATCTATCACAGTTTGAAAGTAATTCTCAGGCCTTTCAGATGGGTGTCCTTTATCAAAGAAAAACAGTAAAGATGGATTAAAAGTAGATTATGTTCTTTGGATTTTCTGAGAGGGACCTTACCTCACCCAGCACCAAACAAGTTGCAATTTGAGGGAAAATTAACTAGCCAATATTCTTATATTCCACCAATTCAGTGGTTCCCATAAGTGTTACTGTAACTTTGAAATAATGACAAAGCAAAGGGAAACATAACAGAAGTTTGTTTGCTAGAAAGTAGTGAGACTAAGCACAGCAAATTTGTGGCGATGAATTTCAAATGTCAACCATTTTCTATTTGGTGCATTTAGCACAACCAATAAACAACACTTCAGTTCTGTTTTCACTGTATAGGTTTCAATTTTTATTCTACTCATTTCTGTGATGTTGAGGATCACCAGGGCAACATCTCCCCCGTGAAGTCCAGAAATGATCCGTGATCCTTTTCAGTAAGCCCACCAATCACAGACAAGATGGAAGAAATGCTCTCCTCTGGACTTAGTGGAGCCTGAAAAGGCATTTCTTTGTAATCATAGTTGCAACGATCTAGATTAAATGTACATCTGGACACTTGACTCAAAAGGCTTTTAAATGTGTGAAATGTAATAGAAAGTTTTCACTTCATATCATTGTGTAACAGCCCTTTGAGACTAGACTTTGTTCAATTAAAATCTCTAGAATTTTTTTTCTGATTATTGTAAACTTTATTTGTTTTTTATAGTCAGGTTTTTCAGGTTTTTGTATTCTTTAATCGCACCTTTAACTTTTTATTAGATCCCAGACTTGAACCCTTACCTCATATCCCCCCATGTCAGTTCGGACCCATCCAGGATGTATCACAATACAGAGAATCCCATCATGCTCCAGGTCTACAGCCATACATCGACTCACCATGTTTAGGGCACTCTAAGAAGGCAAGCAGAAACAACTTAAAATGCAAAATAAGGCAAAGTCTAACCCATTACAGCACAGCTTATACTAACACAACAGCAGCTGATCATAACAGATGCAGGATGATGCAACATCGTCACTCACATTTTTCCTAAAATTCACTATTTTAAAAGAGCTTTTAACATTGTTTCTATTTAACTGTGTCTTCACAGTTAATTTAGCTTGCCTGCCTTAGAGATTTGCATTTTATTAAGTGCTTCTACCCATCAAGAAGCTTCCCCATGGTAGTAATACCTTGGATATTCTATAGGGGTACCATTTAAAGGTGTCTGCTTTCTCGCCCCAGTTGAGCTCCACAGAGCCCAAAAGAGAGGACATGTTAATAACTGCTGCCCTCTGGATGCCCATACTCCTTGAGCCACCAGCTCCTCCTCTGGATGCAGCCTTCTTTAACAGGGGCAGGAAGGCCTAGAGGTGACAGAAAACAAAAACACGCCACAATTGAGGCTGATCTCAAGCTAAAAGGGCTCCATGAGGCCACAGGCTACTTTTTATTACAGCTTTTGGAAAATCTATATTTAATTGTTTAGTTCATACCTATTAATAACAGATAAGGGAATTAAAAAGAAGACAAATCTTTCTATGAAGCATTATCAGTCAGACTAAAGCACCAGTCACATTGTGGAGTCACTGTTTAAAGTTAGTGTTGCCCTCTCGTGGTAGTGCGTCGACCTCAGATAGAAAGGCCCTCAATTATCTGTATAGATTTTTCTCAAGCTATATTTAAGTTTGAATGTGATTACAGATGAACAGTGCACTGATTGTAAGATTATTTTCAAGCCATTGGATGTCTTTCAGCAGAAATTGAATTTTATTATTACCCAGAGTATAAGTCTGTTAAATTTACCCTTCACTCAAATCATATTTTACGTATAGTTTAGCTTTTATTTGAGTTGTCCTCTATTTTCTGGTCAGAATGGGGTATGAGCAGATTTTAACATTACTCATCTTAAAATTTGAAAACATGCACACATGAGCAGATTTGTGACACCATCATCTGTGTCACACAATAAAAACAGGTGAAGGTGAAGGTGAAGTACAGTTCCCTCTAAAGCTATAGTACAAAAAGGCTATTTTATTTGCTTTTGCTGTACACATGTAATATTTTATGGTGAAATGTCAATTTAGGGTTTTATGATCAAAAGACAGATGAAAAATTTATATTATGGTATTTACTGTTAGATACATTAAACAACATAGAATATAGCAGATATGGTATCAGATTAGATAAACTGTATCAATTCCAACAGTATTGATGGTTTTAAATTAAAGTAAATAAAATGTAATACTTGGTTGCAGATCCTTTGTTTGCAGTAACTGCATAAGCCTGTGTCTCACTAACATCACCAAATATTTGTTTTTCTCTTCTGATATGCTTTTGTAGGCTTTTTGTCTACGGTAAGTCTGTTCTTCAGCTGGTGAAAGGTTCATATTAGTTAAGGTTGGTCAGTGTGAGATCTTCTTCTTATTTAAACATATTTTAAAATAGCAAAACCTTATAACCGAAAATTTAATGTTGAAAGCAGAAAATGATCATGTTTTAATGCAAAAAATATGTTTTAATACTGCATATTATACCACATGGCTTTAATATATTACTCTAGAGTTATGAATCCATGGCAATAGTTTTGTTTGGCTTTGTTTTGAAATGTGAAATTAATAAATAAAACAAAAATAAACATGTGAAAACATGAGACAAAGAGGCTCTCTAACAATCTTTTTCTCCCACAGCAGGAAATCATGATTAACGTAAATTCAGGCTTCAGAGTATTTATCTTTTTCAGCACTATGTGAATGATGCAGTGAAATGTAAAGTATAAAATGCCATTCCAAAGCAAGAGGTGCAGTGGCAGGTCCCTTACCCACCGATCACTTATCCTGAGTTGTACTTACAGTATAGAAGAGCTGTGGGGCTCAGAGTGGCCTTGTGGTTACAGACACTGTCCTTCATTTGGAACAAACCATGTGTCAGCAGATATCTGCCTTTTTTTTGATCAGTGCCTGAATTTCTTCCAGCTCAGGGTGCTGCTCTGTAGTCCACCCTTTACTCTGAAGCCAACTTTTAATTAATATTTATAAAAGCAGTCTGTGCTGGTCTAAGGGCTTTTGCTACTTTTGTCCATCAAGGTCATGCTTTTGTTTTAGTTTGCAGGAATTAGAACATAAACCGCTCATGGATCCTACACCCTGTGCCTCAAGAAAAAACAATGTGGCTGGTCTTGTGGGGTGAAAACTGAAGATATCTAAACGAATACTTTCTGTCACTAAGTAGCTTATCCAAGTCAAGACAAGAAGAGCTCTGTCTATTAATAAACATTACCTTGGTGATCATTAGAGGAGCCACAGCATTGGTGTGGAAATTCTCTATCATCTTGTCTGCAGTAACTGTATTAAAGTCGGCCAACACATTGATCCCTGCATTGTTGATCAGGCAGTTCAGACCTTCGTCTTGTAGCAGCTTGGCCACCTCCTCCACACACTTCTCTATGCTCTCCTGGCTTAACACATCTGGTAGACAGACAAATCATACGGCATAAACCAATATGAAACTTATTATAAGAGAGAAATGTATGGATTTTTGAAAGAAATGAACATTTTATATATATATTATATATTGTTGAACAATGTTCACTATATATTTCATTGTTGATCAATATCTCTGAATGACTAGATGAAAAGTTATTAATTTACATTAATCACCCTATAGACCTATATGTGTCTGAGAGTTGGTGTCTTGTGTTGTGTGCACATAAAAATATATTACGCTAGGTCACATATTGTAAGATTATTTATTTGTAATAATAGTTTGTTATGCTGTTCTTCTCAGTCTTACCCAGAGTGATTATGTGGATGTTGGGATATTTTGCTGCCACTTCTTGAAGCTTCTGTAGGTCAGAAAAACCCGAGTCATGTGATTTGTAATCCAAGCTAAGATGCATTTACAGTACAATGCTACCCCCTGGTGATTTCTATCACTGTTGCTGTATCTTCGCCAGTTATCTAGGTCGATTAAACATGGTGCAGAATTTATTATCCCCCCACAAGGTTAAAGGCACCAGCACAAGTTAAGTCCTTAACTTAAGTCCTTCAGGGTTGGTGTTTACCTGTGCGCTCTCGGGGTTTCTGGCCGTGGCTATAATCTTACCCGGCGAGAAACCTCCACTCGCCAGAGTGTCGACTATCTGCAGCCCCAGCCCACGGTTGGCTCCCGTTACCAGCACAGAGCAGCAGTTTTTAAATTGCATGGCGCCACTCATCGTTACTGTATCTTGTAACAAATAAAGGACTCGGCAGTCCGGTGTGTAACCTTTTCAGGTGACTGGATATTTACCGAGCTACGTCTGCACTGGTCGCGCTACTCTTCCGGTAGGTGGGAGAGTTGCTCCACTTGACCAAACCGAGACAGAGACTTTGCGGGAAGAAGAAGATTTAACAGAGGACAGCGCCAGGACGGAGGGCGAAGACAGCGGGGAGAAAGTGATTAGGAGCGACAGTTTCTCGCGGTAATCCCGGGGACATTTAGCCTAAACCTTTTACCGAGGAGGTACAAAAAAGCTTCCGTAACAAACAGAAACATCGAGGTGTTCTGCACAAATTTGTTCCCGTACAGGAAAGAAGGACATTTCCCATGATTCATTGGTACATGTACAAAACGTAGCGCACATAGCTGGTTTCCCCATAGACTGAAGAGCTTTATATAATACTGTGCACTATGAGTTTGTAGTACTGGTTTCTTTGACTGGAGTTTTGTACTTGTTGTGTTTATTAATATTTAGGTAACTTCTACGGTTTTTTACGTACAAATACATAATAATAATAATAACAATGATAATAATAATAATAATGATAATGTTGGCTGTTTGACTTAATGAGGTACTGTAAAAATATGAACAAATTACCATATAAAGATATTACAGTACATTAAAAAAACATTTATTGGGAGTTAACTACAAGGGTCAGATATTACGTTCAAATAATAACTTGTGTTTATGTCTTTCAGAAAACTTCATTAAATAATGATACAGCCAGCACTTCACCAAGTTACCTATTACAGTAGTCTATACCTTTAGTCATTATCTACTACAGTATACATTCAATTTAAAAGCTGCATGTTGTTTTTAATATGTGAAAGTGCTTACCAGTAGTAAACCAGTAGTTTTTTTTATATGTAGCATAATAAAACTTCTTCAATTTCTTCCTTTTTTGATTATTTTACAAAATGGAAGTGCACAATCCAAAATCTAAAAGTGTTTTTTGAATACTGGTTATATAAAAGAGAGAGTGACAATTTGTTTTTGCATTCATTAAGTTTTCAAACACTAAGATGGGGCTGCAAA
The DNA here is from genome assembly GCF_033026475.1 of Channa argus. Taxonomy (NCBI): domain Eukaryota; kingdom Metazoa; phylum Chordata; class Actinopteri; order Anabantiformes; family Channidae; genus Channa; species Channa argus. The sequence continues at coordinate 24,560,209 of NC_090200.1, forward strand.
GATAAGGGTGACAGCACAGCCGATGGAGCTTATGCAGTCACAGCACACAGATGGTTTCCCTGGCAGCTTCCTGAGTCCAGATTTTCTTAAAGCTTCTGGTGCTTGGGAGCAGCAGATATCCCTGGTCTGCACCAGGTCAGTTAATTTGGAATTTGGCTTCTAAGCCTCCATTTACAGACACATTACTTTGGCACTGAGCACACAGTGGAAAATGATGAGTTGGTAGTGGTACAATGTGTTGTGCAGAGCTGTGCTCCCGAAGCTCCTGAGCATGTTTACTGGCTTGCCTGTGCATCCACAGCAGTGAGATATTGTCTCTTCAGACAGTTCAACTGTCAGTTAATAGCTTGGTTTGCATTTGGTGTGTTCAGTAATCAGTGCCGATTGCAGAGAGACAGTGGACACACAGAACATGGTATTTCCATTTTACTGCTTTAGATATTTTTCAGCTCAACAAAATCATATAATGAATGATAAACTGTACAGTGAAAATCCCCTACACATGTGCTTAGTGCTTAAACAGCTGCCCCAGAGCTATGTCACTCAGTTAATGACTTCCAATTACTGACAAAATAAACATTAGGTAGTCTTGCTTCCATTGTATAAAGTGGAATACGACAGGAAAGATGATTTGTGGCAAAGTCACAGGATGTGAACCTTAGATGACATGCAGTACAGCCTGATATTGTGTTCTGCATTCAGATTTAGTGTGAAGCTCCTACTATTGTTTTAGGCCAAACTCAGTCCGTATTCAACATTCAATGAAAATTACCTTAGACTAGTGAAATTCTACAATTAACTTTTCAACGTAACAATTTTTTCAACCATATCAATTTTCCTGGTTGTGGTCCATCCTTTCTTTATGTATGTGTTTGTTTCTGCTGGGAGGATAACTTAATTCAAGAAAAATCAGTAGATTGAAGATATAACTTTAATCATTACATCCTCTCTGTGGCTATGTATAATTCAATAAACATGAACCAGATTCAATCAGAAGGTTAGAAGGTTTTACTGCATCTAAAAATGGCAATATTGATCAGTCATAGTATTTCCTTCACTCCCTTAAGGATTCTCTTTCATATGTACTTCCTGGATCATACTGGCTTAGTGGCAAAAGAACTAAGTACCTACCTTATTGACCTACTTCATTGTTTTGTATTTCCAGATTTCAGAAATCAAAGGAGCTCTGTCTTATTTGGGAAGGCTAATTTGACACTGTCACTTTATCTAGGAGATTTTGGTTACTTTTATTATAAAGGGAATGTTGGGAAAATCCTTTATCTATTTGTTACAGCAACAACATGACATTATACTGCAAAAGGAGCATATAGATTCAACTTCAGATTCAACAGGTAAACATACAGAGAAGGAAAAAAGAGGGAAAGCGATAACAATGGACAAAGGTTAGACAATTATCGTTTTATGTAATCTGGTTATTGTCTGACGTTATCTGGTTATTGCCTGACATAATCTGGTTATTGTCTCATAATCTGGTTACTGTCTAACGTAATATATTTTTTTTTCCATCGTAATCAGGTTTTATGGACATAATCTGGTTATTTTACTACTTAATCTGATTATTCTGTTATATAACCTGGTTAATGTCTAGGGGCGGCTATAGCTCAGTTGGTAAAGGCAGTCTCCCACGGACCACAGGGTGAATGGTTCGATCCCCGGCCCTGAAGTGTACAAGCCCCTAACAGTACCGGTCCAAGTCCAATTGGGGAGGGCTGTGTCAGGAAGGGCATCCGGCGTAAAAACTGTGCCAAATCAACATGCGGGCAATGATCCTCTGTGGCGACCCTGAACTCACGGGATAAGCTGAAAGGAGAGTAGTAGTAGTAGATAACCTGGTTATTGTCTGATGTAACCCGGTTATTGTTTTATGTGAATCTGGTCTGATGTAATATGGTTATTGTCTGATGTAATATGGAAATTGTCGGATGTAATATGATTATTCTCCTACATGATATGGGTATTTTCAGAAATAATCTGGTTATTGTCCTACGTAATATGGTTATTGTCTGACGTAATCTGGTTGTTGTCTGACATAATATGGTTAAAATCTCATGTAATATGTTTAGGGTCTGATGTAATCTGATTATTGTCGTATGTAATCTGGGTATTGTTTTAAGTAATAGAGTTATTATCTTATGTAGTCTGGTTATTTGTTTATATAATCTGGTTATTGTCTAACTTAATCTGGTTAATGTCTGAAGTTAACTGGACTGGCAATCTGGTTTTGTTACACCACCTGGTGTTTTAAATATTGTGGTCAGTGGTCAGCATAGGACTTTTTGCAATTACATAGCCTATTACACAGCAAGCTATGATGCACTGCTTCATACACCTGTTTATCATGAGGAGCATTTATTTTTTTACTTGCTGACCTTTGACCATCGCAATATTAAAACTAGCTGGCAGTGTTAATGTTGTGGCTTATTATTTTACATCAGTGATAAGTTACCAGAAACATGAATAAATGCTCAGAGGAGAGATTGTGAATATATCAGTAGAAGGATTTTGAGGTTGGGTGTAGTGGGAGAGGATGTAGAGGATAGGGTTACACGGAGGCAGATGATTTGTTGTGGTGACCTCTGAAAGTGAGCAGCCGAAAGAAACGATTTGCATTTGTGGTTCTCCAAAGTCTGTTTTTTGTTTGTTAAATGCCTTTGTTTGAGGATTGTGATTAAGAAGTCAAAACATATTCGTGTTTTCTTTTATGACCTATAATTTGCCAGTAAATAACCCCCTTTGTCTCTCAAGAACGGGGATTGCTAACAAGTGGCTAAATATGACTACAGAGGTTGTCGGGAACATTGAGACTAAGCAGTTCACCGTCACTTGCCAGATCTGGTCACACTAAGGGAAAAGGCTTTTGTAGAAGAGGTATTTATCCAAAATCAAACTACGAAGTGGAAGTTTTGTGACGGTGACACTGAAGTCATGCAACCGTGGTGCATTTTCTTTATAGTCTAATAATAGCTTTTTATCTCTGGTGTTTTTAGGCGTCAAAAATAATAAAAAGTGTGTTCATTTGTAAAGATTACCTTGCTGAAAAAAACATGCAAGTATCAGATACGTTTATTAAAAGGTAATTCACAGAGAAAACAAATAATCCCCTTTCCCTTAACAGGAAAAGGAACAGGACCGCAATCAGTGGTTGTGCCTGTATTAACTTATATCTCTTTGCAATTGTGTGCATGTTTTGTGCTGTAACATATGTTTCTGTATGTGTGTGCATATGTTTTCAGTGTGTGAATGGGCTACACAGTAATCTAGGTTAAAAACATCAATTTTCATTCACTTATTCAATTTACATGAGCTACATTTAAAGAGGTAATAAATAAAATACCAGGGTTCATTTCATTAATGAATAAACCATGGCCGTTATCCTCTTATATTCATATTTTCTTCTTTTTTCTCCACTGCACCATGTAGACAGCTTTTGGTCCTTTGGTCCTAACATGGTGCAACAGTTTGGTTTTTCAGTCTACTCAGCTTTCCATCTGTTGTAAACACTGTTTCAGATCTGCCTGTCGTCATCACGTGGAGATAAGGCGTGGCATGTACTACCTGCACGTCAGAGAGTCCTCCGTTCCACGTGTCGAAGTGTCCTTTAACAAGACACTTAAAATAAAGTTGCTGTTTGTGTGTTTTTCCTCACCTTGTCGATTTGGATAAAAGCATCTACAAATGATTCAACTGTCATGCCAACCCAATTAGTTGTAGATTTTGTGATATTTCATTCTGGACTAAATTGGTAGACCCACCATCGACTGGCTAATATTCCTAGATCCATGTCATGACTGTAACAAACAGACATCTGGAAAGGTAATAAGTTAAATGTCATAGTAGCTTTATTGCAGAAGATTGCAACATAATAGCCTGTTTTCATCATGTTCTGTTCCATTTAGGTGGAACTACTCCTTGCCTTTACTATGATGTCTATATTGCATGTTTTAAAACATATACTAGTGGATAATGAGCAGTACTTGTAACTAAAGTATGCATTTTAACTTTTTACTTTCTTTTGAACAGAATTATAGATAAAGAACAAAGTTCATCCTGCATCTGTTTGAGAGCAGTCTGATTTCAAATGGAAAATCTACTCACAGATGGTAGCAGAAGGCAGTGCTTAGCAAAACTGCATTCAGGGACTATAGATGCTTCTTGCCTTCTGTGTTGCCTTTAGGACAAACTTCTGCACATTAAAACACACTGTTGATGGTCTTAAAAAGAATGGAGCAAGTGAGAAATCCTAATGAGTCATCTGTAGAGGTAACTGTACTGTTCCTTGCGGATGCACAATATGTAAAGATGAATAGTTTTTTCAAAATGCCTGACAAAGTAGATATATTTGGAGAGAGGCTTATCAAACAGGGCACTAAGGTATCTACAGCTGTCCAATCTCTCAGTAATGCATCTTCAGCAGAATGTTTAATTAGCTGTGAATCTTTTCAAAATCTATCAGCAGCTCCTTCTTTTAAAAATATGTGACGTTCTAAGACATTATTCCCAAACCAATGCACACACTTAAGCATTTTTTTCAAGTGCTTTCCTCTATTTGAAAGTTTGATGACAACAGCTGAATCATCTCTATACTTCACGACCAAACAGTAATTAAAGATCTGAAATTGTTGAGAGGCAGAGTACTGCATATTCTGAATGCTCACGAGGGAGAAATGTGCTGCTGTTTGCCTTTGCCAGGGATGCAGGTTGGAGAATTTCTAAAAGAGCAGATGCAAGTAGAGAATATGCATGTGGAAACTTGACCGATTTACAAATGTGCTTTGAATTAACTTGTGCGGGTTTATGGATGCTTAAAGCTAAATGGCAAAACAATTAAAGTAAGTTTCTAAATTTTCTATGTATTTTCTATGTATGTATCTATCTATGTATGTATTTTCTAGTATGCTGAATCAGAAAACCTTAATGACAAATACAAATTAAGCTCTGATGTTCACCTGCTATGCTTCCAATGCTTCACCACACTCTGCACAGAATTTTCAGTAGTTGTAGTTATCAAATAACTATAAATACCAATAAACTAATAAACTTACTAATCAAGCAGAATTTCTTGGACTTCTATGATTGGTCAGAAGGGTGAGCCTCACTCAGAACACCTTTAGAAAAAAACAGTGATGTTCAACCACACCTCTCCACATTAAGGTAAAGGTCGGAGAATATTTCTATAAAAAATATGTGAAAAAAAAACACTAACTAAAATACAACTTGCTCAGTTGTCACTCTCAGCGTTTGCTGCTTCAACTTTACTTGACACACCAATATCAGCCATTGTTGTGCTGTAGGTGTCTGTCAGCTTAATCTTTCAGGTGTGTCCAGCTTTAGTTGGATAGCAGTGGCTTGGGCTGCAATCCGGAGGCTGTGTTCACTTTGATAGGGACTATGGTTTGTCATGTAAAATAACAAAGGTAATCTGGTTATAAAAACAAACAAACAAACAAAAACAGAGCATAATGCATTTGGCCAGTGCATTAGTAAAATAACAACTCTATATATTGTCTATTAACCAATGAATAAGGTTGTAATGTTTCATGCATTTAGTCAAAAGTTGTGTGTTTACATTTTCTAAGATGGTCAAGTGCCCATCGTTGTTACTTAAGCATGGTTAAAGATTGTTCTATTTTCCTGTAATTCTTATTACATTTTCCTCACACAGCTGCATGGCATATAAAGATTTAAATGCTTCTGATTAATTGATGTGGGTTTTCACCAGCCCCACAGTGAGATGGGAGTTTGTGTGCTTGCTGTATTATTGAAATGGCTTTAAAAGCATGTCAACTCAATCACAGGAGTTTAACAAGAATACCGTGCCATGTCCTACTGCCTCAAGACTTAACATCTCAGTCCCAGGGAAAACCTCCCACCCTGGATTCACCTAGAAAACATCAAGCTTGTACTGCTTTAATTCCGCCAAAATGTCACTTAATCATCATTAGGGTTAAGATTTGTAGCTTTATTTTAATGCAGCCTTTATATAATAGGTTTTATGTAATAGGATGTGCACTCATATTTCCATTGACATTTAAAGCTTCTAAGAAAATGTCAAATCATTTTGTGTTATGCCAAATCATGTTCCCTTTTCGATTTGCTTTGGTCATTTATGAGTTACAGTGAGTAAAAATCAGGTCTGTTGAAATGTGGTTCCATAATTCATTGGATTGTCCATATTTGGACTTATTAAACTTTGAAGTTTAATCATGTGGCCACTTAAACTTTTTAAGCTTACTGTTCTGTCAGCCAAAAATTACTGCCAAAGAAACAAAACCGAGGGACTGAATGTCAGGAGGTACAATGAAAATTCATTTCTAATTTGTGTCGACTAGAACTTTAGGTCAGGTTTGTTTCGAGACCTCAAACAAAGATGAGTAAAGTAGATGAGTGCTGTTATATTATGCTGCCTCATTTCATTTGCTCGAGGAGAAAACACAGGCAATACCTCACAGTGCAGACTCAGCAATATCACTGTATTTGTTTCCCCTGTCATTTTCACTGTGCAACCGGGAAAACGACACCACGCTGTAAATGAAGCTGTCTGACACAATGCTACAAAGAAACATCTATTATTCCTATCATCTTCTTCACTACAAAGCACACAAAGTATTCATTTTGCAGGGGAAGCATTAGAAGTTGTAGTTGAAATTGTAATGCCGCCCCACACTGACAACCAACATTAGCTGAGCACAATGTTAGTGTCTAAACTTTATAGCTTTAAATCGTGCGCCATGATGTTCGCACTGTGACTGCATCCATCATTTATTTGCTTTATGCTTATGCTTGTGTTCCGAAGATGAGGGAAAAGACCACAGTGCCACACCAACACAAAAGTTTAGAATCACGTTGATATGCTGAAAGTAATAGAACCGTGAGAGACACTGCAATGATAGAAGTTAAAAAATATCCTGATTTGTAGGCAGATTTTGTAGGCAGGTAACTCTTCTTCATCAATGCATAAAACCTACTGGGTTTTGTGCTTTAATAAAATCAAATTCAAACAATAGCAAGACTGTCTTTATCTGAAGACATTTTATTAATATTTTCAGTCGACAGTTTCAGCCAAAATCAAACATTAGATGGGAATTGTACCATGGCAATGGAACAGAAGAGTTTTAATGGAAAAAGAGGTCTTCAGAACAAATAGAAGTGGAAAAATCCATAAGAGTTCTATCACAGGCTACTGTATAAATTAAATCAATTCAAACACGGCTGTCTGCAGTTTTGTTTCAATATATATATCATATCTACTGCAAAGTTGATAAAGCGAGAGATTGGAGGAGTCAATGAGGCAAGGGGAAAGGTTCAGGGTATGTTAATAGGTCAAAAGGGTGATTTCTATGGAACAAGGAGCTCAGGACTTTGGTCAGGACAAGTCAGGCACAGCATGGAAGACAGGGATGGAAATACGGTTGGCAATGCTAAAGGGCATGAAAAGGTGAAATGCTTGAGTTTTCTGATATATCATGGTTAGGGCTGAGAGGTCAGATTGAAGAGAATAAGGGCTTAAGGAGCTGTTGCGTGCTGATAGTGCACTTTTCATTCATTCTGTAACTTTTTGGGGAGCAGGACAAGTGTTTGTCCAGCACATGCACCCTTTATATGTTCGCAGGCAGCTGGAAGTCGGTGTGGTGTAGGGAAAAGCAGCGCAGGGCAGGCAGACAAAATTATGATATGTAACAAGAGAAGAGGAAGATTCACACAATTGGCTCCCTGCAGAGGACAATTTCCAGCTCGCCACGGTAGAGCTTCCCCCCATCAGACAGGCTCATGATGCTCTGCTTGTAGCCCGTCAGGTTCTTTGCGTCCACCTCCTGAACAAGAAGGATGGGATAAAGATGAGGAGATCAGCTATATGGATGAAGTAGAAACTCTATGTAGAATATTTTTTTTTACTGTAGTTTGTGAAGAGGGAGTATGCCGTCAAGGCACCGATAATGTCAAGTCCAGATTTGAGACAAAAATTATGGCATCAAATTATTGTTTCATAGGGCTACTACTGCTTAAACACTCCACAGAGTACCACTAAAGATAAAACATAGATCTCTTAAATCAGGGATGTGTTAGGCTTGAACCCAAGAGCTTGCGTTGCCAAACTGCTCATCTGAAAGCTTGGGTTCTTATCCTTGAAGGGCAGTGCACACTAGGAATTTGGCCGTTATATTAAAAGCATCTAAAATACCATGATAATGCTTCTCCATGAGGGGAAGAAGTGGGTTTACAAAGACACATCAACAGAATGAAAGATGTCAGTTATTGCTAGTAAGTTCACGAGGCGAAATTAGTAACCAATGGCCATTTTCTTTTTTGCCTTCCTGACAACTATAGTTATGTTTGTCTCCATACATGTAACAGTCCCCAAAGTCCGGTGTATCTTGTCACAATTTGGTTCAAATAGAAACATGCAGCTGTGCAACTACATGTACAAATCCTAATACCTGAGTACCTGAGTATCTCAAAGATCACATCATAAAGGTCAGATTAACTGAACCAAAGGCCAAAACATCTAATCAATACGGTATTGGGTGCCAGAAATAAAAAGCCAGGTCTAAGCCCTCAAAAAGGCAACAGTACAGTATGTCCTGGTATTTAAAATACCAACAAAATTTTACCAAGGTCTCATCTAACCTTCTTATTTGTCTGGTAAAGGTCTCGTAGCAGAGCGTCTAACTCCTGCTCATCAATGTAGCCATTTCCATCCTAAAAGAATCAACAAATATACAAGAGAAATGTTAATTTCACAAAGATGATCTGAAAACAGTGAGCAGACTAGAAATTATTAAACTGTAGCCATTAAAGCTACCACATGTAGCCTCCAAGTTTCCTGCATTTCAGCTATGTTTTCATGGTTTTTGTGCATTGCTCTGCTCCTCAACTTCATTCAATATTTTATGGCAGCCATCATGAACACATCAGCCAACTGTCCATTTATGGATGATGAATAGAAAAAGACTTCCCATTCACAACTCCGTAAAGAGGGTTAGCCGTGAAGTCAATATGGAGCCATTTTGCTAATTAATGAGTTATGTCTCACTGTAGAGTTTGGGGCCAGAAAATAATTCCAAATTGTTGGACATTTTCCCTTGGCAGGTGGCAGAAAACCATGTTCTGTTCATTTAGGCTTGGTCTCAAGATGATTTCAGAGCTGAGTGACTTGCCAATCTTAGTTTTTTTTACTTTGGAGAATGCTCTTTGATTTTTACAAAGCTGGACTGAAGTGTCCCAGATCTTGGGAATAAATAAAGTGTTGATTCTGGTTATTTTCCCTATAAGGATGAAAGACCCAGGCCTCTGCAGAGTTATGGGAAAGCGAAACAAAATAGAGTATCGGCCAGTCTTTCTAAGTTGTGTACCGTCCTGAATTTGAGACATTTTCAAGACCTTATACAGTTTGGGGCTGTGGCACTGTGAGCACTGTGAGCCATGTTAGTATTCAGCTGACCAGCCACACTTTGCCCAAAATCTCCCAGTACCAGTGGCAGCAGCTGCATGTGTTTCAGCTGCAGGGACTGAGCTCATAACAAGACGATGAAACTAATTACACATATAAATGGTGGTCCTACGTACACAGTGTGTGTCTACATGAATGGACTGCAGTGTCTCACTTATAATAGAACATATAAACCTAACCCTAACCCTTTGCCACAAGAAACCGAGTCATTTATTTCCTCAAAACTTGATTCAGCCTTCTTATACTGTATCTACCAAGAAGATGGCTTCTTCTTCCGGCTCATAAAAGCTCACAAGATGTCCCAAACAGCAAAAAAGATTTAGCAGATGCAGAGTGTTAGCTGCTCTCCCTTTCCTTGTTGTATCATATCGCTCCCTGTAGTCCCATCCCACTAATCTGCTGCTAATGTGGAAACCGTGGCCATTAACTGAACCACTGCTCAACCTGTCTCTTTATAAACACCCGGAGCTGTTTACAAAGGAACAGGTGCACCAGGCCTAATTCATTTCCCTATGGTATATAGGTTAAAAAAAACAAGACATTTGCATATTTATGATTGTGACAGAAGAGAAACTGCAAAACAAACAGTGCTGATATATGTATTTGATTTTCCCAGGTCTTCTGTATACCTGCCTGCTACTACTTGCCAGGTACTTTAAAAGCTAGCTTGAGCTTGGGCTGAAATATTTTAGTGCCATTTGTATAAAATATGAGCACCTTCTCATTTTAACAAAGATAAAACAGTGATTTCAGTAGCAAACTGCAGAAAAGTCTTTACTAGCATTCATGGCAGGTAGCCACTGTTAATAAAATAAGTTTAGTATCCGTTTATATCTAAATGTGATAAGGTTCAAATGTTGCTGCTCAGCTGCAAATATCAATATAGTACATAAAAGCTTATAAATCAAAACTTACGTCTGAAGTGGAGCCAGTGTTTGGGAGTGTGTGAAAACTGGTACAGTATTTGTCCCCATCTTGAATAAATACTCACGTACCTTGTCATAGTATGTGAAGATGGCATTGAACTGCTCAGAAGTCAACTTGACACCCTAGAAAAACAAGATTTTAGATTAGATTTAGATTAGTGTAAGATCAAACTTAGTATTGAAAACTAGGTTCATCATAAGTGTTCAAAAATAGGGGCTACACCCTATTAATTATGTTTGCTCATGATCATTAAACGGTCATATTAAGAGTTATTTTCTACATTGGCTTTGTTTCCTACCTGAAATTTGAGTAAGAAATTCTCCTGAACTGGGAGAAGCCTGTGAGAGAGTAGAACTTCATTAAAAGATCCAGTGGTTGTTAAATTATTTAAATCCTGTAACAGAATGTGAGCAGGCAATGTGTTTCAACATTTATATAGCAAACAGAAGCAAGTAAAATTGCACACTACCTTGCCATCTCTGACAGGCCCAACTTCCCATCTCCATTCAGATCAAACATCCTGAGCTACAAAGTGGAAACAGAACAAAAAGACAGGAAAAGACAGAGGAGAGAAACTGAGATGAAAGTTTTTTTGTTTTTTTTTTAGGTATACGTACGCTGTTAAGATAAAGGCAAATGCGGTCCAATACATTTAACTGGCAGAGACAGCCAAAGGGTCCTGCTTTTATTATACATATAAATTTTTCAGTCTTTCTATAGGTTAACACAGGCCCAGTAAATGGACTATCCATAAAGCCCGCTTCATATATGTCATCCACTGCATCAGATGGGTAATTATTAGTAGTTTGTTGGATGATAAGACAAGGAAAGAAAAACAAACTGATTTAAAATGTTTTCATGTAATTTGTGGAGAATAGTTTTTGAAATATGCTTTTAAAACATTTATTAGTGATTAGCAGGATAAAACTTGAGTGAATTCATTCTACTTGCAAAAGTTAAAGGGAGAGCTCTGATTTTATAATACAAAGTCACACTTATGTTATAAATCTGTGAAAAAGCAATAACGGCCAGTTTATCTATGAGTGTGTTGAGGAAACTCATTCAGAAAATTAGGTCACGTCAGCTCTGGGGCCAGGAAGAGGCAGATGTTAGCACATCTGGGCTGTAAACACACAACCTGCAGGAAATAATAGGCAATGGCTACTCAGCCGCATAGTGCTGCTGCCACCAACACAACTGGCCTCTAAGGTTCTCGGGCCAGATGGACCCTCGACATACACCTTTTATAAAGTCTTTACGTTCAGCTCTGACATTTTAAAATCACTTCAAGTTTAGCCACTTACAATTTAGTTACAGTATTTATAGTTTTACTGTGAGAGACCTATAACAAGATGCATATCTCTCTATTTTAACAGCACAGTGGTTTTTCCTATACTCCTGCACTCTGATGAGCATTGACAGTTAGCAGCAGAGGACACAATAACTTTTCAACAGGGGTTTTTGTACAAGAAATAAATATACAAGACACATTTTTTTGAGATAGAAGATATAATGAGCGTTACGTATGTTGGAAAACAAAAAGGTAGGTTGGAAATGTTTTGGATTGTCCATTGTGTGTGTGTGTGTGTATGAGATAGAGAGAGAGACAGTCTTACTATGGTCTGTGTGTACTCCTGCAGTTTCTGGTCATCATAGTGTCTGTTAGCCTTCTCCAGCAGGTCTGACAGAAAACCCTGTGGACAAATACAGACACATTGCAGATAAAAATGAAAAATCATCTCTATCTGATTACAACTTATGATCGGGTAGGGCATTTAGCATCTGAGTATGGTATAGTCAAGGCCTTTTGTATTTTCATCTTTCAAAATAAATCACATCTGGGATCTTTATTTAATGTTTACTGATAAAACACCATGAGAGCTCAAAGACACACTCTGTTAACCCTTATTGTTCAATTCTGACGTAATTCTTTAGAAAACCTAGTTTAGGAAGGAATGAAAGTAACATATAAAGAATGAAAATATCATGGAAAGGTTAAAATAAGGAAACATCAAAGAAAGAAAGATGGTGGAGAATACTAATGATGGGAAGATGCGAATAAAGGAAAGGGAAACATGAGTTGTTGTTTTTTCTTGAGTTTTGTATGCAAAATCCTGAATGTAAAAAGAAACTACATTCAGTATGCATACTAAAATCATCTGTACAGTACTGATGTCAGTATATTCAGATATTTACATTGCTCACAGTCATGTAATGACTTCTTCCTGAGATTGCTTCTGCTTTTTTCCAGAGCTTTATACTCCCACACCTGAGAAACTCATCTGCACCTGGTCAGCTGGAAGGAATGTGATCCCATAACAACCCAAGCCGCCTGATTTGTACATGATGATGTACATGATCACTGACCCCATTAAGGCTCCACTCCCCAGTGTGAAGCACTTTCCTTTACATAATTTGACAGAACATTTTTAAAAGGTGTTGAAGTGAATAACATTTGTGCAGTCTGTAAAGCTTTTTGCATCTGAATCCTCACCTGAAATAAACACTCATTGTCTCTAGGGATTGTTTTTAGGGGAGCAGCCACTTCAAAGCTGTGGCTTGGCATATTTGTCTTAATGATTGCGCGTTGAATAAATGTGAATCACTGAAATTTTTAAAGGAATTTAAAAATGTTTTACCAAATTTGTTGGGGGCTTTCTAGGGAGATGCTTATTTGCTGACTATTATTATCTAGGGAGACTCAAACCAATTGCAAGTGTACAGTAAAAGATGAAGCTTGAATATATTAATTTGCTGGTCATTAGCCTAGCTTAGCATAAAGGATGAAAATGTTGGAAAAGTGGTATCCTATCTAGGTAAAAAGAAGCCTCTTTACCAGCACAAAGCTTGCTAATGAAACAGTAAATCCCATAAGCTTGGGGTCACCACAGCAGATCATTGATTCAGACACGCTGGATGCCTTCCTGATGCAACCCTCCCCAATTTGCCAGGCTTGGAAGCAGCACCTAGTCTTGCACAACCTCAGCAGCTTAGGTTGGCCACTTTTGGTGTTCAATGTCTTGCTCAGGGACATGAAACGTGAAACTAACATGTTGTGTTTATTTAGAAAGTTACTTTTTGGTACTATTTTACAGAGACCAGTGGCCCGCCAGGTGGATTACTTGGTGTCTTGTGTTCCCTCAAATTTGGCAGACAGGTAGCAGAGCTGTTGACAGGGACAGTTATTGGATTTTTGGACACAGGTCTCAGCTTAGGTCGAGGCACATGCCATGTACACTACTTATAGTGTTGTATTGTGGGATATTTTGTGTCTACTACAGTATGTAGTGAATATATTTACACACTCAAGACTCGGACACAGCTCTTGGCAGAGAAAACAGCAACGAACATAAACAGAGCAGTGGCTCAGTAAGTTTTCCTCCAAAATGTTCCTCTACAATCATAGTTATTTGATGCTGCTGCTGAGATTGTTTGATAGTACCCCACCAGCTAAAGGGTGGATAAGGTGTAATGTTAATTTATGAGGAAGTGAACAACCAACGCTCCAAATGTACACATGCAACATGAGGGCACCATATTGCGTAGGTAAATATGACAGTTACTACCAGACCTGATGCTAATTATGTAGCTGAACTGCTTTCAGATGCAGTGCACAGACAGGAGAGTGGTATCGATCTTTTCATCTACATTTAAGCAATACAGTTCAAACATATCAATTAGGGATAAAGTATAATATTAGCGTAGTTTCATAAAAAATGTCCAAGATTATTTTTTTGTCTCATTCCTTCCTTTTATTTTATTGGTGCAAAACAACATAACATCTAAGTGATGGTGTATATTAAAGAAAAAAATACATGTCAAGACATTCTTATACACTTTAACTTAAATTGAAACAAAAGTATGATAGATACATGAAGGAGAAAAAAATATGACTAATACAGTAGTTTAAATATGTGTAAATAAGCCTGTAAAAAGACAGGAAAAAATGTTAAAGTAAAAGTACATATATAGTAAGTGGCTGCTGAGCTACTACGGCCTCACAATTACAGTTTAGGGTAGGTGCTCTTTAGTGAGCAAGTGTGTGTTTGTTGATGTGAACATGCATGTGTGTGGGGGGGAAAAAACAAAATAAGAATAATTAAAAAGTATGACCAAGTAAGCAGATAAATAATGACCAAGTATTGGTAATACTTTTAAATTAGGTATTGCAGCTTATTGTAGTTTTAAGATGACAGTAAATTACCTACTTAAAATCCGCTCTCATAACGACATTTAGATGGCAATAATTTTAAAAGTCTGACTTCCTTGTGTTTTTGAATATAATCTATAGTAAGAACATACCTTCAATTCATTTGCTTCAATGTAGCCACTTCGATCTGTATCATATCGCCTCCATGCCTGAAAGAAATGATCGAAACAAAAAACAATGCATGACACACAAAGACACTTTTCTCCAGAATGATTTCTCTGCATACATTTCTTTCCCCTTCATAAATTCTCACTGATCGAACCCCTGCTTGTTCTTTAACTGCACTAAGAGTTTGATTTTTTTTTTTTTTCCTGGTGCAGAGCAGAAATTGTTCCAGAGGGAAAGACCACAAAAGCCTGGACCATCACTGTAATCACACAGTTTTCAATACAATTCCCAACACCCACGCACAGACGAGAGGGCAGCGAAAGATGGACGGAGAAATAAAGGAGGGGGAGAAAGTCATTTTAATGAATGTTTTAATCTAGCAGCTGTTCCTGTCCAAAGAAGTGCTTCTTATCAAAGATGGATGGCCTTCCCCCTTCTCCTCTCCTCTCCTACTCCATCCTCCTCCCCCCTCTGCTCCTCCTCTCCTCCTCTGGGCTCTGCAGAGAGGAGCTACAGTGGTGTTATCCATTATATATGACTCTGAAAATAGAAGGTTCTGCTTCCTCATTCTAACCCTTTAAAAACCTCTCTGCCCGCTTCCTCCACCCTGCACCCTTCAACAAAGACTGATTAATCTTCCTCTCTTGTTTTATGTTCCCAAACACTGGCTCTCAGCTTCCCATCGACATTTCATTTACGTCTTCTTGGTGCCTACTTTCCCTTGTTTGCCCTTTGTATCCTTCCCTCTTTCCACACCTTCTCTTACATTTATTCCCATTCTCTCATTTCATTATTGCATCTCAGTGTGACACAGAAGACAAGGACAGCCTATTCCCCAAATGTAATTGGTTTCTAATTGGCTCCATTCTTTCATAGCAGCACATCTAACATGAAATGTGCCATTTTCTTATCTTCTCCAAGCATTTTGCAGAATAAATGATTGCTTCTTTAGATATCTTTCGACACAGATCTTTCTCTGCTGAAGGCTTTTCGTTACCCCTATTTTCATTAATTATTCAGATATCACAGCACTAAATTTGTTTATGCCGAACTTGAATCATTACATATATAAACGGTTTCTTAAACATGCAATCTGACTGTCATACAAACAACCAAACAACACTGTCTTCTTGTTGCCATGTCTGACTTATAATACATACAGTAGATGGTACTGAAATAAGAAGTGGATACGCTGTTAATTGTTTTATGCTGCTGGTTTGGCCCTTGTCATTCAGTTTGTGTAATTGTTGTGTTCTGTTGCAGTAAAATTGCTTCATGTGTAATTCTTTGACTTTCTGTCATGTTTCACACGATATTCAATACAGTAACAATACCATCTAACAACTGTGGGTACCAAAGATTACACAATTCTAATTGTACCGATGGTGATTAAGCTTAGATAGGCTGCACATAACACATGTAATAGTCATTTGGAAACTTCACATAGAAGATTCTTCAATATTTTGAAAAGATTTGAAGATTGAAGATTTTCTGTTTCATTTATCTTACAAATTTGAGTTTTGTGTCTTCTTCTCTTCTCTGCATAGATCAGAAGAGATGATCACATGCATTTACATTACATCATTAACAGTAATCAGTTAATGAGAAGTAAAGCTTGAGTCTTCCAACTGCTAATTCGTAACAGCAGACATGGGCCAACATACAGTATGCAGGCGGGGAGCCTGCATTTTATTTTCCAGACTTCTGAGGTTTGTTTCATTAATTTGTACACCTTCAAGCAGAGAAGGAACAAGCCATGAAATGTAACAATTTGCTGTAATTTCAACAGTAAAATTTTACAATAACTTCTTGTTCTGTCATTTTAAAAAGTTTACCTGTATTTTGCAATGCATCATGGTTAAAAAAAAAACAATTACAGCAGCCACAGCTACAGAAGCTGGAGGTTTGTCAGAAACGGGGCAAAGGGCATCAAGAAAGACTAGTGACGCTAACGCTGTTTGTAAATAACGCCATGCGTTGGCATTATTTCAAAGTAATACTACTCTCTAGGTCTTACTGTAATTTCAAGAAGGTAACTATATGTCTAAGTTTGTAAATTGTACTAATTCCGTGCAGTTTTTGATCGTTATATGACTAATTAGCGCATTAGCATGCTAGCGACCTTAGCATAGCTTTGGTGGACTAGGTGTTAGCTAATGTCTAAAACTAAAACTAGCTCGGTGTATTGTAGTCTGTGAGCATTTAGTTGACAAATCTGACTGCGGAGAGGACATTTGCACTTATTAGACAGAGAGGAGCGAGTAACAGCCTGGACTGTCTGAGCAGTAGAAGCCACTGGCCTCCTACAGCTACAGTCCGACCCGCTTGTTTTAACATTTGTATAAGGTTTGTTATAACTTTTATATATGGTAGGGGGTGTTCATTAGTATATTAAGGCGACTTAGACCACTTTTAAATAAGTCATTTTGTCAGAGAATTCCCAACATCTCCACATCAACAACAACAGGAGCCGCAGACTAGGTCAGTGTTAATTAGGATTTTAACCATGACAACAATATATTTAGTAATGAGTAGTAAAAATATTATGTTTGTGCAATTGTTTGATGCTGTTGTCCTTCCTAGCTGGGGCTGGTTGAGAAATATCCAACCAGAGTTTAGGTGGATAAAATGATATCTCATTATATCATACAATCTTGTGACATGAATTTCAAATTATTCCTTTAAATGTTAAGAACCTCACATTTCCATTGTATTAGTCACTGTATTGCAGAGCTACTTCCTGCTTTAGCTTGGAGAGCCCAATTTTCATTTTGTTAGGGGAAATGATTGGTTTGTCTTGTACAACCATGTGGAATTTCACTCTTATATAGAATAGCCGTGAGCACTTTGGTCACTAACTTTTGTTTAATGTAATTTTGTGATTATCAGATATTTCATTGGAACCAATGCAACCAGTGGCTCCACGACGACAAAGTGGGCCAGCATAAGCGGTGGGAAGTGCCTGCGAAGAAAACAAGTTAGTCTTTGTGTCTCTTTTCTCTTCAGGCAAGTGGACTGGAATGGATTTGAGCATAGTCATATACTAAACAAAAGATAATTACTTTTTCATCTCAGGTTCTCAAAGACCTGTAAAACTATTTACTTTTAACAAAGATTTTTTGTTGCAGTTATGACTACTGTTTTATTTAACAGTAGAAGACAAACTAATGCAACGCCGATTTTGGATTACTTGTGTATTAAGGTTTCCTTCAAAACACTTCTGAATAGCTGCTAATGTAAAATGCTAAAATTACCTGTAAAAACATTTTACAACAACATATTGTTTTGTGAACTATTTACAGGTATTTACTTCTGTAATCTTTATAGAATACAAGACAAAGTTTTAAACTAGATTACAATTAATTATTGTTTTTCTGTCATAATACAATACATTGCTGTAAGGTTAAATACAACTAAACCCTGTAAAATATATACCAAGTTGTATACAGTAATTCTTTTTACAGTAATTAAGTGCACATTTTACAAGATTTTTTTGGCAACTGTTTTGTCCGGTAATTACTGTAAATTTACAGGCAATTTGTTACAATGTAGGTAGAAATTGGAATATAAAGGCTGGCAGCAGTCTGTCCTGGCTAATGACACGCAACAAGAAACATTTATACAATAGTCCAAAAAGGCAAAAGTCAGAATTTGTCCAGAGGGGGCAATAGGTTTCCAAGACAAATCCATTCATACGCTCTCTTACCGCCATGAACTCAGCACTGGAGCTGACAAACTGTCTGAAGCACAGCAAGAAGTTCTCTTCAGTTGGGAGAATCTGGGCCAGCTAGAGAGAGAAGTGGCAAGAACATGGGGGTGATGAGAACACAAGATGGTGGGATTGAAATGTTGAGAGACAAAAGATGGAGACTGGGGAGCTTTTTTTGTCTCCAAAGCTTAAACGGGCAACAAAGACATAAATAATAGAGAACTATAACCTCAGAAGCCGAGCTGTGCCTAAATTGGAATGATTTTTTGTTTTTAATCTTGTTTTTGGATGTTTACACAAAGGCTTGACACTGGATATTCTCTACAACAATTCAACCTAGAGCTCATTTGCAGATTTCCCAGGCTGGCAGTGGATTATTGATGTTTCAGAAGCCCTCATTTTTGCATCTCTTTTAGGTCAGGCTGAAAAAAATGGTAAAATTAAGGGAAAAGCTAACCAACATTCAAAGCAAAGAGGCCATCATAAAGACTCTGATACAATAGATGGGAGTATTGACACAGGCTTTTACTCCATACATTTGGCTCTAAGAAATATCTTAGATTTTTCTTTTTACTGCTATTTGAGAAGAAAACGTAACCAAAGACACATTTTACTTATTGGGTCTGAGCCACATTTCAGTGAAAGTAGAAAAGCCAGCTGAAAAGCTTCGCTAATGGTTTTGTACAAATGTATGAAACTTTTACAATAATTTTTTTCCTATAAAAATCTAAATAAATTGTTATACATGTTGAAAATACACTCCTGATTTCTTAACATTCCTTGGATTAGAAGACTGACATAATTTTTATGTCTGCTAAACATGACACGAAAGGCTGCTGCAAATAACTTACCTAAACAAGGGAAAACCATTAACCAGGCTCTTTTACACATCTTTTCATTTTATACATCTTTAATATCTTTAAGAATCATTATGTCATTTTATAATCTCTGAAAAAAAAGTGTAAAACTCCAGTAGCCCAACCAGTAGAGACCTTATCATCAAGAATGGTCAACAGATAGACACACAAATGACAAAATTTAGTTTTTTCAAAGGGATCGAACTAATAATAAACTGTATAACTTGTTACGTAAAATTTGGAGGAACTGGGTGGCTTTTGTTATTACGTGTAATAACTGGCTGCAGTTTTACATTCAATGGAGACATATGAGTTGTAATAGTTCTGAAATCTTATTGTCAGAAAAGAAAAGTAAATTAATAAGCATCAAAACATAAATATATTACATTCTGGAGAAGTTACTGTTTCCAGTCCTTCTGCTAAGCTAAGCTGTATGTAAGTGGTGCAAATTATCTCATGAAACATTTTAATTTCCTAAAACCTGAAACTATTCCCGAAAAAACTAATTTTCAACCATTTTCAAACCAAAATTCATGCCGCACCTCCAAAGACTTACCTCTGACATCTCAATTCTTCCATCTCTGTTCTTGTCAAACTTCTGCATGAATTCTTTCATCTTTTCTCTGAATGTGGGATTTGAAGGGTCCTAGAAAACATTTTTACTTAATATGAGTGAGCCCTGAATGCTGAGTATGTGTATCTGTATTTAGACTCTAGTGCTTTAACTCACCACCCCTGCCCCTCTCCGGGCTATCTCCAGCTCCCGGAAGAAGTTCTCCAGTTCCTTCCCCTCAATGTAGCCATTACCTGGGAGACAGACAGACCATAACCCCACATTATCACTATATACCACACAGGACTCTGAAAAGAAAACCCATTAGCACAGATATAGTCACAGTGCCAAACTGATCCCAGCATGACTTGGTTTTGTATAGGTATTGATTCAAATTTGAGCCTATTACCAGCAACTCTCTTCTTTTCCCTTTGGCTCAATAGATTCAATTCTTTACTGACACGATGCAAACTGATCACTACTCAAAGTCTGCATATTCACATGATTGTATGCAAGGAGAGGCTATATTTGGAAATGTTTTGAAGGTAATGCTCCACATGCATCTTCTTTTATTTCACTGAGATCAATACAGTGAGGAGTATAAATATGGATAACAACTGTGATATATAATAGTGTGATGCCAAAAATAAAATGTTCATTTTCAGACTGTTTCTACCTTGTTTTACTGAGCGCTATCAATCACTGTGTCAAATTAGGTGTCACTTTAGTGACACTTTCAGTGCTTGTCATCACAGGGTGTCCATTCTGTAATGGCAAATTAGGCTTGGAGGGCAACAATGATTCCTCCTCTTCTAATCTTTACTCCTGGTGCTCTGGTGCCCTGACAGTACCTATTCAGAGGACAAATGAGCGTGCCTGCTTCACCCAGGTAGTCTGTGAACCTGAGCTAAAATTCTATCAACAAGCTCGCTCAAGGGCTGGACAGATGGCTCCAAACGATGTGACTAGCTGCTTCAATAAAACCCTGGAAGGCAGAGCTGCCTCATTAAACACCAACAAAGATTATTATGCCATCCACTTCCTTTCCTCTCCCTCTAACTCGCTGTCTTTTTCTGTCATCTTGTATCTAACTCCTTCCTTCTATCCAACCAAAACCATCTTTGTTCTTATGCATGAAAGTTTTTTTTGCATGTGATGTGCATGTGTGTGTGTACATGCTTGTATTTCTTAGTGATCTTAGGAAAAGTGATGAATACAAGCTGTGCTGTTTGAATAAGTGGGGCAGTGAAATGCCTCGCTGCTATCGAGCCTCCCTTCAGTGAGTCTTATTGACATTTAGCCCTCTGGAGAGAAATGGCATGGTTGATAATTAGAGGAAGATGTGATTAACTACAAGGCAAATGGCATAAAATGACAATGAAAATAGATTTATTAATAGATTATGCTGAGGTTCAACAAATGTGAATAATAGAGCCATAAACCCCATTATATATGTCCATGAGGGAGCATCTGTTTGTGGTTGTACTGTGATGTGTAGCTGTAGGAGAAAGGTTTCTTTTCCAAACAGCCTAGAAAGCACCTTTTGTTTTGACTAAATATTTGTGCTAAACCCCTCCAGTGTATCCATGTGGTCCCAAATCCAGTTTCTAGTGACCACATAGGCATTTACAGTGAATGCAATTAATGCTATACTGGTGTGAAGATCCCAGCCAGACAACACATTTTATTGCTGACTTGACGCACTGCCAGATCATTTCAATTAAATGTCAAATAACTAGTTTTACACATCGTAATAAGAGCAGTCCTACAGTACCAACTTCATAGAATAGGGTGTTTCAGTGCAAGCACTAAAAGCTTACGACAACGAGCAAGATAAAAGTTTCACAAAATCACCGTTGGCCCAAATACATACTCTTTGAGATACTGCGTCACTGAAGCCCCAGGAGAGGCTGGAAAAGACGCTTTACTTTTCTGGCTCTGATACTAAAACGCCACTGCAACACAGGAAAACTCCCAAAGTGGGCAGCTATGTCAACTAAGTGCATATTTAAAGCCTATACAAAGTGCATTTGCCTTTCAAAGTAGAGCGCAGCCCCCCGTCTATTCAAATATTTTGTGTTGAGATCACAGATGGGTCAATTCAGGATTTTGCCTAATATTCCAAATTACCATATCCAGGTAGAAAATGACAGCAAATGCTCCATATTTGGCACAAGAATTGCGGTTGTTTCCTTTTTTTAAGCTTTGAAGTGTTTGAATTGAAAAGGTTGGACGAAGACAGCAGAGAAAGATGAGAGGGGTGCAGAGTGGAGGGAGCTGAGAGATGTGCAATCCAGATGAGATTTGAACCTGGGCCAGCAGGGGAATATGTGGTTTCATCATCTTTGGGTGCATTGCCTCCTGTGTATTTTTATCTGCAACTCAAAGATGTTTGCTCAATCTGAGCAAACAAATTAGCTCTTCTTTCTTTCTGCCGAGGGAGAAGACACTCCCGGTAATGAGAGCATAAATCAAACACAGTAGCCAAATCTGGTGCCGCACACTGCTTGTATTTGATTTGCAAAGTGGCTCATTTCAAAGCACAGTATATTAAAATACCTCTGTCTTAGGACTTAAACACATGTGTGGCATGGGATTTATGTCCATATGCTTTAACAAGGTCAAAAGGAGTAAAAACAAAAAAACAGGTGAACTTTGGTTTATATGGAGGAGCTCAGCTGCTGTGCCACACCCAGCTCCTCATTTCACCTTGATTTCTCTGTGGATTATGGTTTCAGAATGTGTGCAGGCACCAAAACCCACGATGCCCAGGATTTTGTGTGTGTGTGTGAAACGAAAAGGTGCAACACACTTACCCTGTCTGCATGTGTCCTTTTGGACATCTCAAGACTGAAGGCTTACTGTTAAATTATCACCAATTAAAGGCAGGTATGATACAAATACTACAATCTAACACTGTTTGTGGTTTATGATTTATGGACATGTGAATTTGAATTAACTGACCAATAACCAGAGAGTTGGTTAACATGGTAAGTTTAAGTTTTTTTCCTAATTATTTGGTGCAGCAAAGGGCACAGAGCTTGTTCTCCCTGAAGGATGAAACCTCCGGTGCACTGCATGCCAATTATAGTCAATTTAGCAATTCAATAAAGGACAATTAGAGAAATACATAAGATTTCAATGGAATTTTAAATATTTCTGTGGTCAGATTGACTACTGTGAACTTCCACAGGATCCACAGGATTGTCTATAATTCTTCATTAGAATTTTGAATCAGTATGTCAGTGTGATAAAATTGTTGAAAATATAAATCAAACTGAAACACACGTGGATATTTGCAGACAGAATGAAAGACAAACAGATTCAGTGCAGCAGAGAGGACAGTGATGGTGGCTGAGACTGGGGAAAAGTGTGTGTGTGTTACATGTTGTTATACTGAGCTATCTTCACTGCATGAAGAGCACCACTTACACCACACGCTGCACTTATTTATGACACTTAAATAGGTGAAGCCATTTAAAATCAAGAGCATCCTTCATTTATAGATTAAGAGCCAATCTTCCCAATAAACATCAATTAAATCTTAAATTTGTTAACATACATTAACAATTAAAATAAGATGTTTTTATTCCTTAAAAAATATCCAGTGTCCAGGTCTACGTCAACCATGTATCATCGGAGAAGCGAACGTGTCGTTAGACAGAGGAACAACGCTGCATCCTCCTAAACTCTAAACTTTGTGCACTTTACCCACTTTTTTGTCATAAGATATTTTATCGTGTATTCAAACAAAATTCAACTCAAAAACCTAAAAATTATAATTATAATTAAAAATATAAATTATACAACAAACTGACAAATTCACTTGAAAACTTTTTGAGGGGCTCCAGGAATTCAGTGGGATGTATCCAAAGCCAAGTTTTAATATACAAAGCTGCTGCTTCGTGCAAAGTGTCTTAAAGACAAAACTGCCCGCTGTCCTTCGAGACTGCAAGGATGAGTTAATCCTTTAATATCCACATTTTCTACACTGTCATAGTGATGAGACGGCAAACATTTGCTGTTTGTGTCTTTCTAAGATTTGTGCTGAACTGTTGTGTTTAGTTATCATTTTTGCAGTCTGGTCCGTTTTGCAGCAGTAATGGAATTCCGTAATATTTCATGCATTCTGAGTTTGGACTAACTTTTGGGAAGGAAAAAAGTGTCCTACCATCAGTATCGAAATGTTTCCAAATGTCGAGGAACTGGGACGCGGTAACCTCGGCCAGGTGCAGGTGAGGAGGTTGCTGTGCTGTGTTTGCCATGATGCTCTCAAAGGCTGCTTCTACGGGTCCGACTTCAGAAAATCCCCGACTAACTTTACAATGTGTCCTGTTCAAACACACCCCACACTGTGGCCCCAGCGCGCCGCCCGCCGCTTTTTAACCCTGATGCAGGAGCGGCAACACCGCTGTACCGCCGCTCGGGGCGCACTGCCACCAAGAGCATCCATCTGAGTCAGCCTGCTTCTCTCTCTCTCTCTCTCTCTCTCTCTCTCTCTCTCTCTCTCTCTCTCTCTCTCTCTCTCTCTCTTTCTCCACACACACACGCAATCTCTATCCCTCTCTGTAGGCTGAGTGGGTGTTTGCGTCTACGTGTACGTTGTATGTTGTTATACTTAGCTATCTCCGCTGTGTGTGCAGGGGGGGCATAAGAGAGATGCAGATAGTGAGCAGATTGTTGTTTTTTGCATCATCACGCTTTACAGTAAATCCCATGTGTTTGTTTGTTTGACCATGTCCATGTGAATTCCCATGTTTCAGCATGCATGACAAATTCATGCCTCTGTGTGTGCGCGCGCGCATAGACGTGTTTAATTTCCTACTATATCTGTGTGCGTATCTAAGCGTGCAGCTCCTCGAGCTTGTCTGCCAGTGTGTGAGGCTTCACAGACTTAATTAGAACTCACACACTAATCACATTTCCCACACTGCCGCCAGCCAGTAGTGATTAGCCCACATAATAAATGTAAATTTTGAAAAAAAAAAGAAGGAAAAAACTTCAATAATGGCCAGTCTACTGTTAATACGGGCAGACAAAGCTACAGATCCTATTAGGAGAATGAGGAAGAAAAAAAATGTACTCATATATATTTCTACATCTCATTTTCTCCAAGAGTTGACTGTAATGAGCAGGAGGGCAAGTATCCCCTAAAGCTTTTCCCTGCTGTTGGGTGAAATCTGAAAAGGCAGCACTTCACCCATGAAGAAAATGTATAATATTTTACTCACATATGTTTTTTTAAACCCTGTGAAGAGTACTGTGTATGTTTGATTTCAATAAGTAGGCTGACTTATCACTCTATACCTTCCAGACATCCAAAGCAACTTTATTTAAAGGTGCACTTATGGCTGCTCTTCAGGTTTAACTCCAGTGATCTCATTTTCTGGTTTTCAACAACTTCTGATGGAAATTCTTGATCAGCTTCAATGTTGTGTAGATGGTAAAAGTTTGAAAAGCATGATTATGTGATTTTTAAAAGTTAGATGCGAGTGAAAGGCCTCCTGGCCCATTTCTTCACTCTAGTTCAGCATTAAAACTGGACTAGCAGGGAATCAGTAAATGTAGCTGTCTCCAAAATTCAGAAATGAACATACCCAAGTAATTTTTATTTATCTAGGTTGCCTGACATCTTATTCACACAGTATATGTAGTATACTGTACTTTAGAGGTGCTGGTTCCAGTCTTAATGCTAAGCTTGGCTACTTGTCCTCTGTTGTCTTTATTTGCCCTTTAAAAAAGAAAGTGAATAAACATAGTTTCCCAAATATTTAACTGTGGAGGGTGTTCAGTAATATTTTGTCATCATATCAAAAAGTAAGCATTTGTGGCATCACTAAGTATATTGAGTGTTAACATTTTGTCATTTCCAGTGCAATAAATCAGGTGTCACCTGGCTGATGCTGGAATAATGGCAAATCATTGGGAGGAACCAGTTAAACCAAGCTGGCATCGTGCAGCCTATAGACGCATTGTTGAACTTGACCTGTCACATCTCGTCAGAGGTGGAGCAGTAATTTTCCAGATCCACCCTGCTGCCTTTTGGTACAGTGCTGACACACAGCTGGCAGCCCATTCCTTTTGGCGGCAGCGTGTGAAAGTCAGCAAAGACATTCCCTCACTTATGCTACTTCTTATGCTTGTAAAAGTCATATCCACTAACAAGATTGCTTCTGTCTCATAGACAGTATGCGCTTAGTTACATGACAGTGCATAAGAACTGCTTGTGTGCGTGAAGGCGTTTAAGAGTGTAAACTCAGCAGGGCTGTCCGGCTCCACTCCCCAAGCTTCTCTTTTCACCCTATAATAATCAATAGTGGGCCCATCGCTCAGTTGGCATGGTGACAATAGATAGATCAACATTACATTACAGATGAGGCCTGTCGCCAGCCTGTGGGGACTGTGCAGTCAAACGCACTTCATTCTCCTCTTATTCTCTTTAGTCACCACTATCATCTGTCTATATCAGTGTGTCTTGTCTTCCCCTTCCCTCATTCAAAGCAGAGAGGCTGTTATTTGCATCCTACATGCATTTCTGTGTAGATGTCTCACTGTTTTTGTTTTTTTTTACTGTGAAGCTGAGTTGTGGGACATTTTTGTGCATGTGCACAACTACAATCCAGCCAAATAAAGTGTAGGTGTTGTGTTGTCGGGCTGCCTAGTTGATTTGTATTAATATTTCAGTTCCACAGTGCACCTCAACATGCCGTATGTAGATGAATTATGTAACAGAAAGGAGCGGGGCACAGAACAGCCATTTCCACTTCATCTCAATCTCACAGCACGTCTTCTGTTTGAGGTGTGTTTAATGTGAAGGATTGAGAGAGTGACGCTTAAGATGGAGAAAAAGTGTGGATGTGTTGATGAGGTGTGGGGGGTTGTTTCCTTTATCTCCCTCCTTTTCACAGATATGTCCCTGTTCACTGATCCTCATTAGCACTGGAAGTGGAAGAAACTCATTTTCCCCTTGAAAACAAACCTTCAAATGCATGTTGATTGATTCAGTCTCACACACACACCCACACACACACACACGTGCAAGTCCCAAAAATACAACCAACCAGATTTCATCAGCATTTCATCTTTTATTTATTTATTTTACATATAAATTTTTGCATGGAAATTATTTGTTTTAAATCATAGTAGATTTATCTTATATATGAATATATGCAATGCTAAATAGAGTTACACATAGAAAATAAAAAATAGTCAATATAATCTGTAGTATACAGAGTTTTTTCACTCCATTTATTACAAAGGAAGATTTCACAAACCGGACATTAGAATATTTAGGAAAAAAATCCAAACTTGTAATATAGTAATAAGCATGATAATAGACACATTCAAAATGCTAAAATTGAAAATTTGTGCTTAATTGTTTTGTTTTTTTTGTGTGTGTGTATACATTTCCGGTATTCTGGTTTGTAGTATATGGTGCAGTTCTATAATAGGTTTTGTTCAGAGTGGAATTGTACTTTAAGACTATTTGGATGTTAAGGCTGATGCAAATGGCCTAAGAGGTGAACTGCTGATCTACAATTTCTCCAGCCTTTCCAGCTCTAATGAATGAGACGGTCAAATTAACCTGGCACGAGTTTCCAGATTAGAATGGAGAATATTGAAAACTGCAAGTGTTGTGGTCCCTTGTGCAAGTGAAGCTGTTCCCAAAGTAATCTGCTACCGCTTATCCAGATTAACCTTTGGCTTTAGGTATTTTGTTCAGATTGTATTGTTCTTTTTAAGTATAAAATTGCACATTATATATATATTAATATTAGGCTATCACAAAATAAAGGAAAGTAGGTTATAGCTGGTCTCCTTACTGATCACAAGAAACATTCTATACTGTCTCTAATTAGCAGCTATTATTTTATGGCTTGACCTATAAGAAATGTATATAACCGCTCATGTCACCATCAGCCTATGTGCATCTGAAAATATAGATGGATTCATGAGCGGTAAAGGCAAATAGGTCGTATAACATGTAGTCATGTAACAAATTTAAGTATAAATGATGGAAGGTATGATTGTATTAGCAGGAGAGTTGATAGGTTGTCAGTAGTCACATGTACCTGAGCATGCATCAAGATGTGATACACTGTGCCAGTCCCTTCAGGATTTTGCCTGCCATTTTGGGATTGTTGAAGCCTGAAATGACTGATTTCATGTCAGCTTTTCTAAAAGAAAAATCGTGATGGGATGTTTATGTTTTAAACAGCAATTCACAGATGATAGGTTGAATTAATTGTTGCATTTCAACATTGCAAATTCTTGAAGGGACTGACTGTGCATCCTGACACCTGTCGTTGTCAGCATCCAATTTATCCCACCACATCAATAAAACCACCAAGTGTTGTTCGTATTGTGGCTGATCAGTGTTTAGATAATATTGCACAGGTAAGACTTAATACAACCAGCTGTTCATTTCCACTTCATTTCCATCCATTTGTTGTCAGCTAAGCCATCATATCTTCATTTTCAACATCGCCAGTGGATAAAATTCACTGGGACTAAATCCACAATAACATGTCCTTGTCCTTGTCTTTATGTAATCATATTGAATATGAAGCCAAACACACACATTTCACCATTAGGCTATGAGACAGGTCCAGCGTCTAATCATAACTCTTACTCTTACTGTTAATCTACATCGACATTTACCCATTAAACACTAACCTACCCCCTTCAACATGAACAGCTCTCAACAGATACACACCTTTTAAAACCCTATAACCCAAATTTATGGTTATACCATCACCAATGAATTATTTTGCGAGGATGGGAATTATATCTTGTACCCACTGGTTTTAGATCTTGGCAATGATGTTGCTGACGAGCTTCTGGAGGTCGTTTGTTCGGTGCTGCGTGGTCTTCAGCACCTCCTCGTGGTTAGCTTTCTCCTTGCTTTCATAATCTGTCACAACCTTATTGGTGATGAGGGACAGACCCAAGACGCGCAAGCCGCAATGACGAGCCACCACCACCTCTGGGACTGTACTCATACCTAGGCAATAGGAAGAAGTTGCTAAATAATTATGTACATGGAGATATTTAATCAATTAAAAACACCTATCTATTGCTTGCTTGCAAAGGTTTTTTCTTAGTATCCCTTTAACAAAACGTGAGGGGGCCGTACTAACCCACAGCGTCTGCCCCCAGGTTCTGCAGGACTCTGCATTCTGCAATGGTCTCATATGTCGGCCCAGCCAGCATGCAGTAAACCCCTTCCTGAAGGAAACTGTCGCAGCCCTGCTCCTTTGCTGTTTTCTTGGCCAGAGTCCTCAATTCACAGTCATATGCATCAGACATGCAAGGGAAGCGTGCTCCAAACCTGAGGAGACATTAATTTAATGACTGTAGCTTCAATCTGTAACACAAACATTCCCAGTATATAACTTTTACGTTCACACAGTAGCTGCTTTTGTGGTTATGCTGTACCTTTCATCGTTGTGGCCGCACAGCGGGTTCTGTCCTGCAAATCCCGGCATGTTGATGTGATCCTTAATGAGCATGATGTCTCCCACTTTATAGCTGTCATGGAGGCCCCCTGCAGCGTTTGTGACAATCAGAGTTTTCACACCCAACAGGAAGAAGACTCGCACTGGGAAAGCCACCTGTAGACACAAACATGCTGTGCTTCAGAGAATGACACTGTCATTATTTTATTGCCTTGATGTTGTGTGTGTGTCAAGGATATGTATCATGTGAGAAGTCAATATTATAAAAAGGGGCAGCCTTTGCATGGATTTTTATGACTGTGGGTTTTGCCATGTCTGAACAGTTCAGTACTAACCTCTATAGGGCAGCTGTAGTCACATTTCAAAATTGCTTTTCCTATTTCACATTTCTCTACAACTTGTATTGCCATTGAAAGTATTTTGCTAGTTAGTGCAGAATAGTTTTCAGGTACTCTGCCTTCTTGATAAGGTCATTCCTGTCATTTTAGAACATTAGACTTTGTTAAAAAAGTTTTGCATTGTTTGCTGGATCATGTTGGAAGTGAACTTGTGTAATAGAAGAACTGTCAGTAGTTAAATGTTGCAGCAAGCCGTTAATGTTGAGTTTGCTTTATTAAAACAAATTGGGTCTGGGGTGGCAATGCTTACTTGGCCAAGCTAGTTTTTAGTTGAAGAGGATGTACAGTATGTTGTCTGAGGAAAAAAGCTTGTGACTGGAAGGTCAATTTAAAAATTAGTTTGAGAACAATTGTCCAACTCACTGGATGACACTGACACTGCCGTCCTTTTACCCATCCAGCTAGTGTGGGTTATAAAACTTGATCCTTGTCTCATCTTGTTTTCTTTTCAGCTTACAAGAATTATAACACAAATGATGAGAATTATCGTGAGAATTTACCTGACAGGGTAGTTAAATCTTTTTGAGTACAACTCAGTTTATGTAGATATCAGCTGATGCATCTTCTTTCCAAAGTTCTAACTGCATATAGGAGTCATAATGCATCTGGCCTTCTATTACTGAATGTATAAAACTGCATTTTATGATTCACTTGGCTTATATTGGTCATTTTATGTGAAGATGACACATTTCTGTGGGTAATAAAATAAACCACACATACAGTGTACCTGCCGACCAAAGGCCAGTGCCATGTCTAGGAACTGGGTGAGTTTTTTATCACAACTAGTAAATCGTTAGCCAGATTTCTGAGCAACATTTAAAACTTATTATTGTCGAGGGTTGTGTAGCTCACAACTTATAAAGGCACTGGAAAACACGAAATGTGCACAATTACATGAAAATTATATTATAAACGATAATTGAAAAAAAACCAAGTTGCTATCCGTGAAAGTATAAAGTGCAAGTACTTTGTTTCTGTATATTTTTAATGTATCTGTACTTAACTAGAATTAATTATGGCTACTTTTACTCCACTACATCTAAGAGCAAATATCTGTACCTTTTACTCCACTACATTTCTAATCAAAGTGACATTACATGTTACAAATACACTTTGCATATTTCATAATAAACCACTTCTTCCATTTTTTTTAATGAAAATGAATAACAAGAGAAAGGCATAGTGTCAGTTTCTCCTTCCATCCTATTTAAAAGACTATTTGACATATTCTATTCACAAAACATGAGTAGTTTAGAAATAAAATTGGAAAAAGCATCAGATCATTTAGCTAAACAACTTTAACCATTAACCATTTAATAATGTTCCCCCAAACTTGAAGCAGCGCTGCTCCACAGATAAGGACAAAGAAAAGATTTTATTTAAGTAAAATGTAAATCATGTACTTAATTTCTGTAAAGTAGAAATTTCAGCGGGTACTTGTAATTTTATTATAATACACAATTGTTTGTTTATTTCTACTTTTACTTAAGTACAGTTTTTCAATACTTCTTCCACCACTGGTTGCTTTCGATAAACGTTTCTGCTAAATTTAAATTCAGTATTTACTTGTAACCTGAAATACCGACTTGTGGCACCAAATCAGTCATATGACATGTAACACGAGACTCCCACTGTTGCAAGAATACTAGTGGTTTAAAGATTAGGCCTAGCTAAAGAAACTGTGAATGTTTTTCTCAAAGTGACTGACAAAGTCAGAGTTTAAACTGCCAGCTGTAGTTCAGTTGTCCTGGATAGTATATCATTCACATCAGCAGGGTCTCAGAATTCAGGGGCAAGTTGGATTTTGACCAAATGGAGACAAAAAACTGCTCACAAGGCAAATTACAGGAGTAAAAAAGCATATATCTCTGAGTGTTAAGCATTGAGTTTGATCTGATGCAAACATAACATACTAATTAATAACAAGTACATTATTACAACAAGTTAATTTTACTGGCTGTTTAGATCTTTTCTTTAACAATAACCTTCCCCCCAGCTTCCTAGCAGCACTTCATACTGTATACTCTATAGTTCATACTATAGCTTACAGTGTGTATGTTGTAGCCCTCGTAGAAATGGAATCGTCCCTGCATGCAGACACAGTCACAGGCCTGCAGCTTCCCAAAGACCAGATGACCACCATGACCTGCCACTGCAGAGCACATACACATACACATCAAGAGGAGCTGCTAGTATGGCTAAAGAGCATCCAAACACTTATATGCTTTTGATATAATGCAAATGACAACAGACACGACCTACCAGTGCTAGTAGGGAAACGTGGGATGTCCTTATAATCAAAGACCTTCTTGTCGTCCAGCAGATCAGCCAGACTGCCCAGACCTGAGCCACAGATGATGGCCACTTTAGGACGCTGCTCTGTGTGGGTGAGCAACCAGTCTGCTGTCTCTTTGTATTCTTCATAAGTGTAACTGAAAAATAATGGAAACATTTTAATTAATATGAAATGTTACTTGTTACATTATTCCATGTGTGTATGATAATTGCCACCATAACCATCATTGTTATCCCAAAGTAAATGCCATAAAAACTAATCAACATCTGTCACGCTTACAATTAAAAGTCAGAGTAGCGGACAGATGAAACATATGCGAAGCTACTCTAAAAAGAAAATCCTCAAAGTCCTGATAATATTATACAATACTCTGCAACAACCATGCTAAGTAGAGATGCTGGAGGGGAAACCACTCTGAAATGCACAGGAGTAAAAGGACACGCAAAGGAACATAATGTACAACAGACTTATGGGTTTTTACTTTGTCATTTTAACAGCACCAGCCAAATTATTATTCAGGGATGTTGATTTGATTGGGAGTGCCTCGAGGTACTACATTATACAAAGTCTAGAACAGGCTGTAATTCTGATTATAAATTTGGTTGTATGCCTATATGCTTGATAGTGTACCTCAGCATGCCTCTAACTTTGTCATTAAAATACAATTACACTTCACCAGACCAATCTGCGGCGGGAGGAAGCCTCATGGTTTCAGGCCCATTTCAGAGCTGCTGTCTAAGATGACTGCTACATCAGACTAGTTTTCCCAATGTAATTTAAGGTTAAAACAGGAGCTGGGAAATCTTTTAGTGCTGAATAGGAGAGTGAAGTTACAGTGATTAACTTTTATGTGTAAATAATGCCCCACCCAACTACCTGAGGGCTTTGTATTGACTGTATCTCTGAAACCTGAGATTTAAAGTTTCCAGTGGACCAGTTACCAGGCCAATTAACTGCTAGCACACCCTCTATTCACCGTCAGCTCTGCCAGCTTCAGATGATGGGTGTAGAGCAATACCAAAGGCGTGAGAAAATGGATTTAGCTCTACTATTTCTATATTTTAAATTTCTATATTTTAACACTCTGTGGGACAATCATCCCAATACCTTACAAGTACAGCTGTGGCACATGTTTGTATGGCTGTCATTACCAGTCAGTTGCAGAAGTTGCCCTTCACATAACTCTTCATGTGGTTATGGCAGCATTACACACAAACACACACATACACTTGACAACAGGTGGCAGGTATAACTTCTGCTGTTCTGTCTTTAAGTAATTCATAAACAGGTTCACTGAACTGTAGCCTAGAAGGTGAGAAATTACTGGTAACAGTTCAGTTTATGTAACATGACAAATGACTGTCTTTTTATAATGAGTGATTCATAAACACAAGAATTGACACATGGAGACATCAGCACTCATATGCATTATATCACCAAACCACAATATTTCCACCAATGAATCACTAAACTGACCAACAAAAACATTTATTTATATATATATATATATATATATATATATATATATATATATATATATATATATATAATTTTGACAGTGGCTAAGCCTTTAACCCTCCCAACTGAAGAACAAATCAGATTATTTCTATAATACCTCCTTGATATTTCTAGTCTAATACTAACTTTGTAAGCCTGTATTGTTTTCACCACTTTGTGATATTTAATGTCACAAAGTTAAACAGTATTTCTTTCAGCTAGAAACACCGTTCAAACTTCAAAATGACCAGTTTATTATTGCTTGCTTTATAGCTTTTGATATCTTTTATACATTTTAAAATTTTTATACTTATGATGCCATTGACGATATCATCAATGATATCACCTTGTTGCCTTTGTAGTTTTTACCTTTCATGTTTGTCTTTGATGTTTAACTAACCAGTATAAGAAAACAGTTCAGCTATTTTCAGCTTTGCTAAATGCTTTTTCTAGTTAATTTGTAATACATTTGTACAAGGAGATGAATACTTTTGCACTTTTACCAGAATTTTTGGTAAACTCCTTGATCATCAAGAAAAATAGTACTCCAAATGTGCACTAAATATTATAGTGATGGAAAAAAAGTTTTACACTTTTTGCCATTTGAAAATAGGGAGATGCAATTGTTTTGCAACAAATGTATCATGAACTAGAACTAAGGTCAAAGAACTTATAACAAATAATGAAACGATATGAGTATGAGTTTATTTTCCACCAGTTTTACATAAACTGTTTGATTTTCCTCTAAAATGTCCATATTACCATGAGCTGCACACTATTAAATGTCTTTTTTCATAAGCGTTTGAACAGGCTACTTCAGATTTACTGTGCGCATTTGGTCCACACCATCCCATTTGAAAAGACAACTGTGGCACATGCAGGCTAAGCGTTAACAATAGTCTATTTAAGTTTCCATACTCCCTCTCGACTTTTTCTTTCAGTGCTGCTGTCTTATTATTCATCTGTGGCTCTGACCTCTCTGACTCCCGTGGCACCGGCCGACCCGCACGGAGCTGTCCGTGGTACTTGACGCAGACGCAGCTGCACAGCACAGATGGGCCCCCTCACTTATCAATACAAACGAGTCTGACCAGACTGGGCTGTTGCTAAGCACCGAGACTTTTGGTGAAGCAGAAATAGACAAGCCTGTTAAGTGAGTATGCAAAGGGAACCTTACTGACAGAAAACTTCACAGTTGAATAAAAAGAGGAGGTTGATGGACCCGGATTTTTCAGATAATTTTACCAGGGGCTTTTCATTGAAACATTAGCTGTACCACCTGAAACATATACGTCAGAGTGAAGGAGGAAGTCCCTATGCCTATATGTCATTATAATCCTCACAACGCCTGTCTAAACTGCCCTCAAACGGCACAGTTATCATAAAAAATGCAAACTTTACCAACATACTTTGTGTTTTGAACCATCTGAGCCGTATTGTAGCCTAACTAAGCCAAATGAAGCCCTTACAGTTATGAATATACGTTCCACTCCGGTTTACCACCACCCAGAATTATCGGTCTTACCTGCACTGACCGGAGATAGATGATGCCGCTTCCATATCTGATGATGAGGAGAACCAACCTGCTGATAAGACAGCGTTTGTGTCGTTTGCGAGCGGTGCGTTCCACACTCACTTCACAGTAGTTAAGCGGCTGATGGAGCTTCTGCTTCTGCCGACGCAGTAGTGGCTTTGATGGTGCGCGCTGACGTCATGGCGTTAAGGGCGAAGCTTACGCAGGCTGCCGGTCACTTTGTAAAAGACTAATCCAATTTTCTACCACGGTGGACAACTCAGTGATCCGTTCACTGAGAGGGACAGTGGCCTGGGAACGAGGGTAGTAACACAATGAGAGGGCAATATAGGCACTGAAAGAAACGGAAAGTTGTGGGAAATCAGCTACAGCCCTAGAGTTTTTTGAATATTATAAGTTTCTAGTCATTTAGTTGAGATCAACACCTAAAATAGGAACTTTACACGAACATATAATACTGTAAAGATAGTTTTTCTCTCTGTCTCACACACATAGCTACAAGGTGCAGTCTGGGGAGCATGAGAGAGAGAATCAATAATATATCACAACAATACATCAAAACAAATAGGCTCTAAACTAATAATGTGTTAGGTTTATGTGTTCATACATGGGAATGCATTAGATTTTGGTACAGCTTAGTTTTCTAACTATCGTATTTAGTCATACACAGCAGTGGAGCAGATCAGATACTTTATAGTGCTAGTCAGTCTTGGTGGAAAACAAAAATATTAATCCCAGAACAATATCAGTCAAAATATCAATGCCATTAACAATCAGTCAAAGGGGATAAATGAGTGGATTTGTAACGGTGTAAGTAACATTAGAAATTCCTGTGC
Source organism: Channa argus (assembly GCF_033026475.1). Lineage (NCBI taxonomy): Eukaryota > Metazoa > Chordata > Actinopteri > Anabantiformes > Channidae > Channa > Channa argus. The sequence goes on from NC_090200.1 coordinate 24,596,061, forward strand.
TGTCATTGTGTTCACTGGGCTTTCAAATACCTTTAGTAGCCCTACTTGCCTTTTTAATGACCCCTTGAACACATACAGACAAGTAGTTTTGTGTGTGTGCCTTCTTGTATGTGTGTGTGTATATGTACAGGACTTGAAATGGGATGTGCACTTGTTATGGGACTAGTATAGAGGTATTATTTATTCAGCAGTGTACTTTGCAGAAATGTTAGTTTAGCAGACAGTAACTGGATGGTAACTTCTTTACTTGTGGTGGTTGTGTTGTGTTCAACTGTGGAGTATCTCAGTCCTTTATAAAAAAAGATTCTTTACATTGTTATGTGATATTTGATATTACTTCTATTGCATTGAAGATTTCTACTTCTCACTTTCCAATAGTTATTCATAGTTTTATGAACAGTCAGGTTCATGTAAAATTGTCTTTTTTTGGCATTTGGCCTCTGTGCACTACCTCATTGAATTTGAAATGAAACACTCAAGAAAGCAACGTTTTTCAGCTTTAATCTAAGGCGTTTGGGAAAAAGTGGGACAATTAACAATTTGTGAATTACTGCCCACTTTATTAATATATTTGTTAATTTTTTGTGATTTATAAGAATATATTTATAAAAAAGCGTGCCAAATTGAGGAACTACTGTAACATTTATTTTAAACATTTCAAAGCATGAATTCTTATTATCTTAATGTTCTTGTTTAAACCCTTGTTCAAACGACGCGTAGCAGATGCTTGAGGCTGCTTTCTTCTTACAGACAACTTTTCTTTACGCAACATTTCCAGCATCCGGGTTTTTAAGCATCGACATCGCTAGCCAATCAGAAAATAGCTTAGAGGGAGGTGGGCGAGTGCGTTGCTGCGGTAACAAATCACAACGAAGTTGTGGAGCGCTAGAATGACTTTGGGAGAATCTCAATCAACTGTTTATTAACGTACACAGTGGTAAGACGGATTTTTTTACAGCACAGCAAAGCAGCTGGTTAAGCCATGATGCTTCCTCTAGAGTTATGAGTTTAGAGTTTAGCCAGGTAAAAATAAATAAATAAAATATAGCTACAAACCGAGTCGAAAGTTGTTGTTAGCTATCGTCACCTGGGCGACGTAAATTCATTCGTTTTGTTAGTTATGTTAGTGCATGGCTTAGTGCATGACTTTCATTAGCTAACATTAGCTAAAAGATTTTTATGAAAATGTAGCCGATGTGAAGTTTAGTGTAACACTGTAACGTGAGCGAAGAAGATCGCAGGACTTACAGTAAATAACACTTAAAGGGGCGCTACATGCGAGATCAATGAGTTTAATACCAGGTACGTTCCATTCAAAGATTAGAGTGGTAGATGTTGAAAATCACGTATGTACACCATATACCAACGAAACTGTCATTATGTGTACAGTAAACTTCTCTTCTGTTGTCATGTCCTTCTCTGCAGGTGTGTTTATTACAAATCCCATTCAAAATGACAGCCATTCAAATTCCCACAAGAACAAAGTGGTTGAAGAACAAAGTGTCTATGTATAATCAGAAAGTTGTTCTGAAGGAGGACAAGACAAAAAGGGTGAGAATATCATGTTGCTTTTTCTCGCTGAACTCCAATTTACCTGTGTTTTTTCCTGTTGTGAAACATTGTGGCAATAAGAGGGCATGACCATCACCAAGTAATCCAGTTAAAATTAGTCAGCTCTTGTGGGCATTCTCTCCCATTCTGTTACAGAAGCTGTTTCAAATGACCTAACAACACCTTTGTGACTACAGTGTTTTGTTGCTTTAACGTCATCTAAGTACTATTAGGCCTCTGTTCTCTGCTTGAAAAGGTGAAAAGATTAGCAATGGTTAGCAAGGTTTCTCATGTAAGAATGCAATTAACACAAAAAAGATTACAGGTTTTTTAAACCTGAAGTTTTGTTGCCAGTTTTTTATTTACACCTTTAGCTTAAATTAATGTAGACCAATACAACAGCAACAGTTACTGTATATCTCATAGCACAATTGTCAAAGTTCTGTGGATCAGTTTTCCTTGTAGACACCTTGTAAAGGATAGTGTCTCATATGCAATTTTTTGTTGTCCCTGAATAATAAAACAGCATATTATGAATATACAATTGTGTACCTAACTTGCAGCTAATTAATATTGCATATACAATAACCCCTTCAGCTGCATTATTTATTTAAATTTTAAGCAAAAAGAATTTTCTGTATAACCTTGAAACACGTTAATCGCAGTTGGATGTTTCCCTGATGCCAGAGAGTATGTGGAGCAGATACAGTATGTACCACAGTATGCTGCAGATCTTAACATGCTTTTAGATCCTGAAATCAGTCAGTGCTAATGCTCCTGTATGTATTTGAGGCAGGCATCTGCATACTTGTTACAGCTGACAGTTTTGAGTTGAGTGCTTGTGCTCATTATATTTGCTCATTTTCCCTGTCAGTAGTAATAGTCTTGTATGATGTACTCTCTTAAGAGGCAGAAATCAAGCAATCAATGCAATTAGCATACTGAACTGAGGCACTGTGTGTTTGCAGGTGACCCCATCGGTTTACTCTCAGGAGAGGCTACAGTCTACAGAAGAACGTCTGGCAAACACCAACAGGATGCACCCTCCCTGCATCCTGGAGCTTCTTGACATGAGCAAGACTACACATCACAAAGTAAATGCAAGACAGTGTTGTGATATGTCAGTAGCAGAATAATTTGTGTTATAAATTAAATTACATAATAGAGGCTGTATTTTTATTGAATAGTAACACCCTACAAAATAAGGTAGAGAATGGAGAGCAGCTTGCTGTTACAGATGCTGTCTTCAGATATGTTTCAGCTGATTCTTTTGTCTTTATATGAGACCAAAACTCAGTTTACCTTTAAATCACCAAACTACATTGGATTTGAAATTTGATTGCAGAGCTGAGACCAGAAAAAAACACATGTTGTAATTTTTTCATTCATCCCCTGCATGCAGAACATGTGCTTCCTATTAAGGTCATTTAGAATCTACCAAAGCTGTTTCTCCTTACTCAGCAGGCACTAATTGATGTGAAGAGGGCAAGCAGTGTGACTGCTCTGTACTTGGAGCAAAAGGCTATCTAAAGCTTATGATGCTCATAAAACAATAGTTTGCAACCATATCAATTATGAGCACCCATTTTTGCATTTCACCTTTTTCAATTTTTTGGCTGACCTGTCAAATATATGTGACTAACTTCAACTATAGTATGGGCCACTGTTGAAGAATTATTTTAGGTCATCCTGAAAACGAAAAAATGACATGCCTGAACAGTTTTATTTTTACACTTTGACCTGCTATTTTACAATAATAAAGAATAAATGAAAAGCACATTCCCTGTGAAAAACGTAACTTAAAAAAACATAATTTAATGTAAGTTACGAGAGGGGAAGATTGCTCAAGACAACTGCATTTATCAAAAGTGAGGACAACTAAATTCTCAATTATGGGTGTTCGAGGAGCTGGTGTAGGACTAAATATCTCAGTTTGGAGCTATTTCAATCCATATTTTGTCACTCCCATTTTTAAGTGAAAAGAATGCTACAATAAATTGCTGGAATGTACTGTAGCCTTAAAGAATGCTTAACAATGCTTCAAAAAAGGGAAATAAGAGATTGAAATTACCCTGGTCTACTCATACATGAATTATTTAATTATTTGGGCGATTCATATATATTTGTGTGTGTGTGTGTGTGTGTGTGTGTGTGTGTGTAATTATTTGGGGGATTCATATATATTTGTGTGTGTGTGTGATGTCAGTCGTCTTTAGTAGATGTGGACCATGCACTTTTCCAGCCCTACCCATCTGAGCTGGTCTTCCAGAACTTCACTCCAGCACAAACCTACAAGTTACCTCTTCTTCTTCTCAACAATGACAAGGTGTGTGACTGAATAAATGTTAACACTAACATGGCTGATGAGCTAATGTTTCAATCATAAACAGCTCTGTAATAGAATAACAGAAACACGCTATCGTTGACCTTAGTAGTGTAAAAATAGGAACTATTCACAACATGTGTTTGTCTGTGATTGCCTCATGAGGTGTGGGCTGTGTGTAAGCTGTGTAAAATGATTTGAAAAGGTAATAGAGGATTGGAAAAATTTGTACAAGAAGTCAAGTAATAATGAATAAATGATAACTCGAATGTGTATCTCTGTGTAGTTCTGTGTTTGTTGCGGTTTTGGGTTTAAGAATTATTAAAATTTTTGTGACATTTTGTCAAGGTTTCTCGACAAGTGAAGCTAGAGCTGAAAGACTCGGAGTACTTCTATGTGGGTGGTCCAGAGGATGCCTGTTGCAAGGTTGCTCCAGGAATGTCTTCTACTTTCACTGTATTCTTCACCCCGCAGGAGAACAAGGTAAGGGAGATGGAAGGTACTTTGAATTCTTAAAAGAATAACTATTGTGTACGCAAAGTTATAATGGCACATTTCCCTTAATAAGCATACATATAATTTATATTAAGGAAATGATTCGATATTTTGTCCATAACACCAGGGTCAGAAGGTTAAGAGCGAAGTGTAAGGCTTTAAGTTAGACCAGTTCATCCTTTAGTTTTATCTCTTACTACGGCTGTTGGTTAGAGTGAAACATGAGATTTAAAGGTCAACGTGAAATCTATCTTTTATTATAGATAGCATAATCCCTTATCTGTGATAGATGTTTTACAGTAGTATCAACACTTAAATGTTTGTTGCCATGCTAGCCAGTGGTGAGGTTCAGTGGGAGGCTTTGTCTATCAGTTGGTTCGTCGGCCCAACACACTGGCAGATACTCAAATATTACAAAAAAATATATAAATAAATACATAAATAATTGGAAAGGAATGACATTCATGTAGTTGAAAATATCCTACTATTTTCCCTAAACCAACATCTTGTGCCCCCACTAGGTGTAAGTTTTATTTAACTACATATTTCTTTCTGATACGGATATTTATTCCCACTATATTACAGGGACTTTGTGTGTTTAATGCTAAATGGTTAATTCTAGGATGATAGCAAGCTGAAATGTTAAACCCAACTATTAAACATCACCATGATAACACTGTCAATGAGAGTATGTATGGTGATATTTTATATTGGACAAAAAGCAAATAGCGTATGCATTTGCAAGGAAAGGCTGGTGAATCAGGATCAAACACATCAGTAATATATCTATTACTGTATAGATATATTATATATATTATATATATTATATAATTTGTACTCGGTTAAGTTTGAGTGTTTGACACTTTTTTATTGTTCTCCATCAAGGACTACCATCACAATCTGGTTTGTGTAACAGAGAGAGAGCGGTTTGAGGTCCCAGTCCGTGCCATTGGGCCACGTGCCATTCTTGACTTTCAAGATGAGTTCTACTTACCTGTTTGTGCAGTGAAAGCCTTCACACAGAAGACTCACCTAGTCCGCAACATAGGAAACAGCATTGCGATTTTTAAGCTACACACAAAAAAGTAACATTTAACTAACATTTAAAGTATTCGCAAATAAAATGTTTATTAAACATTTGGGTTGGATATTAGTTTTGTTGCAACTTGAAAAAAATTCCATTCTCTTCTGTTGATATCAGGCCTTTTTCAGTGACGCCCTCTTCTGGGACTCTTGATGTTGGCGAGAGCTTGCAGGTGACAGTGGATTTCCACCCTATGACCGTTGGAGACCACACACAGGACTTGCTTCTGCACTACCATACTGGTAAGAAAAAAATAAAAAGAATGATGTCAAACATTTTTGATTTAGCTTCATAAAAATTTTACTATTTGACAGGAAAGCATAAATATAATATCAACCATAAATATCAGAAAATACTACCAATCTTGTACAAATACCATTTTTTTTAACATACACACATGGATACACATGGACCCACACAGAGAGGCTTCAAACTATAAAATGAGTTTTGCCTCAAAAAATAAAATGTCTCATTGTGTCATATCTGTAATGGCCGGGTGTGTTTAGAAGAAGACATTTTCAAACTTTAAAAGTAGTTTGCATGATCGGGGTGGCTGTAGCTCAGTTGGTAAGGCCACGGACCATAGTCCCATCCCCAGCTGTGCACTGCCGGTCCAAGCCCGGTAGAAATTGGGGAGGGTTGCTTCCGGAAAGGCATCTTGTGTAAAAACTGTGCCAAATCAACATGCGGACAATGATCCACTGTGGCGACACTGTGGAGTTTGCATGATCAGTGTCAAATGAGCAGAACTAAAAGGATGAGTGTGTTTACTATTATTGAGTAGGTAAACACCTTAATAAGATTGTCTTTTTGCAGCAATGGTAACCCTGAGGTAACCCACCATTGCCACACACCCATAAAATATAAAAGGCTTCAGCAGTCTGACTCAACCAAATTAAGTCAATATCCTAAAAAAATACATCCTTCTTAGTATTAATTTTCCCCCTTTAGTTTTTATCTGTTCTCTGCAGCTTAGCAATGCATCTTGTGTTCTAGTAAAGACAGAGGGAGTAATGTTTTGTTAAACTAACTTAAACTTTGGGATATGCTTAATGATTTGCTGAACCCTTATTTTAGAGCCATAAACATGAATAAATGTTTGTGTAAAACAGGTACAGTGGATATTGTCTTCCATCACTTCCAATAAAGGTTTAATAAGCCTTTTTTGTATGTTACATGCACACAAAAGAATTTTTCCTGCAGTTTTCTGAGTTCAACATGCTTTCATTATAATATGTAGATAGGTATTCACTTTAGTTGGACGAGTTAGTTTGATTCTTGATTTTCAGCATGTGTGTTTTACTGTCTCTATTTCATATGCAGCCCTTATGAATGCTTTCCATCAATAGATCTACTGTATTTATAGCAGCCCAGCACAAAATGATTTCCCAAGCAGTAAATAACTATGTCTGCTTTCTAGTTGTCTACAGTATTGTGTGATGTGTACAACTATATGTGCTCATATACAGTAAATATGAGTTTTTGGTTCAAAATGGTCCTTTAACCTTCGATGTCTTTTAGCAGCTCAGTAGATACTATGCTGTAGAGTTTTGTGGGTATTTGTGTGTGTTCTTCTGTATGCTTGCGTCCATGAAGTCAAAGGTAACATAACTAATGGTAATTATCCATGATGGTTGTGGTGTTTTGTATTTACTGCGCGCTGCAGCTTCCTCTGCCTCCTTTCCTCTCCTTCAATTTCTTCTAAATTTCTATCTTAATAGCAACCATAGTAACTGTGTTTGCATAGAGCAGGAGCTATACTGCACATCATTTGTAATGTCCAGTTTTGGACTTGAAAGTTAGACAAACTGGCCCCACCTTTTTCCAATGATTAGATAATGTGCAAATATTTGCATAATAAAACAAATAAGAATGGACGAACTTGTTCATACAGCAGCGTGACTCACAGGCTGGATATCCCTTGCGATCAAAGAGATATGAGATCCCTATGAGATCACTACAATGTTAAATCTATAATAAAATGTGAGATGTATTATTTCACAAACAAACTTACTCAGCTTATTGAAGTGTAGTAATCATAAGTCATTCCAGGACTATACCCACTTCTATACCATACTATACATTTGACCCCAGTGCTCACATGTTTTCTAGGGTTGTCTCAGATGGCTTTACAGTGAGCCAAGCTCCTTAACATCAAAGATGAAAAGGAAAAGCTTTTGACTTTGCCTGTGCACACACAAGGGGATCAATTAGAGGTAAAGAGAGAGTGAGTTGCTAGAAAACACCACAGCAGAGCTTTTATCCTGTTCAGCACAAGTTGCATAAGATTATTTATCTGGGGCTTAGATTTTATTTATATTATCTTACCCAGTTTAAAATACCCAAAATGAATTTAAAGACATTTATGGTAAATTAGTGTGTGAAACAGAATGTTTCATTGCAGTTTCATCAGAACCGTAAATTATAGTAACTTGGCAAACTGAACCCAATTCTATACATGTTTTGTTATAGAAATAAGAAATTTCACATTTCATTTGTCCCACCAGCTAAAATCGCTACAGTAAACTGTAGCATGAAAGAGCTTATTCCTAACACAAGTTGGGCACACCACCATCTACTATAAAGCCAATTTTTGCTACACAGCACCCTAAAAGTCATAGGAAAATTAACTGTGTATCATGCAGAAAAACGTTCCTTCATCACCTAGGTAGACATTCAATAGTGTACCACCTCATTACTTTAGTGTCAGAGCCATACGGACAGAAGTGTTGGAACAACAAGGAGTCAAAAAATTTATATATATTTTTTATATTATAATATAATAATAATAATAATAATAATAATAATAATAATAATAATAATAATAATAATAATAATAATAATAATAATAATAATATAATTTATAATATTTATAGCTGTTTATGTGAATGGTTTTCTCATAGGTGTGAATGTAAGTGTGAATGGTTTTCTCTCTGTGTAGCTCTGAGATAGACTGGTCAAGGGTAGACTTCTGAGCCTATGACAGCTGAGATAGGCTTCAGCCCTGTCACGGCCCAAATAGGATAAGGGGTTAAACATAATGGGTGATATAGCTATAGCTCAGTTGGTAAGGCAGTTGTCCACAGACTACATGGTCAGCTGTTTGATCCCTGGTCCTGGCTACATGTCGAAGACACTGAACCCCAAGTTGCTTCCGTTGGTTCAGGTGAACACATTGTATGGCAGCCACCACCACTGGTGTGTGAGTTTGTTTGTGAATGGGTAAATGAGAAGCAATGTTGTGATATAATAGTAATATAAGCTGCCATTTACCATTTACCATAATTACTTGGAAACAATAAAATGCTCAGATAATAGAAACATAATCCTCTAGGTGATGGGATATATGCTCCAAATTGCTAATGCCCAGTAGAGTAAATGTTGCAAAGAAACCTGCCACTTTAGCAAAGTATTGATGTATTTCTGCGGATGCCATTTTGTTGTAAAATCCACAGGAGCTGTTCAAGGGAGTGACACTCATTACATTTGTATTTCACTACAATGGCTACTGTTTTCTTGGTTTAGTTAACTATATTGGTAAATGGTAAATGGTCTGCACTTATATAGCGCTTTTCTACCTATTTGTACTCAAAGCACTTTACACTGCTTCTCATTCACCCATTTGTACTCACACACACACACACACACACACACACACACACACACACACACACACACACACACACACACACACACACACACACACACACACACACACACATGTCAACCCCAAAAGGTTCGTTTGGTCCTTTTATTACAGTCTACTTACATGAGGAAACTGGGATACTCTAATGTCAAATGTTCATACTGATTAATTAAGTTATTTTGTGCATGAACACACTAACGTGAGAGAAGGACGAATGGCAGCCAGATCCACAGGAGTCCCGGACTTCCTGAAGTCCACCACCAGTTCCTTTGTTGAGCTGGAGATGATTGTGCTCGCACCAGTTAACAAAACTCTCTACCACTCCCAGTTGAGGCTGTAAAGTAAACTGGAGGGGGTCCAGAGTAGTTTCACCAGGGGCTGATGCAACATTTGAATGGTGGTGAAGAGAACACACATAGATGTTTTCTTCACCACCATTCACATTTTCTGTCCATAGTCTCAAGCTTTATTCTACATATTCAGACTTTTATTCCATATTCTAAAGTTTCATTCTGTTTTCTCATTTTTTATTTCCTGAATGGCATGCCATAATATATATATCTGTGTGTATGTATATTCAGAGTTAAGTTCCATATTCTTAACCTTTATATATTTAAAATGTTATTCTATATTTTCAGAATTTTGTTCATACTTTGATTGTATTTATTCATATTGCATATACAAGTTTTATATTACATATATATATATATATATATATATGTTTTATCCTTTCGGCCTATCACGTGAGTTCAGGGTCGCCACAGCAGATTATTGTCGCATGTTGATTTGGCAAAGTTTTTACGCCAGATGCCCTTCCTGTTGCAACCATTCCCAGACCGGGGATCGAACCACTGACCCTGTGGTGTGTGTGTGTGTGTGTGTGTGTGTGTGTGTGTGTGTGTGTATATATATATATATATGATGAAGGATTAAAGCCATCCATCATTAAAGTGATTACTATAAAAAACTATAAAAAATATATATCTCCCTCTATGTTTGTGAATGGGTGCTTTTTCCTGATTGTGTATACTGTAAAAGCTATTTTTGGTCTGTGCCCATGACCATAAAGGAGCAGTCGGTGCTTTGTTGTTATGTAAACAGGGATGTCTGCTGAATGAGTTGCAACAGTGCTGGCATTCAGCTTTAAGCTTTTAAAAGGACAGACTCAGGTCCCGAACGCCACTTACAGCCCATCAAGACACTATCATTTTTAATTTAGCACCTTCCCCTGTTTCCTTCACACTCATGTATGTTTCAGGTCATCCTGCCGCTGAAGGCTTTACACTGCTTAAAGGCCATATAAGGCCTCAAGCTAGCTATGTTTGCATGTGTGTGTTCTTTATCAATTTGCATGCACTGTACACTATAGAACTTCAAGTTGGTTCACACTACTTGTATATTTTCCGTTGTCAGTTAAAAGCCAGTGATGCTTTGAAAAATTATAGTTTGCACAGCTCACTTCCATCATGATGTGATAGACAGTCCCTTGTTCAGTAACCCTGTCACTGCTGCTGATTTAAACAAAAAGACAGACAGCTCTTTGGGAATGCTGAAGCATCTGCTTTGACAGAGCGATAGCACCAAGGGGACTTCAGCACAGCAGCCTTAGAAGAGCAGCACACACACACACACACACACACACACGCACGCATGCATGCATGCAGACAGACACAAACAGCAAGCAGCTGCACTTGGGTATGTGTGCCTAAACAAGTACACAAAAATGTAAGCACAAGCATGTGAATCCACACAATAATATACACACATACTGCAGGGCTGTTTGTGCTGTAACCAAAGTAAGCTTAGGGGCTGTGAAGTCCTCTCACTGTGCACATAAAAAATTATGGTAAGAGAAAGTGAGCATTGGGAAGACAGGATGGTGGACAGATATGATGAAAGCTTAGCAATAAGCTGTAGCTCTCCCTGCCTGTCAGCTGCTGTCATAGCATCCATATGCTGGGAGATAATTGCTTTCCTCTCTGCATTCCCTATTTTTCTGTCTCTCTCCCTCATTTCCTTCAATCAATCTTGCTTTGTCCTCTGTGTTCCCAGTTCTCTTTTCTTCTTCATCCGATGATATCTCACAGTTTCAGTCTTTTTTTGGAGCTCTTTTCAGAACTGGCCTTCCTGTAGATCTGTGCCAAGATTTTTGTGTTCCCTCCGTGTTGCCTCTAGGTGCATGATGGGAATATCTGTGATAATTAGCCTGTTGGAAGAACCCACAAGCACTCCTTATATTTGTATTATAATACGTGTTTTCACTATAGGGCATGCAGCAATGGATAGATTTTACCTGCCTAAATTTGTTATGGTCTGGTTAATTTTTTCCTTCTACCAGGACAGGGTGGAAGTTTTTTATCAGTGGATTGTAAAACTAAATAGGTTGCATTAGGAGAGTTTTGCTGCTAGTGAGGCTTTCATGTTACTCACAAGATATGTATTTCAGGTTCCAATAAATCACTTCTGCTCAATCCTGTTTAGGCGTAGGCAGAGATGGATTAAAAGCTCTTATGTCCAGTCTGCACTGAGCATTACTTGAAACCTAATGGGATGAATCATCTTATTATAATTCAACTCATTTGCTTATTATTTTTGAAGATAAACGGTTTAGATTTGGTAGATCCATTAAATAGTCTGACAATTCTAGCTCTATGGAATGGTTGCTTGTCTGGTTCTTTTTTTAAATTTAAAAGTTAATACTTTTCTTTGCCTGTTGATGCTGCAAATGGGAACTGCTCGCCCAGAACTATAGCCGGGTTGTCTGGTTCTTTTTTCTAGTTTTAAATTGATGGTCTCTTGTAAAAACAGATTAAGTAACAGCTGAATAGAGAAAACTACTAAACACTACAGTATATCTCCTAACCTATATTTGTTTGTAGGTAATTGATTTGGATTAAAGTGACTTAAAAAATATGATGAAACACGTTAAGTCAATTTTAGTCAAAGCTGCAGTATGCCAAATTTTGGAATCAAGCTAAAACTAGCATGATATTCAGAGTCATTCTTCTGCATTACACCCGGCCTTTTCTCTCTTTGCTTTGCCACTCCTCGCTCAGCCCTTCAGGTATTAGTCAGGTCCTGTGAAATTATAATACATAAGAAGGTACAAAATTTACCAGTCAAGCAAAGGTCTTTTGACTTGATGGCACCAACACTTAAAAAGGCTGGATTAAAACTACGTAAACATTTGTGGTTTGGATATGGCTAGTCAAAAAGACACATAGGGGTTATTTACTAAAAAAACAGAGTTAGGTCTTGTTAAAATGTTATGGTTTTGTATCAGCTACTTAATACAGGATTAGCTACTTGGTATAAAAAATAAATGTCAAAAATAATATTTAGTTTATGTCAGTAGCTGTTAACAAAATTAACTCATAAAAGGCATTTGTAACAGTGCTTGGCTGCAGGTGGCAACAGTTTAAAAGGTGTAGTACTTTCTTTGTCTGTTGATGCTGAAGAACTGCTGGTCCAGAACTACAGCCCTGACCAAGCTACCACTGCAGCTTTGCTACTGGATGAATGTGTTGGTATTTATTTTTGTTGGACTGTGCTCTTGTTTATTTCAGCTTTGTTAGATTAATATAAGTGGAAGTGCACTTGAAATTTTCAGCTCACAAAATTTCTGCACTCAAACCTGAGAGCTTCTTTTGCTCAGCCAAGAGCCGAATTTCATTCGCTTTCCTGCAGAGCAACCATCAAACCTTCAAAACATTTGCCTTTAGTTAAATAAATCTGCATATCAGAGCAATTTTTCCAGAGTCCCAGTGTGTTTAGAAAATAATTACCTTTGAAACTAAATTTGTAAGTAAGAAATCATTAAAGGCAAGTTTCCATTATTGTTTTGGCTGAGGATAAGCTTTGAAAAGCACAACAGTTAAAATAAAATGGAATCCCCATTGGGTGGCTTGTCGATGAGAAAATGCTCTACAGCGTGTCACTTTGATCTCAGTTTTCATTTATATTAATTATATTGACCAAGGTATTTGTTTTAATGGGCAATGGGGAAATGTTATATAAAATATATTATGAACAGATACTGTATTATAAACATGTTGGGTTGGACCTATGCTGGAAATGTGTCCTTACTAAAAAAATAACCTTTGCAGCAATACAATTATAAATAATCTTAGGATAAGCAGTGTTTTTATGACAGACTAAAACTGCAGTCTTTCTGATTTGAATGTTAACAAACTCACTAAATTTCCATAAGACCTTGTTCTTGTTGGCTTTATACAAAACTTGGTTTTGCATCTTATTTTTTTTGCTTGTTATTGTTGCTCTCCTCTCACTGTTGGAAGTGGGCACAGTGTGATGGTAGCACCTTTTTTTCTACCACAGAGACTCATTAGATGTCCTATAATATTAACCATTAAGGACTATCTCTTGTGGCTCATGGTTTTGAAAGTTTACTCCAGAGAACTACACTCCTGTGTTGTACTGTACTGTGAAATCATATTTACCTTAAGTCTACAGTTAATAATTTAAACCTTTCATGTTTATTTCAGCTTGATGTATTTCATATGGCTGTAACTCAAAAAGATTTAGCATAATAAAGTATGCTTGTTTTTGGACGTGAGTTACCTGGATATTTTGAAACCCATTAAACTCTCTATGTAGATGCTTTTGATCTAGATCCAGTTTTTTAAAGGTAGACTCTCCTGTTTGTCCTTGACTCCACTGTGGCTTTCTCCTCTATTCCCTGTCACATTAGGGCTAAAACTCCCTGTGGAGCAGCAAAGGCTGCTCAGTAGATATTATTCTGTTGTGTTGGGCAGCTCAGTGTGTAACTGTGTCTCCCCGATGCAGTACATTGTTTTAATTAGGAATTAGCTCCATGTAAGTTTGCTTGTTAAATAAGCAATAAAAAGAAGACTAAATGTCCTTCTGGTAATGTGAAGCGCAAGACGGTGAAAGACAAAGCTATCAACAATATTGGTGACTTCTCAGAATATAACATTTACATTTAGTCATTTGGCAGATGCTTTTATCCAAAGCCACTTACAAGTGAGGTACAAGGCAAGCAAAACTCTAACTTAAGGAAGAAATAATAAAGCAAAGTGCTATAAGAAGAGGTGTTTCCATTTAATGTGATGCAAGTGCAAGTACATTTACAGAGTTGTCACACCGTGTCACACTATTGCTATATCAAAGTGTGTATTAGGACCCCCCCCACCCCCCATTCATCACAATGAAATAAATATTCCGTATGTGTGTTCACCATTGGTTTAAAGAGCAGGAGGGTGTGGCCAGTTTTAAAAAAGGAAGTTCATTCATTTATATTATTTGCAAATCTTAGGTATCTAAAAGCCACCCAAATGCTTAAATACATTAAACAGAATACTGAATGGTTCTTTTCTGTGATTTTTCAGTGTCACATTGCTAGATCTGGTTGTCCTTGCTACGAGGACAGTCAGTGTTTTAACATATTAAAACCAGGTTAGTTAACCTAAATAAAACAGCAAAAGAAAGACATTTTATCATTTTAAAATGCATTTCTTTTTCTGATGACAATTTGTTTGTCTTATGTTTCTGGGTTGATTGATTTCTGTGAGTTTAAAAATAATAAGCAAAATAATGTATTGTCATTGAGCTTGGCTAAGAGCTTCTAAGCTAAGACTTAGCTTAGAAGAGATTTAAGATGCAATTATGTTTTTTATCACAATTGAAATATCTCAAAAGACAAGAACCACACTGACATAGTCATGATAGTCTAATAAAGACAACACACAAACATATGCACTATTAGTTTAAAGTAATACAAAGAACTGGATTTCCAATTGTGTTATTATTGTTCAACCATTTATTGTCTTAGGCATTGTTACTGACCAGTAGCACATATTCAAAAGTATTGCCTAGTCTTTGCATTGATATACACAGATCAGCCCTAATATTAATACTACTTAGTGAAAATCACCACGTAGTATTTAATATAAAAAATATAATATGTAATATTATAAACTAATAAATGTTAATGTATCATTATTGTTTGTCAGCACATAAAGTGGTTAAAATTCCACTCCACCTTTACCAACAGTGATCTTTGAGCCTTTGAACCCTTTTATTAATTATCCTTGTCCTGTATGACATTATTAAGACCACCAGTTTTAATGTTGTAACTGACCTGTGTAGTACCTCAAAATTATTAATTAATCTAGCACTGCACTAAATGTTAATGCACATGTTTTATCCTTCATGACATTATCAAGTCCACTAGTAATAATGTTGTTGCTGATCAGTGTGTATGCCTGTGCTGTTGTTTAAACCATATTTGCATGCCTCCTGCTCAGGGGAAGATGTGTACATGAGCTTGTATGGCACTTGTGAGGAACTGAACATTCATCTTGAACCTGACTCTTTGCTGCTGAAGAAGACCTATATCTCTCTGGCCAGCACTCGCACAGTGTCCCTCACCAACACGAGTAATATCCCTCTTCAGTACTGTTGGTCAGCATGGTCCAGCCAGGAAGATAAGGACCAGAGCTTATTGAGGTACTAAAATACACGAATACAAAACAATGTGTTTTGTATTTGTGTACATGAAGCAAGTAGAATAACTTGGTATATTTTATTTTACCAAGTATGCTTGACCAGAAATTTCTTTCTTTCTGTCAGCATGTCCTTGTTCATCTCTTTGCTTTTTTTTGCACTAACCCCTCATCATTTCCCTTTTTGTTTTGCCTCTCGCTATTCTCCCTCCCTTTCTCTAGGGAGAGCTCAGTGCTTCAGCAGAAGGAGAAGGAACTTTTGCTTATTAAGCGTGATTCTGACCCCACAGCTATCCAGCACATGTCACTGCTGTCCAGAGCCCTCCAGGAATCCAGAGACCATACTGCCAGGGACCACCTGCTGGCCGCCCCACAGAGTTGCATAACTGTGGAACCAGTGGTGTGTTTGAGTGTGTCTGTAACTCTTAATAGCCTTTTCCTCTGGTGTCCCGGTAGCTGTTAGGGTAGAAATTAGTTCTGAAAATCTGTTGTGGAGTTGCAAAAATTGATCAATTCTGAAGTTAGATCTGTCCCAAACAGTTAAGATTAAACTCTGCTGCTCGTTTGTTAATCCAGTCTGACTCTTCAGTGACAAACATGTATACTGGAAACATTCTGCTTAGGAACCTTCAGGTAGCCTAACCTGTTCTGACACCACCATGCCCCTTTTCTGCCAGCGTCTCCTCTACTCAACTCAGCCAGGTTCCCTGGACAGAGAGGGAAACAGATTAAAAGAACAGAGGGCAGGGGAGAAAAAAACTGCTAGGGAGACAGAGTAAACAGTCTGTCAGCCAGTTACAACCAACACTTTGAAAGGATATACACACACACACAGATATAGGTGATTGCTATTGACAGTTACTGTTTCTAGAGTTAAGCTTGACTTAAACACCTGTCAGCCTAGACATTCACATTTGTACACTGACCCCAGTGCATTAATAGAAATTAAAGTAATACAAAAAAAATGATTCCAATGCTTACAGTTGCTATAACAAACTGTTATTTACCTGGTTCCCCCATACTGGTTCCCCCATATTAAGCTGCCAGCAAGAAACAATTATTATTTCTCAAAAAGGGTTTTTATCTGATAAACTTTGCATTAGTGGTGTATGTGCATTTCTGTTTTATATAATTTAAATAACTCTTTGTTTTTCAACATGGCTCAGGAGGGTGAAATATGGCCAAATGTTACAGTACAGTTCAACATTGTCTTCAAGCCTGAGGAGGCCATGCTTTACGAACAAACCCTGTACTGTGATGTCACAGGTCAGTATCTAGCTAGAAAATGCAACATTCATTTAGAGTTTTGTTTTTTTTTACTCATTGCCAGAGGACAACTGTTGCTCTAGTTTTATCATCTTTATGTTCCTTCAACTTTACTGTAGTACATCCAAAATCAGACTACAGGTTTAGAGACCACAAATGAACCCCTTTATCTGCTTAAGTGTTTTGACCACTGTAGGACTCATTACTAGTTTACCTCAGTTTCACATCAAACAATCCAGTCATGAGGCCCCAGTATATTCAACTCACCCTGGTGGCACTAAAAAGGCTGTTGGTAAATTTGCATGTGGCCTTCACATGTGTCTTCTGAGCCGGAGGCTAGATTTACATTAATTTACATTATTTTCTGAAGCAGGTGATGACCTGATCACCCTGGGTCAATGACAGTCAGATTGTAGACTACTGCACCCTGATTCTTCACTTAGCAAAATACTTTAGAAGCTTACTAAGCAAAGGTGAAGGATGTATACCTCCCATAACTTTTAAGTTATTGGACCCTTGGTACTGGCACTACTGATTCCACAGCTTTTCCAAATCACTGTTGATTTAATATTATTTCAAAGACAACAAACAGTTTCTATACTATATATTTGTGTTGTTACACTAGACCCACAATGTCTGTTTGTTTCACTGTCCTTAACTTTGTTAAGATTCTTTCTGACTACCTGTGTCTCTACTTAGGTCGCGAATCTTGGTTACCTCTCACAATTAAAGGCGAGGGGATTGGACCTAAGCTCCAGCTTAACTATAACCTGATGGATATGAAAAATGTATTTGTTGGTGACAAAGACTGTTATGAGGTAAAAAAACATGAAAGAAAAAATGCCAGTGAGGACATTGTAGTAATTTAGTGCTCAATATGTGTGAAGGTAGCAATTGTGTGGCACATTTTCCTTTAATAGTACAGCCACAATTTTAACTTAAGACTGTTGATTGCAAGGGAAATGGTAGAAGTAGCATGTATAGAAACAGTAGCTGTTATTATTATTACAACTACTTACTATTAGTTTTATTACTACTCATTATTACTGTTAGTATAATTATAGTATAATAATACTAATACATACTATTATTATGTAGTACTGTAATTATTTTTTTAAGAGTGGCTAAGAAGTCGACTACACAGTGAGAGAGATGTGTTTTAAATATGAACATGTCCAATATATCATCACTAAAGGGCATAGTCATGCTAGGACTTCTTTAAGGATGTACTTTGTGGTGGTTTGGGCTAAATGCTAATGTGGTCACAAAAAGACAACAAAAGCATGTGACAATAACAATAACAAATGCATACCAGTGTAAGCAATAGCTGTTTAGTCTGTCAGTATACTAAAAACAATACTAAAACTGAAGACATTGTTTTTTGATTTAGAATTTATTACTTGAAATCAGAAAATCATCAAGTCTGTGTGGATTAATTCTTTTAAAACTATGAACGTCGTACAGCTATACTGAAATGTAGGCCACACACACAGTGGTATAGTTTTAACCTCTATTTAGTGCTGTAATAAATTCATTAGAAGTTTCCAACATCTAAGTTGTAATTTTTCATAGTGAAGCTGCTAATGCCAAAAAACTCAAATTCAGTAAATTTTGTACGCTGCTTAATATTTGGCTGTGGGCTCATACAAATAACAAACAATCGTTTAGGAAGTGGAACCTACCTTTTTGTCCAGGTGTTGCTAACCAACAGTGGGCTGATTGATGCCCCTTTCAAGCTGTCAAGCCCTGACACCGCTTTCGGTCGCTGTTTCTCCTTTCATCCTGAGGAAGGTGTTGTTCCCTCTGGGGCCTGCCAGATTGTGGAAGTCACCTTCCACAGTCATGTCTTGGGAACCTTTTCTGAGGACTTGCTGCTAACTGTCATAGGGCAACCTGAACCACTTATCTTGACCTTCAGGTAAAGTTAGCTAGTATTGTAACTCAGACTGGCATGATTTATTTTATCAAATATAACATTTTAGACCCTAAAGTGATGACAATGTTGTAATATAATAATTTTGCACTTTTCATTCACAGTACATATTTAGTTTAAGAATACTTCAGTTTGATGTTGAATGTTTTACGGTTTCTCATGTTCTTGGCTCATCTCTTTCAGGGGATGTGTCATTGGTCCCACATTCCATTTTAATGTTTCCGAACTCAACTTTGGAGATATAGCCTTCGGTGGGTTATAGCTGTTTTCTGTTATTTTGAAGTTGCTGCATAAAATATACTACACTCGAGCACCACAGCATTTTGAAGAAAATGTCCTCCACCTCAGCCTTCTCATTATCCTCTACTTTCTTCCACATTTGAAACCTAATTTCTTCCCCATTATTGTCTCTGTTCCCTTTGTCAATATCTGTATGTAGGTTTCCCACTAACATTACCATGTACCCTCTTCAACACCTCCTTTGTACCTATGAAATTTGCCCTGCGTGTTGTGGGAGATGGCTTGGGGTCTCCCAGCATTACCAGTGCCACACAGGTGTCTGAGCTGTCTAGGAACAATTGGCAAAGCACCACAGCTAAAGACCTTTACATGCGGCCTGTGGAGTTCACTGTCAGCCCCGCTGAGGGCTCTGTTCGTGCCATGTCAGATATCACCATTCAGGTAATGCATAACCCATTTAAATAAATGCATACTGTTTTCCCTTCTAAGATGGTGTACAGACAGGCAAGCAATACTTTTGGCATGTAGGGTCCCAACATAACTCATTGTTCATCCTGAGTGTTGCTGTTCTTTTACATGAAATACTAACATTTTGCCTTCAATTATTAATTAGTCACTGTTGTAAATCTCTTGCACAACAGAAACTCTTACAGACATGCACATTGGGTCATAAACCCAGGCTGCAAAAAAACCACAAAAAACCTGCACACTAAAGAGAACTAAAACACAGGTTTTTTAGTTCTTCCAAAATCTCACCTTCTTTGTTTGGAACTTTGGTTTTATTTCAGTTTCTTTTCTATGAGTAATAATGTAATGTAATAAAAACCAACTCAAAATCCCTAACCAAAGTATTTTATGTGCAGGTAACCTTGTGTTCCAACACAGTGAAGGGATACAGGCTGGCTCTTGTGGTGGATGTTGATGGTGTGGGGAATGATATCAAGACTCTGCCAATCATTGCTAGGTCAGACAAAGAAGCGAACAGACACACACACACACACACACACTTTAGAAGCTTACTCAATGTGAGATTTGATAAACAAAGTCTACATACATGAAGTTTTAGGTTGTCTCAAAAGTTGCAGTAAAATACTGCAGAATACTCCTGTCAAGTTTAAATTTGCACATTAAAGTAAAAAAATATATGGACAATATTATGTCAGGTGGTTCTGTATGTTTATTCCTGTCAGATGAAACAATTTTATCTTTTCTCTTGAGGTACTCAATAAAAATTGAAGAACAAAAGTAAATCACCTTTTGTCTGTTTATGTTTGGTTGAGCATGGGTGACACAAGACACAAAGGGGACATTATATTATTAAAATTGTAGATTTGATCCAGCATATTTATAGTGTAAATCATATTGACCAGAAAAGAAGCAAAACAAAAATTTATACTAACAACAGACAAAGGCACACGTAAAATAAACACAAAACCCACTCTCATGCTTTGGCCTCTATTGCTAAAAGGTATCAAACGTGTGTGTGTGGGGGGTGGGGGGGTGTTACAATAACAGACCTCAACAAATTAATACTTTTTACCAAATGACCAAGTCACCTGCTCAGTTGGACAGAGTACGATGTGTTGAATTGCAGGTAAAGGGGCATCACTGTGTTTTACAGCAGCAAGATTGCATATAGTCCCCTTTCAAATGATAAATAACATAAAATGTCTTTAAATTGTTTCACAATGTGTCATAAAACAGCAGTGGTTCATCTTTGTGGTTCATCTTGCAAACTCTATCACCTGTTATTTTAAAGTAAAATAAGCTGGGCTTTTATGGTAGTAACCTCTGCTGTGGTTTTGGCTGTCACTGATGCTTTGACAAGCTGTGAATATGGTCCATTGAACTTTAATACAGGTGTCGACAAATCAGCAGAGCACATGTTAAATATTCAGGACTTAATTTGCATAATAATTCACTTGAATGTCACCTGCATCATCACTCAGAATAGGGCAATGGTAATCTACTTCTTCATGGCAGTCACCATCATTATACATTTATGAATTAATTCTAATTAATAGACTGCAGTTTTGGCATGACATAATGCAATTACTGTTGTGTTTCATAAATATGCCTCAAACCTTTTCTTCTATCTCTCTTTCTTTCTCACTATCTGTCTGCCTTTTTTTCTCATTGTTGACAGGTGTGTTGTCCCTGAGATTGTGGTGGAGACTCCTATGTTGGACTTTGAAAGGTGTTTCCTCAATTACCCCTATCATCAGCAAGTACGACTCACCAACCCCAGCCCCCTGCCTGCCTGCTATGGTGTGCTTGACCAGGTTAAGAACATTAATGCAGCAACTTCAAATATATGTAAACTATCTGTGTGTCAGGGAAGAGATACTATAATGTGATACAACACCACTTGTTGGTCCATCTGCCTAATCTTACGGTTTTCAGTACCAGCGACCAGCTGTTGTGAATATGTATCTGCTATAAATGCTGGAACCGTATCAACTGAAAGCAAAATTTAATTTAGTCTGTTTTTCAGGAATATGAGGAGAGTCCGTCCCTGCTATTTGGCAGTTCCGTTCCCAGAGGTGTGATTCTCCCTTACAGTTCAGAGGAGCTTCCTTTGTTCCTGTTGGCAAAAGCTGTTGGAAGGCTGCGTCAGAGTCTTTGGATTGCTGTGTTTGGCAGCATCCACCCACCCCTGGTCAGTGGAACTGCGTGCTTCTGTTTATTGCAAATTAAACATTGTGTACATTGGAATACAGGCACAGTGTTTTTTCCTCTAAATTGGTAAATGTTGTACTCTTCCTCTTTTTTGTTGTGTTTTAGGAGGTGGTCATGTCATGTATTGGGCAAGGTCCAGTAGTTCATATTCAGAGCCCCCAGGTGGAATTTGGCAGAATTCCAGTTCTGATGGACATTACTAAAACCCTGCATCTGTCAAACCATTCACCTATTCCTGCCATCTTTACTGCTTGCATGGTAAACATACACAGCAACACAGACTCAACTCTGAACACACATACTTTACTGAAGGTGTTAGGTGATGTGAGTGTACCAAAGGCCTAGGAAAGCACTTTTTACTAAAATGAAAACACAAACAGATTAACTTTACATGTTGTCAGATCCAGTAACAGAATGTTAAATTCTTTGGAAGCCTATCTTAATGAACGGAAAGTAAAATAATACAGCCATCTATCCATTCACTTGCTAGATTATTAGTCTTCTGTCTGTATTCCCCTGCTCTTGTGGATAATTAATTTTGAGTCTAAGTGAATGTGTCGTTATTGAGTTAATAGGTTCAACGGTTTGTTAGTGTTTGAAATAATTAGCTGCCTGTTCAGTTCCACATATACCACTGGAGAAAAAGGGATTTTCCTGATTGGTTCTCTTTGTGCCTCCATTTTACAGTAAACCTGATCAGGGAAACGTGTTTGTTAAAAATACTGACTCTCTTGCCAACCTTTGGAACATCTTTTGCACAAAGTGGACAATACAATGTCCAGAGTTCCATGTCTTGCACTTTATGTTTACATTAACAATTTTAAGATAACTCTTATTATACTCTTAGACTAAATTAAAGAGTTCTGTTCCACCTCTAATAAAGTATCATGTTTGCTTAGTGCAAATGAAATTCTAAATTCTGTGACAATGTGAGATCTAGAGTTCATCAAACTCAGTGTTTCACTTGCCACCCTCTCACTGTACATCGTCTTATCTGCTTTGCCTGATATCCACAGTGAGCTAACTTGTGACTTATTACTTTCTATACTGGTATAGACATGACTGTGCATGCTTACACGTTCAAACACACACAGGCAACCCCAATGTAACTGCAGCTGTGTGACCCTGTCGCAGTGTTGTGGGAAGGAGTTTCTCCTCTGCACTCTCAAGCGTCAATCGATGCAGATTCTACTAGAATTACATTACATCTCAATCAATAGGCTGGCAGAAAGAGGTGCAAATAGACCTGATAACAGAAGGTATCTGCACTTTTGTGTTAGCATGTGTGAGAAATGACTTCATCCTTCAGTCTCCTTCATCGCTCAATTGTTATTTTAGTCTTATATTTATTAAATTATTTGATGTATTTGCTTAACAAGCAGAAACATTTGTCATGTAATTTTCACATGACAGTTTATGGATTTTATTGTGCTATATAATATTTGACAGGAGAACTGGCTGCAGTACTCACTGCAGCACTAGTGCAGATTTACTATATGTAGTTGGATGTACTGTTAATAGATGCACAGGATTTAAATCCGATTTGGATGTTAAATCCCTCTGACTTGTTCTGCATTCAAAAGCAATCAATGCTAATCAAGCTGTGGGATGCAGCAGGTTTGATGTGATTATTGAGATTCCAATCGTCTCGCTCCTCTCTCTAGGGACCCAACCCCCTGCTCTTTCTTCTCCTCTGACTCTATCCAACTCTTTACTGTGATCACCCAAATATTGACCCACCCCAATTTCGCTTTTATCGGCTCCTTCACCCGATCATACAAATGCTGAGAAAGTGATCTATGACTTCCAAAGTCACCCACGGGTCAAGTGTTGCCTGCTTTCGTCCGGCATTTTTCTTCAAATAATCCTTTATCTGAACAAAGACATCAAACAAAATCTTTATATTTTATTTGTTTAAAATGACTTTCATTGAAGTCCAAACTCAATCGAGGACCATGCCAATTGCAGTATTTGATTGAAGACCCAGATGATCAACAATCTAGTGTGTTGTCCTTCAGGCAGGAACGTTCCCAAGCTTCAATGCATCTGTAGGAAGTTCATTCTTAAAATCCCAATTAAAAGTTTATGTTCCAACCATCCATCAACAGAGATGCTGTATAGAACATTGATTGTGGTCCTGACCACTGCTATATACAGTACAGTGAGCACAGTAAAGGGCTATCTGTTCTGATGAAAGACTGGAGATGAACATTAGATTTACATCTTTTTTCTCATTACATTGGACTTTATTCAAACAAATGCAATCGAACAATCCACAGAGCTTGGAACTAGAATGAAAATTGGGTTTGTCTTGCAGCAATCAGACATGTTTACATCAAAGAGAGTAAAAAACGTGTTTAAACAATGCATTTGTAACAGCTTTTGAGCTTTCAAACATATTTTACCATACTGTAGGTTATACTCATCTTAACCTCTATTCAAGTGTCATACTCAACCAATCCTAATCATAGTAAAGAGATCAATCATCTTATTTGTGTCAGGCAGTGATCCATTACTCTACTTTTACCTCTAGTATCTTATGTCACACTAAAATGTTGATGCGATTATGCAGCTATATGATATACACATCTATCTTTCAAGGTCCATCTATAGCATTGGTCTCGGTGGTTTGTAGAAACAGAAAAAAGTGCTTTCTGATATTTTTATATATCGTATTTCAGCCGTGGAAGTTGCTGCAATGCACGTGCTTTCACTCCACATCTAAAGGCAGACATCCCGTATTTAAAAAAAAAAAATTCTTTTATGTTTCCTTAGAGTAAGGGAAGGTCCTTTTACCGTGTTGAGCCCAGTGAGGGGGAAGTTCCACCAGAGAGTCAGTTGGAACTTAAAGTGGTGGCACACCTGAAGGACACACTGCTATTCCAAGACAGGCTGGAAGTGTCCATCCAAGACAGTCAAACATACACAGTTCATCTATCTGCCACAGGCACTGGCACCACAATTGTCAGTGACAAGCCATTTGCTCCAAGTCTTGATTTAGGAGCACATTTCAGGTACTGTAGAATTACAGAGGTCCCACTTGTGTATTAATGATCTAAGATTTAAAATGTAGTAATGTTAGATTGCCTTACCTCTGTGCTGCCCTCTGTATGCTCTATAAGCAATGGGCCATGCCAGTATCACTTTAAGCTGACCAATCATGGACAACGTGTGCACCGGATATACTGGGGGACTGAAGGCTTCCTGCCCTATACAAGAACCAGCAAGGACGACAATTTTTCTGGCCGAACAATCCTGCCCACCATCTCCTCTCCCAGGAAAAAAGGTGTCCTAGGCATTGGATCTTTGCTCTCATCTTGTAGAAAGAAGCCGGTGTTTAGCCTCACCCCTTCACGAGTAGAGCTTTTCCCAGGCTGTTCTGTTGACATGGTGCTGACAGGAATGTCCGACTCCTCCAAGGTGAGTTTGTTTTCTGCCCCAAAAGTGATTCAACTCAAAGTCTTAATTTAATGAACTGAGCATTTGTGTGGGTCCATTAGATTAGATCCATGTGACAGTTGATGTGCTTGACAGTACTGGTCTTCTTCTTCTTCCAGGTTGTAAGGGAGCGTCTGGTGTGCCGTGGCATTGTGGGCCACCAGGGCTGTTCTGAACAAATTATGTCGGTAGATGTCACCTGTCGGTTTGTGGCTCCTGTGCTCAACATTTCCTCTAAGCACCTGAATTTCTACATAGAGAAGGTTGGTCAAAGGATCATTACTGTACTCTCTCCACCTTTATATATTAAAGTATGTGGATCTGTGAAAATGCCTGTCTTATAGGTCCCAGGAAAGAGTCTAATGCCTCTATATGAGAAGCTGGTATTGAAGAACGTGTCATGTCTGTCACTATCTATGGAGCTTTCTCTT
Source organism: Channa argus (assembly GCF_033026475.1). Lineage (NCBI taxonomy): Eukaryota > Metazoa > Chordata > Actinopteri > Anabantiformes > Channidae > Channa > Channa argus. The sequence continues at coordinate 24,621,632 of NC_090200.1, forward strand.
GTAGAGCCCTTCTTTCTGTGTGAGGGCCCAAGATCCCAGAACTCATGTACTATTAAGGTAAATGTACTGTACATCTTTTATTTTATTTTATTTTAACTCTTGACTGCAATGAACTGGGATATTAACGTTGATTTGTGTTTGTTAATTTATCTACCTTAGATAACGGATTCTGCTAGAGATCCATTAATAAATTTGAAAGGTATTTCAGTTCAATTGATCTGTGGAGGAGGGTGCACAGATCACAGAGGGTGCACTAAAAGAGATATCACAGTGGTAAAATATTGATGCCTGTCGCCAGTTTGTTCTAGTTTAAGTAACTAGGAGCTACAGTTACAAAATAAGTGTTCTTGAGTAATATCTAAAGTAAGCGGACATTATTCATTCGTATCATTATTATCTGTGTTGAACATGAACAGTAGACGTAAATGAGTTGATTAACATACAGGAACGAAATCCACATTAAAAAGCTTTCCAAGGCCCTGGCAGACCACTGAATGAAGCTAGAGTTATATACTGTATTGATGAGCTAATGCGATGGCAGAATTACAAAAAACATTTCAATAAACTATGGTAAGGTTTTTAGTAGGGCGGACAAATTCCGCTTTAAAAGTCATCACATAAAAACATAATGTACTGTAATAATTTTTGTTTTGGCTTGTTAGACTACATTCTGATTATATAAAACAAGCTGAAAAAACACTCCTACATTCTACTGATATGTGTATCTACAAATGTTTTCTGTCTTAAATACTGTATGTCTTTTTCCAGTCGATAATTTTAGGTGATGAAAGGCAGACTGAGTTGTGGATATGCTTTAATCCATCTTACATTCAGGATCGGGTATCACGGATTGTTGATGAGGTAACAGTAATGCTTCAAAAAAAAATTTAAGTTATACTGTGCATTTTCATTAGGGGTCATATTGTGTCTCTCCACTCATTAGCTTAGCACAAATGGCCCCAACCAGTTTCACAAGACATTTCTGAGAATGCAAATAGAAAACAGTATTTATTTTCTTAAACTTTTTGGAATATTTATCATAATATCAACCAGTTTTTAGTAATCGATTTCCTACCTTGATGTTTGTTTCCAGGTTCTTGAGGTACACTACCAGGGACACCCACAGCAAGACATAGTGAAGTTGCACGCTGAGGTCTACTTCCCCAACCTCCATTTCTCTTCCACTGTAGTGGATTTTGGTTGTGTGCTCAATAGCACAGAAAATCATAGAGAAATCACAATCACTAACTGCTCCCCACTTCCTGTGTCCTACCACTGGGACTTCCTGGAGGACCGGAAACACTTTTCCATCAGGTAAATTTACATTAAAAGCATCCACATATTAATGTTTGTGTATAAATACAGGCTCCACAGCTGATGCAATATTAAAGAGTGTAAGTGGTGCACAGGAGCATAAATAATCATGACATATAATTACAGCATAGCAGAGGTACAAGCAAATCCTCCTAAAGAGGAGTCTGGGCAGTACAATGCATTGTATTTTCACCAAGAGCCAATATACTGTAGGTTGGACTGGATAGACTATGCTGTGACTAAGAAAGTGAAGTAAAAAAAGGACAAAGTAGGATACTGAATAGACAAGTTTCAGCTTCCCTTGCTTGAAATGGATTGTGAATGGTATTAAGGTGTGTTTGACAATGGCCTTGAACCAACTACCTGCTATAATAACTCCACAAGATTTATCTACTGTCTTTTTCTTCTTTACTTTATTGGTATTCCTACTTTTTCTTTTTCCTTCTCTCCTCATCCTCACCTTAAGGCTTTACATTTTTGTTCGTTTTCCTATGTCTACCCCTGCCCCCAACTTTTTCAACTTCTCCTTCTCGTCCTTCACCTTTTCCCTCTTAGATTATGACCTCTCTTAATCTATCTCAAAGGCCATCTTGCTAATTAAAAGAACTATACACACTTTCTGCAAAGTCTGACTTTCTTGCTCACAAAAACTGCACTATGTAGCCATGTTAGGCTAATTAAATTCCTATCAGTAATTACACCACAGCCCTTTTCAATCAAGCTATCTCACTAATAAATAGTGACAGTAACAGTATAATACATTAAACTGTATAATAAATTATTTTAAATAACTTATCCATACATAAGGAAAAGGGTTTCTAGAAAGCTCATTCTGCTGTTTTTATTTGTGCAGTAGCAACCTGGAGGCATGGTACTAGAAACCTGAATGACTTAAGCGTATGTAGATTTTAAGATATATATATATATATATATATATATATATATATGTTTGTTTATTTATTGTTAAAACATTTTGTCGGAGGTGTAAACGATTTGAAGTGGTACTTGTAGTGAAGAATGTTTTAGGCCAATACTTGCAATTTTACTTACCTCTGTATCACATAGTGCTGTGTATGGGGCTGTGTAGCTGCAGACTGCTCAGACTGGCCACGATGACCCTTGTCATTAATGTTTAATGTTGTGTATTAATGTTGTGGCCTATTGCTGTATGCTATTGTTTGTTGAGAAGAAAACCAATAAATAGCATACCTTAAATTTGTAATTAAAACAACACTTTCCTAATGTAAATAAACATAGTTTCTAACCTTGGAATAAATGGCACAATATTTGAGAAGTGACTAAAACTGAATATCTTTGCAGTGCATTTTTGTTGTTACAAATATGAAAAACAAGTGTGCAATGTGTAAATAATAGGGCCAAACAAAATATCTTTACTTTTAGATCTAATCTAGAATGTTGTTTACATGAAATATTATTTACTGTGCCAGTTTAACTTTTTCAGTATTATTCCCTCTTATCCTCACCCACTATCATTTTTTTTCTCTGACAGACTGAAGTGACAGTTAGTTCAATAGTCTTTGATGTGTAGACTTTTACTGAGGTTGAGAAAAAACACAGCCTTACCCACAATGTTCTTGAATGAAAGAATGACTGGTAAAAAGAGAGAGACTGATATGTGAATGTCAGAGGAGTCTATTTCTGTTATGAGCTGAGCTCTTGCAGAGTCATCATCTGCTGTCTCACCATCTGTTCCTTTGTCCGCACCAACGGGTTTTAAACTCTTTCTTAGAGAACCCACATTTTAAAAAGCTTCCTTTTACCACAGGAGGGAAATGTTGTTCATGGTGTCTTACCCACCAGAATTGCACTCTGTTTTCAAAGTCTGCTGATTAGAGATTTCCAAGGCCAAACATCAGGTCTGCTCGTCCTTTTACAAGACAGTATTTACCAATAACTGACCAAGCAGCAGTGCCCCCTGCTGGCTGTATCATCTACCCATTAGCTGACAACAGAACTGTAGCACTCTGATATAGAGTATGTGTGGGCAAGCTTGAATGCTGAACTAACCCTTAAGCGCTCTCTTTCTCTCTCTCACACACACACACACACACACATACACACCACATTACAGTAATGTAGCTATTCTTCAGTTATTTAATATAGAACTTGTCAATCCAAGCTTTGAGATGGCTTCATTCACTAAAGCTCTTACATTCTCATCCATGTTTATTCAGCACTTCAGTGCAATCTATCCTTGCCTGTTTCCTGCTGCTTGCCTATTAAAATTCCTCTTAATTATAGAACACTGTTTAATTAACTTGATGGATGCACCCATTCTGATCCCACAGGGAAGAAGAGAGTAGAACAGAGAGAAAATGAGAGGCAGCATTCTTTAGGGTCTGGGTGCTAATGATTTTCTTCTTCACTTGGGTTTTACACTATGTATTAATGATATACTGGATATGCAATAGATGGTTATATAATTTCCTTGGTTTCCTTGTGTATTTTCATGAAGAAAGAGTAATACAATTCACATTTCTAGCATTGCCTCAATGATTTTTGTTACATTTACAATATTGCATTTCTATTTACGGTATTTAACTTTACTTCTCTACAACAGCAATGCTTTATTATTCTTTTATTATCGTAGAGCAACAGAAAGACTAGAGGAAGATAAGCAGAAACTGAAAAGTGAAGAAGGGAGTGATTTCGGTAGAATACCTTCTGCTTTTTCATTTCACCTCAACACTGAACCTGGCCCTTTACGTGTGGAGGAGGTAGGTACATACTCACATGTAAATCAATCTGGGTTTTCCTAAGATTTCCCACTCGTCACAGACAGAGAACTGCTAATATGCATGTAGAGTCCTTTCTATGTGCTGCAGTACTATTACTATGGACGTACACATGCACGTCACAAATGCACATTTAGCATTATAAAACTGGCTGTGAAGATTCCTCCCTTTGCTTTAACCACATAGGGCTATATATAATGTTTTAGGCCTCTCATTCATTTTAAGTGTGGTGGCCTATACATTGGAATCACCTCTTGATATAATGCATTCTAGTATCACTCCACCACCCACTTTGACTGGTAAACATTTTATTGGCATTTGTATTATTATAATTATCACCTTTATGACAGTTTCAAGGTAAAAACTGAAAAACGTATAACCCCTTAAAGCAGAATTTGGACAGAAGCACAAGTTTTTTGTTTTGAAAATCAAGTTCTAATGGTTCTATTTTTATGTAGGTGTTTGATATCTTGCCGATACATGGTCATCTGCAACCTGAGGACCAGCAAGTAGTCACATTTTCTTTCTTCGGCCATGCAAACATCAGCAGAGAGGTGGTTGCTCAATGTCATGTAGAGGAGGGGCCTACATATGAAATCAAACTCAGAGGGGAAGCATCAGCAATCAGCTACAGCCTGGACTCTACCCACGTCAACTTTGGTCTGCAGGTATGTATACAACGCTCCTTTATGCTTGAGCTCATTAAGTAAATATACTTTTAGGGCTAGAACCATGACAGGAGAGTTGTTAATGGTAAAAGGGGCTACATTTACTACCATTGCAAGGGCTTATGTCAGAGCAAAGCCCCTCTTTGATATAATTTGGACTACTCTCCATTATTTGTGTTTTTTTGTACTGACTTTCTTTTTTTCTTGCTTAACTGTTTTTTTTTGTTCACTCTGTTCAAAAAACAAATTGGATTTTTTGCAAAACCTGGAATGATGCATTCTGCCATTTTCAAAATGACACTCAGACTTAAGAGGAGTGTGCTACATTTCTTTGTGATTGTGGATGATGATCTATTTGTTACATCAGTGTACTTAGTTTTCTGCTTTTGTTGTTACTTTTATTTTTTTACCTACATTTTCACATCAAAAAGACTGCTGAGATGAATTTTTTTCAGTTTTTCTCAGTTTCGGCTTTTGTACTTTTACTCCCTCTTTAAGTATGCTAAGCATCTGGATGGGTTATCATTGATATTCGGAACAAGGACGTATTGATTTCTGATTTAGTTCAAATAAACAATTCAGCACAACATTTCTCTGACCTTCCTGTCTGTTCAGCACTATTCTTTTTCTTGCCTTTCTAATTTATCCATATTACATGGAAAGTCCTGAAACAATGGCTTTGGGTATGCAAGTGACCGATTTTGAACTGTTAAGCAACATTTTTGTTCTCAAGCATCACATGCTTGCTTCTCAGTTATCTCTGCTTATCTTACTCTGCCTCTCTACTGTATATTAAGAGTCAAATAACTGTTCTTCTCTCTCCGTACATCACTGTAAAAACTACTACCATATTCCTGATGCCATAAATTGCAACATTGGGCATTTTAAGAAACCCTTTTTTTACTGCATGACCTTTACAGCACTTCTAAAAACACTAGGTGGAGTGGTTTTCCAACCCTTTCTGTTAGCCAAAAGACATTATCTCATTATCTATATAAATGACCTGACAATTTAAACATCAAACAGTGTTGCCTCTAACCTCTCAGTGATCCTATTTTGTTACAGCTCTTTGATCATGTAGGAGAAGCTGAGGTGACCCTAAGGAATACTGGTAGGGTTGGCTTCAAATTTAGCATCATACACCATCGAAGGGATAAGGACATTGAAGGCAATCAGGATGCAAAAGGACAGAAGAAGGCTCCTGGAAAGGAAAGCCAACATCTAGATGCAAGGGAGCATATAGACACTAAGCAAGAAAATGATGAACAGGAGGTCATACCTGGCCATCCCACAGTCATCCCCACCACGGTGAGTTCATACTGTTCCCATTTTAGATGTGTAGGGCTTTTTATCAAGTGTGTTAACTGTTTTTGTATTGTTTGTGTGTGTCAGGGTTACATTGATGCCGGTGCGGAGCAATGTCTGCGTGTGCTCTACCTCCCAGGTATCCCTGAGGTGTTTGAGAAGCAATTTCAGGTGCAGGTGGCTTTCCTACCACCGCAGGACATCACTGTGATTGGAGAGGGAGTGTTCCCAAGGATCAGCTTGAACTTACCACAAACCCTGTGTATGTGTTGACATACCCACACAGATACAGTGTGATTTTATCCAGTGTGACTATACAGTGTGATTAGACCATCCAAATACTGAAAGTCTTCAGTGCAGTTCTTTACAGAGAATATTTCTCTGTACACAAGAATGGACAGTATGAAACTTGATTGAACTGTTAGCAGTCATGGATGCCATGTAATGTCATTGATCTCCAGGTACAGAACAGAGTTGTTCCTGGATTCAACCTGTAGTATTGTATGCAATTAATGTTTTGCTGTTTTGCTTTTTAGCACAGGGTTTATTAGAAAGTATTGAGTTGAAAATTTATATTAGATGGGCATGTGAAAAAATAATTTTGTTGCTAGCAAAAAGGGAGACAGCAACCAAACTCTATTCCTGTACTGGCTTGATTCTGGGATTCTCTTGCAGCAGAGGAGCGCTACAGTGAAGTGATGCAGCAGGCCAAAGCAGCTGTGGAGGCAGATCTAGTCAGAGAGGAGCATATGAATGGAATTACTTCTGGTGGGCAAGCAACAACAGAATCCAGCTGCTGCACAAATACAGTCAGTGAATAAAATACCATTCATGTAATGCAATGAAAACCTGTAAAATTAAAAAGCACAATAATTCCAGGGCAGGAGAAATAGGTCACATAATATATAATAGATGTATCTATGTTGTAGTTGTCAGGACATACTACCAATATTTTTACCTTCCTTGCACATAAGGAAGTGTCACTCCATCTCGGCTGTTAGTCACCGGCCTATTTTGCGTAGTTTCCCATGCATTTTATTATTGCATTGATTTTCTCAGGCATATATTCAAGGGAACTATTGAATTATCATGAAAATAACTATTTTCAGCTTATCCCCTCAGAATTTACATGATCCAAGTTTTGTATGTTGTCCTACAACATCTCTGCAACAGCCCTAGTAAAACATAAGAAAATCTGTAGAAAATTTGCATTACCTTATTTGTCTTGTAGAGCATTAACTATTACAGGATGGAAAGCCATGCAAGTGTTTTTTTCAGTATTGAAATTGTATTGTTCTCATGTCAGAAGTATTGTTATATCTGAAACTTTTGAGTGGTCAAAACTGAATTCTGAATATTACCAAGTGTATATATATATATATATATATATATATATATATATATATATATATATATATATATATATATATATATATATATATATATATATATAGGAATGCAGTAGGTCTTACTGTTTCAGTCTTTGTTTACCCTACTTGTATCTCACTTTGAAATGTCGTGCCCTCTGTTCTATCTCCTTTCTCAAGTATGTACAGCTGCTTCACATGGAGATTGAGAGAATCTTAGTCAAAGCAAATGCTCTTGCTGTGACTGGTAGCCTGCTGGAGCTCAGAGACTCGGAAGGTTCTTCCAAAAAGTGGCACAAACTTAGCAAGTATGTGCAAACACACATACACAAACAATTTGGTTGAACAGATGGACCACTCACTGAACTGCAGTGAAAACTGTGTGAAACTGTGTTGTGGAATTGAAAGAGTCTTGGTTAATGAGTAATATCTGGCTGGGTATCTTTTTGATTTGTGGTGCTTGTGCAAATTGATGGACATCATATGGTTTTAACTAAACTTTATTGATTTGTAGTATAATTTTGGTGACCATTTTGTAACATAACAATATTATTAATATTATCATAACCACTAATAAGGGTTGTATGACTTTGCAGTAACACCAGTGTTTTGCCAAGCATTAATTCAATTAACTAGCTTTTTGTGTGATGTGGATACTACTGTTATCTTATTTAACTCTCCACTCCTACCCCTTTCTATCCCCAAGGTTTATGTTGCCAGAGTACATTCTGGATTTTGGTTATGTCATTCCTGGCAAAGTCCTCAGTCATACAGTAAATACCACCAATTGTGGAGCAGTGCCGGTGTCCTTCCATGCAAATCGCAAAGCTCTCGCTGGCACAGGTAATACAGTGCAGTACTTAATGTTGTGTGATATGTTTGTTCTTTAGTTCTGTTTCTGCATGTAAATGAATTGGTGTTAATTGGTATTATAATCTCTTAAATACTGGAATGGAATGGGAAAGTAATGTTCACAGAAGTAAAATTTCTTCTGTGAAAATTTCTTCTGTGAAGCACTCTGGACCTTAGCTATTGCAATTTTATACATTTATACATTATACGAAGTGTTCTAAGTTGGAACACAACGTCTACAGGACACAGCACTAACATACCCACTGGCTCATCTTACTCCACTCCTCCAAGCACTAAAATAATTATTTGATCCCCTGCTGATTTTGTAAGTTTTCTCACTTACAAACAAATTAAGGGTCTATAATTTTTTTTATCATAACTAATAAAAAGGTATAGAGATGCAATATCAACCAAAACTCCTTAAAAAGCACATGATACAAATGTTATACATTGAGATGCATTTCAGTGAGTAAAATAAGTATTTAATCTCCGAGCAAAACATGACTTAGTACTTGGTGAAGAAGAACTTTTTGGCAACCACAGAGTTAAGATTTTTCTTGTAGTTGTTTACCAGGTGTGCATACATCTTAGGAGGCATTTTGGTCCACTCTTCTTTGCAGATCTTCTCTCAATCCTTAAGGTTTCTTGGCTGTCACTTGGCAGCTCGAAGTTTTAGCTGCCTCCATAGATTTTCTATAGGAAGGTCTTGAGACTGGCTAGGCCACTCCATGACCTAAATCTGCTTCTTCTTGAGTCCAATCTTGCAATTGAATCCCATGAAACAGTAAACAATCTTCTCATAGCACTTTGCTTTAATGTTTTTTTTTACTTTGATTTTTTTATATGCTTTGTACCTTATTTGTATATCGCTGTGGATAAAAGGGCCTGACAAATGACAAAATGTAAATTTAAATGTATTTTGGATACTTGGATGATAAAATTTTACTGTTTTATTTTCTATTTCCATTTTCTAGTTTTCTAGTTTATTTGAGCAGTAAATTGCATTTTTTTTAATCATTTCGTTGTTACACCCATTGAAGGTTTCAGTGCAGAGTTTGAACGAGTGAAGAACCTGCCTTGCGGGGAGACACAGACTTTCACAGTTAAATTTGATCCTCAAGGGGCAAAAGAACAGATGGAGGCCATAAGTGTTCTCATGCCAATACAGGTACACATTAAAGGCATTATTAATCATGTGCATATATACTGTCATTATTTCTGGTTCAGTGTAAAAGATAAGATTGGCCCCTTGTCTTCCATGGTACAGTAATCAGAATCAGAATGTTGTGACCTTGTATTTAAGATGGTCATGTTTGGTTTCACAGGTCACTGGTGGCCCGATGGTGCAGGTGCGGCTGTGTGCAGTGGTTAACATGCCAGCCATTACAGTTTCCACAGACATACTGCTGTTTGACACTGTACAGTGTGGAATGTGTCAGGTAAACAGCATGATAAAAAGTAGGACAAGATGCCATTATGTAGCCCTATAAATGTTTGTTATTGCATATTGCTAGAATTAAATAAATGAGTTGGTGTCTTACATGGGATTTAGTATAAATTAAACACTACTGAGTACGTGCAAGGCACACTGGGAGGAGATATGCCGTCTTGCTGTGGTGTTGTCTTGTAATTGTTTACTGCAAAACCAGGACTTCTTAGCTTATACATTTGACAGCATTCAGCAATAGCTTAAAAAAATGGTTAATGATTTCATACTGAAGTAGCAACAGGTCCATGTGTGAGCTAAAAATGAATACAATCCGTTGTAGCCAAACAGATCATTTAGGCTGTTTTTAAAACCTTCTAAATTGTATGTTTTATAACTTTTCCCATCAGATCAAAGCAATACAGCTGCTGAATCATGAGTCTGTGCCCTGCCACTGGAGCATATCTGAGGGGGTGAAACCTACCAAAAAGGTACATCAGGTGTCATTTTATGAAAATGAATTGAAAAAAGTGTCAATATTGATTTAAGTAATAAAAAGTACACCTACATGGCATTTACCATGTTTTATTTTGGGAGGTGACTAAAGTGTTAAGATTTGTATCTATTTAAGACAAATGCTGTACATTGTGGTGACACATTTTTTTTCTTCCTCTTACGCAGGTTGATAAGTTTCCGCCTCATTATCGGCGTAAAAAGCTCTTGAAAGAGCAGCGACCACCTCCAGCTGTGTTTGAGATCATTCCTAGTTCTGGCATTCTGTCCCCTAGTAAACGAGTCAACATTCAGATAAAGTTCAGCCCCACTGAAGGGGTAAAAATCTGGTTTTAAGTTTGGCATAATGGCATTTTAGTGCCTAACCACATTACATGAGTTACTACTTGAAAAGAATGATGAAAACATTGTGTAAGCCAGTGATGTAGTGTATTTGTTTTTGCAGCACGTTTACAAAAGGCAGCTTGTGGTCCATGTGGCCGAAAGCACTCAGCAGGTGTTCATTACAGCCCAGGGTCAGGGTGAAGAACCACAACTTGAATTTTCTCCATCGGTGCTAGAGCTGGGGCCTTCCCTGCCTGGCAGCACTGAGATTGAAGCTGAGGTCATAGTCAGAAATCCCTGCTCCTTCCCCATTGAGTTCTACTCTCTGGATTTTGATAAAAATTATCTTGAGGAAGAAAAGGTATTTTCTGTTATCTTTATTCTGCTTTTATCAAGCTTTAGCAATAATGTGTCTTATTCTGTAACATACAGGGCAAAAGACAAAAACAACATCGGATTCTGTAATGCCTTACTAATGTTAGCTGTGGTTTTTCTGATTACCTTGCTGACCTTGCAAGGGGAAACCAGACATATGGTATTATTATAATTATTGCATCCACCTGATTTGTACTTCATTATGAATTTGAAAATACAGTTTGTCATTGCAATATGTGTTTTTCCACATTTGAATTTTTTTGGGCCATTCATGTGTGGCCATGAAACAGACTTTTTTTTTAAAAGCAAGTCAACAAATCTGTCAGCCATCTAATTATCAACATTTATTTTTTATCTCTGTTCCGCATACCTTCCTGGTCTCTCAGTTCCCTCATTTGTCTCCTGCATTACTTCATCCCTGCAGATCCTGCGTTTGATGCAAGAATATGATGAGAACAACATATTATTGCTACCTCCTAGGGCCCCTGGAGAAAGTCTTCCCACAGAGCTGCTTGACTACTACAAGGAGTATTGCTCCCAAATGGAAGATTATGGTAGCTACAGGCCCTGAATATATTCACCTACAAATCATGTGGTCCATATGGTTTCAGTGTATTACCTGTTTAAATCTAATTTAACTGTGTGCACCAGCAAACGAGGTTGGCGTAAATAAAGAAGAAGGTGAAAAGGATGACACACAGGAAGGGAAAACCACTTCCGACCTGCAACACAGCAAAAAAGGAGAAATACACTCTATCAAACTGCTTGAATTATGTGAGTACAAACATTTCAGAAGCAGAAGTCTTATTGCTTATAAAAGTAGACCTACATAAGGAAAGTGTAGTTTACTGTAATTTCTACAGGTAGTGTGAATTTACTATGAGATTCATATTAAATTAGTCAATCTAAAACATTGTCCTCAAAGCTTTAACTCTATCTAACCCTTGTATCTTGTGTATTCAGTCACTACAGAGATGATCAGAAAAGGAAGCAGTGAGAGACTGGGACAGCTAGAGTTGACACCCGTCTTAAAAGCAATTGCCCGCCACATTGGTGTTGACCTGTCACCTGAGTGTCTGGCTGCACGCAATCGTAGAGGCATTGCTATTATTGTATATGGAGCCCCTCAGACAGGTGAAAACAGTAGATCTTCTATTGGACAAAGTTAAGCATAATTTAAAAAATAAAAAAAGGTCAATTAGTTGGATATGTATATACATGTAGTAAGTGTAAATGTGTGTGTTTGTGTGTATTGTCCCTCCACTTTCCTCCAGGTAAAAGCAGCACAGCAGCTGCTCTGGCACAATACTATGGAGGGGCATGTCTGAGTGTTGATACTTTAGTCACAGATGTACTACTAAATGGCAATTCACCTGTGAGTCTCAAAGCACGGGAATTGTATGATCATACTGTTGCTGAGTATACTGAGAAGAAGGTCCAGGAGGCTGGTGAGTATAATATATCATAGCTGCAGTACTTGAATTCTCTAAACACTAATATCCAGTTTTGTTCTTTGTTTTTGTTTTTTGACACTAAGCAGTACTCTATGTATACTATGTATATAAGACTATATAGTATAACTAGGGAAAAGCAGTACGATACTGCAGATACTGTTCAGTTTAAAGTGAAAATGAGGTAAACATGTAAAAACATGTAAAAATACAAAGGTCAAAATCCACCTGCTTCCAGCTCAAGCCCTTGAAAATACAACAGAGTTGGAACCTGGAACAGATTCTAAAGCCTCAGATCCAGTTCCAAATTCAGATCCAGTGCCAATTGATGGGGAAGTTCTCACCAAACCCAGTGATGACAGCTGCAACAGAAATAACTCCAAGGCACCTAATGAGCTTCACAGTGCACTCATTGGCCCTTGTCTGGTACAGTACAGTACATTTGTTCATTTGTTGTGTTATAGTGGCTGTAAAAGGGTTCTGTAAAACTCTGAACATAGTGTCAGTATACAATCTAACGAAACAATGCATTTGGTGTGATGTGGTTTCAGGGAGGAGATGTGACCACAATCAGTAGTCTGTTGCCTGAGGAGCTACTAGCTGAAGTCCTTGCTGAAAGATTTCAAGTACGCTGACATGCTCTTTTTTTAATGGCAGTATGCATTATATCCTGTGTTACACAGTAAAAAATATTTTCAAAAATCAAGGTTAATTATACTACACAATTATAGTCAAGTCATTTAGGATAAATAACATCCAAAAGTCCAAAGATTTACAGCTACCTTACTTATAAACTGGCTTACATATATCTAATAAGCAGCTTTGAAGAGGGTTCTCTTAAATTTCACGTGTCTTTTAATGTTTCCTCTCTTTGTTTTGTTATTTCTGTGCTTTCTTTGTGATAACAGTTAAGTGACTGTTATTGTGGAGTAGTGATTGACGGCCTTGAGTCTGTGTACACTCAATCAGTAACAAGCACACTACAGGTTGTCCTCAAGGCCTTCAATAATCGCAAGCACATCTATGTTGTGCACTTGGCTGACTCCTCGGCTTCACAGACCCAAACTGATGGTAAATACTGCATCAGCACAAACAAACAACAACACACAAAATTTTACAAAATTTATAGTTGAAAGGAGTAATCAAGTTTTTCCTGAGTTGTTTTGTTATTGTGTCTTTGTGAGGCTCATAACACTTAATGGGGAACTGTCTGTGTGTCATTCAGAGGCTCCACAGAAGGAGGAAGCAGACATTGAGGAACAGTGGCTCCAGGAGATGGATGAGGAAGTGTATGAATCTCTGCCAGAGGAGCAGAAGGAGCGAATTATTCAGCGACACAGAGAGAACCTGAGGCAGCAGAAACTCAGGTGTTGCCCAAAAAATTGTCGGAAACATTAGATATCACGCACAAACATTTTTGTGATGCTTTCGTGTCTTATAGCTCCAAGTCAGATTTATTAACCTCTCAAACCTGGACAAACTTGTCAGAAATTATTAGAAGTCTACTATTAGAGACTGTCAAGACGATGTTACGGTCATAGAGATTAGTTGGGATGATAGTATAAACTACAATAATTAAAGTGATGTTACAAACCTAATTTTAAAATAAGGATGATACCGGACAGTAACCTAGAAAAAGCATGAAGCAGCTGCAGCTAAATCTCAAAAAAATAAAATAAATAAATCTAAAATAACATCAGCAGACCTTGATGATGAGAAACAGAAATGTCATTAACATTCTAAAGTAAAGTCTTTTATTTAAGTTGCTGTGAACACAAAATCAATTAGGAAATTGGTGAATGCCAATTTCTTTTTAATGCCTCATACTGTTTCTGCCACTTAAGAGCAAATCTGCTGTATGAGTGATTCTTGCTATTGTCCTTTTTGTGCAGTTTTTTAAAACTTTTTAATTGTATAACTTTTAAATATTTTCACCTTTGAAGTAATTAAAAGCAATGAAAGGTTAGCAAAGTGCTTGAACCAAGAGAAAGAGAAGATCAGATTAAAGTAAAAAAGGAGCAGTAGCCCTAAGCGCAATTTATACAAATATGCTGTAATAAAATGTGCTAAATTATACAGTTAAAGTGTCTATATACTTGGATAAGATCCTGAATTAACTATTTAAGTCTTAGGTAGACACATATTCCACACAATACTGGGAATATTTTCCACCAATAATAATGCATTTATGTACTTCTGTGTGTCTGTGTGACAGCGAGCTTAAGCGAATATCAAAAGAGCAGGAGGAAAAGAAGCAACAGGAGGAGATGAAGAATTTAAGACAGGATGAGTTAAAGAAGAAAAATAAAAAGAGTGGAAAAAAGGACACCAAAGAAGTGTCAAGGAAGAAGAGTTTGCTGGATGGAAAGCAGGTTTATGTATGTATTGCATTCCAGCAGTCCCCTATGCACAAAATCTTTTATGAAGCAAAAAACATGCAACCTCTTGTAAGCACACACAATTATATACTTCTGACAATGTATTATAATGGTATCCATTTGTCTAATTTCCTCTCCAGTCTGCAGATCCAGCCAATGGGCAAACGACGTCTTCCTGTAACAACTCTAAAGAGTCATTAATGGATGGAAGAGAGCAAAATAATTTAAATGGAGGTGCGAGCAACCATAAAGAATCGGTCTTTTGTTTAGTGCTGAACATAGAAAGATGGAATTGTATTTTACCACCCTGGCACTACGACAATTTGAATAATATACAGTAAATAGTAGTGTATAGACTGTCAACTGCCGGGATTAATTTATCCTCTCTGTTACTATAGGGCATCATAGCAAAGAGACTGAGGATTCACAAAAACAGACAGACAACAGTAAAGTGTTACATTCAGTGTCTCCTCAGCCAAGAGACAAGTCGGAGAGAAAAAAGGTATGTTAAGATGTTAAGTTCGGAAAAAATATGTCTCCAGTCTCAGTATGGAGCTATTTAAACCAATGTACAGAAGTCTGAGCACTGTATGTTGCTACATGTGCTGTTGAGTTGGCCACTCAGTGTCCACTGAGTGTCAGAGCTATAAAACTAATGCAGTCAGCCACTGGAAGCCAGTGCAGAAATCTTAAGTTGTGTGACATGACCCTTTTACTCATCAAAAAATTTGACATGCTGCTGCATTTTGGAGAGATATGCCTGACCCTGTTAGTAAAACATTGGAGTATTTGAGATGACATATGACTAGTTCCTGCACAAGGAGCTGTGTATATTCAGAAAGATACAGAAGGGCCTAATTTTGTGTGTCATTGGCATAGCATTGAGAGGAGAAGCTATGTGAGCAGAAGATACAACCCAGAAATGAGGTATAGATGGAGAATAGAAGAAGGCCAACTGTTTCCTGTGGCACACCAGTGGCAAGGCAGTGACAGCTGGATGCTTGCCCCTGCTGATATACCTTGAAGGTTTGCCCAGATAGGAACTGAGGCAGATGAGTACTTTTCCAGAGAATGCAGACAAGAGGCTCTGGTGATTTACAGTGTCAAAGGCTGCAGAAAGATAAATAACATTTAGGACAGAGAATTGAGCTGCAGTTTTTACAATTTGTGAGGACTCCATGACCATCAGGATGGCCCCTTCTGTTAAATGACTATTCCTGAAGCCAGATTTCAAACTTGAAATTTGGCTGCTCAATCAAGGCAGCCTTTGCAGTAAGGAATCCCAAAAAGGTGGAAGACAAGAAAGGCCCACCTGGTGGAAAAGAAGATTGTCCATGCATGGTGTTCAGTGATTCCTCTGTGAACTGAATCTTTGAATACAGGCTAAAAATGGATGCAGTTTGCCAATAGCAGTTTAAACTTAATGTATGTTTTTTCCTCTAGTCTATAATTGCACTGGACGAACATGCTGATATTTCTCAGAAGAGGACAGAAGAAGGCAAGGGATTGTATCCAGAGTCTCCTATACCTGCAGCGAAGCTGGAAGGAGAAATGGTAGTATTGCAGTCTAATCTTAAGTACCGATCAGTTTGTTTAAATTACCTATGTTTTGTTGATTTATGGCTTGCGTGTACTTTTTATGTGCAACAATTATAACATTTCTTCCATTTTTATTTTTAGTATTGTAATTTTTTAAGTGACTATACGGCTGCTTTTAAAATGTAATTTAACAAGTTTATGTCAATATTAAGAGTTTCTTTAAGGGGCAGGCCTTTCAGACACAGGGTCGAATGTATATAGGAGTTCAAAAGCATTTTGAGAGATACCAATGAATTCTAAATTATCATATTTTATATATTGTTGGGAATCCTTTGTAGTCAATAACTGTAAACTTTTTACCCTTAGACATCAGCAGGTGCTTTGCATCTTCCCTGGTGCTACTCTGTAATAGCAAAGAAAATTATTCAGTATTATATGCCTGATTTGCAATATATTTCACAGGTAAAGAGGTGCTGTAGCCAATACAGTTAACTACAAACTACACATTTAGTTTTAATGCTGATAACCTTGTTGTAATCTTACTGCCGTTTTTCCTACCCATTTTCTTACCCTATCCAGTCCAGTGTGGATGAATTGGGATCTAGTTTCATTGCATATGAGCAGATCCAAGAGCAGGTGGACCACATCCTTCGCCACTGGGACAGGGCCCAGGGCTTGTTGCTGGTTCCACTTCCCACAGAAAAGTCCCCAGTTGTGCTAGACGATGCCCCAACTTCAGAAGAGAAACTGGTTAGTTTACTGACTCCAGAAGTACCAAGAAATGTGGATGTTAGTGGTCATTTGGCTCTAGGCAGTTTCCCTATATTTAGCACAAAATAGATTAGGGAAATTACGGAAATGTTGCTATTCTTCTTTATCTTCACCTACCAAGCCTTCTAGCATTCCAGTCCAAGCCTCACTTGCACAGAAAAAAAAGAAAATGTTAAAACAGACAAAGAAAGCAACAGTATTACTACAGCTGAATACCTTCAATCTTGTCCATCAAAACCTTGTGTACAGAGTCCTATCGGCAGGAAAAGTAAGAAGGCCATAAGCAAGACCTTATCTCCAACGCCCAGTCAAATGGCGTCATCAGAAGATACAGACAAGGAAGAAGAAAGGGCATCAACACAGGACATCCCTCACATTGTGGTGAAAGTTACTATGAAAGACTACCCAAGTGCCACAGAGCTGCTCAAAGGCAACGTCCTTCCCGAAGTGGACAAGGTATGACTGCTAAACTGTTTGCTGGATTTTTGTTTTAATTTGTAGTTTGTAGTATAATTTCCTGTGTGTTTTATTTAAAAATGTTATCCATCACCTGGTTTTTCAGCAGTTTATCATCAATACCTAATCAGTTTCCCTTTCCTTTGCTAATTCTTAGGTGTTGGATGATTTGGGCTTGGGACCTAGTGGCCCACCTATCCCTCCTCCTATGACCTTCTCTATGGTTCCTTTTCCCCAAAACAGAAAACAGTCTAGTTCTCAACTCACCTGTGACTGTTTCACCTTCCTGATAATGGTAATGTCACACACACTTAAACAGAAGCATACTCATTTTCATAGAAGGCATACATTGTTGTGTGACCAGAGACAACAGGATTTACAGTAGTCTTAATTAGTCTTAATAGTCTTGCAGTCTTAAATCAAAGATCAATTTAACTGAAATACAGGCTGCCACTCGTCTCTATTATGGTCACACGGGGTTCTTATGTGATCAAATTAAAAACAATTAATAAATCAAATTGAAGTTTTTAAATGCAATTGAATTCTAACACATTTGGCATTTGTGTGTGTTTTATGTGTCTGTTTGTGCATACTAAAGGAAGAATCAGAAGCAACAGCTTCTAGAGGTCAAAGCAAGTGCAACATTAAAGAGAGTGCGGTAACCAAGGACAAGGAAAAAAAGGCCAGAGAGAATCAGAAAAGCAAAAGTCGAACATCAATGAAGCCAAAAGCAAAGGGCTTTGACCGAGGTCAATCACCTTCATATATTTCCACCATATCTGACATCACTGAACAAGATCAAAACCAAGTAGACTTGGAGCTTAAACGTAATCAGAGGCAAGAGAAACCACACACAGACACACAAGTATAGATTATAAGAGGTTTTGATTTTTGATATAACTGTATGTGTATGTATGTACTTTTATGCAGCCTGACAACATTTCGCTGGGTTGTACCAGCCAAAGGCTATGTGGTTCTGAAGATCTGGTTCTACTCCGAATCCCTAGGGAAATTTGAACAGACCTTCAACTTTGAGCTACTGGGGACCCAAAAACAATACCTGCTTGTCTGCAAAGGAGTTTGCACCTATCCCTCCATTTGCAGAGACTACAAGTCAGTCAACATTGTTTAATAATGCAATACAGTTGTAGAATTAGAAGAAAATAAGGAAATTGAGGGAATGCATTGCAGCACAGCTTGTTTTTGTATTTGTTGTGCACAAGAAAGTTTTGTGTTAAGGTTTAACATCCATTTTTGATCTGTAAAGGTCAGCACACATTTAAGGCGGGCACTCACTTAACAGAGACAATCCTTAAGTGTAGTCTGTGTAACAGTTCTAGTCTTTAGTCTTTAGACGTAGTCTCTGCTCCTTGTTCTCACAAAGATTTTTAAATGTGTTTAATACTATGACCAATAAGACTTCACAACTAATACTGGCTTATAGTAACTATAGTTTTACCTGCAGTTAGTACGGTTTTATTCCTGACGTTGCTTTAGCGTTTTTTTTTTTTTTTTGGGAACTGTGGAGTCTTGTTCTTTTACAAACAAATTGTTGATTTAAAAATTCAAAGTTCCCTGTTGCTGACATACTTGTTTTTGGCACAATAACACGCAAGAATTTTTTGCTTGCGCAGGGTTTTTGGGGGTGTCTACCTTCAGGACTCTCATTTGTTCCTGACCAGTTGTTAAATGTGGTGCCCGCAATTTACAAAGTTGTCAGGTGTGTGCTCCTTCCTGGTTGCTAAAAATAGTCTGTGTGTACTGCCCAGTCTTTTCTACTCTTCAGATGTTTCCTCAACTTGAATCACATGTCCTGCATTCTTCTATGCAAAGAACATGAGAAGTGGCTTCGGCCCATGTAAAGAGAGAACTCGTTTTTATACAGCTACTCAGATCTTTGCATTAAATGATATTGTTAGCAATCGGCATCCAGGCACGTGTGTCAGTTTGACGCTAATTCGCTTCTCATCTGTAGTACGTATCTGCTACACATTTAATTACAGTTAGATGCTGGTTGACTGCTAACAACAGGCTTCATGGTTTGTATTTATATTACAATTCCATTGCTACTGTCTTGTTTTCTATTATAATGATAAAAGGTGATAACACAACACAACCACAAACACAACAATTTTGTCAGGATAACTGCATGCAATTACAGCTGGTCTTTAAGATGTTACATGTGGTTTCCCCAGGACTATTTTTGCTTTGAGTAAACACGTGCCACAAGTGGAGGAAGGGCTCAAGAAGACGTACGTAGTCAAACCTGGATACTTTGAGTTTGGACCATTAATTTGTAGCAAGACCAGAGACAGGTAAGAAACAGAGTAAAGGCAGTGAATGGCTTAGTGTGTTTCATTCTTGGTATTTGTATTTGCATTTTACCTGTGTCTATTTTTGTGTAGATACAAGGAAAATAAGTACCCAGAGAACACAGAGAGACTGATGATTCATAACAATACAGGCTTGGAGGCTGAGGTCCATTTCCATTTCCAGCATGACACCCAGGCCACCACATATCTGCTAAACCCCCCAACCATGACTCTCAAACCAGACCAAAAACAGGTAACACAGCAGTGAAATTATCCAATGCAGGGTTCGTAGGGTTCGTAGTAGCTGCGAAAAACAAGCCAGATTCAGCCTTATCTGGAAATCCTTGAATTTAATGTTGTGTTTTCAATGTCTGAAATGTGCTTTGGTTTTGGATAAAGTGCTTGAAAATGCTTGAAACTGTAACTGTATGTCTTTCACAATAAATAACAGTGTGACTGAGTAGTTAGTTCGCTTAGTCGGTGGAGAAATAAACTAGTCTAAAATTAAAACTGTTACACCTGGGTCTCGCTTGGTCTGCGCGTGACTGTGATTAAAGCACTGTGAAAGTTATTTTTCAAGTGTGTGTGTATCTTCATTTATTCTGCTATTAGGAAATTAATTTTGGTTGTTTATAGCATAATTGTGCAAATACCGAATTTACCACAACAGTAAAGTTCTGGAAATGCTTGAAAATTGACTTTGAAAGTGCTTCAAAGTGCTTGAATTTGACCTTTTAAAAGTAACATAAACCCTGCCATTAAATTAAAACAAGTGCCTGAAATAATATAAGTGCATGTGTATATTCTTCCATCCTTTTAGGAGTTGACAGTGTGGGCATACCCAACAAAACCAGGACAAATTAGGGACAGTATGGTGTGCTTTATCAAGGACAATCCAGAACATTTCATTATTAACTTTTCCTGCTGTGGCGTTCGGCCTGAACTGGAACTGGAAAGCAAACATTTGCAATTTGACAGGGTTTTGCTGCACAGGTATCAAAACAGTAAATACTTTATCAGTAAAAACTATTTTGAGACTGTTTTTCTAGAATACTTTTCAATTCTTCAAATGAACAATGAACAACAATCCTGTAATTTTCTCTAGATGGGAAAACCGTAGTGTGACACTGCATAATAAGACAGGTCTGCCTGTATCCTGGAGACTGCAAGGTCTGGAAGAGTTTGGTGATGAGTTCAGTGTGCCCCAGGATCAGGGCATCATCTCACCTAATTCCTTCTTCAGCCTGAGCTTACACTTCAGGGCCAGAAAGCCTTTGAAAATTAAAAAGACCTTACGTCTGGAGGTGAGGTTTCACAGTCTTAGAGATTAACATTAAAATGCTTTATAAGCATCTTTAAATGACAGATTAATCCAAAATGTGGAAGATAGAAACAGGCAGGGCATATTTTACAATATGTGTGTGTTTCAGGTGTCAGATGTGGAGAAGATTCTAGGTATCGTATACACTGAAAACATACAGGTGACAGCTGAAGCCTATGATATAGCTCTGGACATCACACCAGGTAGAAACTGCTAACTGCTTACATTCCTTTCTGCTGATTGCATAAGTGTTGTTTTCTTGCAAGGTGACAGTTCACCTTACAAGAGAATTCAGTTTCCATGTTCCCATAATAAACATAATATGCCATATGATATACTCTTGTTTCTGTGACAGACGGCTGTCTGGATTTCGGAACTATCAAAGTCTTCGAAGAGTCCAAACTGTCTCTCAGGATGAAAAACCAAGGAAAATATGAAATAGCATACAAGTGAGTGTCCTGTGGTTCTGCCTTATGAATAAACTGCATGTTTAAGTGAATTTTATTTCATTATGAGACTGTTATTCATTTTTATTTTTGTCTTTTCACAAGATTTTCATTTGAGCAGACAGACCCAACCCAGCCAAAGCTAGACTCCATCTTCACCGTGTACCCCCATCGTGGTAGTCTAATGCCCCATGAGAAGCCCACAACAGTGCAGCTCATCTGCAGACCCAACACAGAAGTTTTAATTAGAAAGGAACCTATCCTGTCTTGCCAGGTATGTGTCATACATTGGTCTGCAGAATAGAAAAGCATTTTGTACATAATATATACACATTAGATATATGATCATGGTCTAAAAAAATTGAGCTTTATTGAGACTAATTGATTTGTCACACTCTTCTCTGTTTTTGATACAAGGGATACACAGACAACATGATTCATTATTTACTGCAATTTGCATCTTTTAATAATTATTTCAAAAGCAAATATGTGATGAATGTGTTTAATTTGTGAAATTAGTACTGCTTTAAGTAAAATGTTCATGCATCTGAATAAAATGACTTTAAAGATGAGACAAACTAAACAACTGAACTTCTTTTCTACAGGTGATCGAACCCAGTCTAGGGAATGGAGGAGAAATCATTGCTATTATAGCCATCAAGCTGTCAGTCCAGTCTGTCTTCTTAAGGTTAAGGCTTGATTCATACTGCCATCTTTTACATGATTCATATTAGCAACCAAGATACAAAATTTCTGATTTATCTTTGGATTTTACTGAATCATCTTCTTTACCATTGTAGATCATAATAAATTTTGCTTCATGGAATCTATCAAAAATGACCATCTTATTACAATCTGTCACTTTCATTATGTTGTATTTTGTATAGGAGACAGTACTAAAATTTAATAAATGCACATATTAATATAAGCGTCTGGTCATTTTTAGGTACAAGATCACCCCTGCATGTGACATCAACTTTGGCCCACTGGTCTTTGGCAGCAAGAAAAGCCAGAGTTTCACTATTGAGAACAATGGAATCTTTGAGACCCGTTTTACAGTTTGTATGATCACAGACCATACTCTACAAGGGAAGCAAGGGTAGGAGAACATAACATAAAAACATTAACTTTTTAACACACAGTAAACCCTACAGAGACAAACAAGAGCTAAGACTTTTCCAACAGTTGGAATGGAACCATAATTCTTAAATAATTCTTGTTTTAAAACCATTTTTAAAAAGTTAAAAGTAGCCATTTAGCTCAGGTGTTCTGGAATTGTTGTTGAGGTAATTTATATGATAAGCTATGTCACTTTTTATTTAAAGTTATACTGAAGCATAATTTACAATTTGTTGTAGTATAATATATAACAATATCAACAACTGCCTGAAAACAAGCACAAAAGTTGTTTTTAAATATTATGCAATTGTTAAAAGCTTAAAAATCTATTTGCATTAAGTCGTTTGAAATTAATTTTTGTTTATGTCAATGTGCCCTGGTCTCAGGTGTCCAAGTAAGAAGACACCCAGAGAGAACCATTCAGCGATGCCCACTGGTATCTCTAGCAAACTGAAACGTGAGTCCATTCACAAAGAGGCTCCTGTTATACAGGTGAGAGACTGCTGGTGAATACAGCACCAGTGACCCTGCAAATTACTTTGTGCATTACTTGCAGTACTTTTTTGGGCGGTTGTGTCATAATGTTGATTATTTTAATAATAAAAACTTAATGTTAGCAGTGCTTTTTAGAGCTGCATGACTTTTCTATTGAGGTTTTCAACTTTTAAGACGAAATAAAAATTTACTCATCAAGGAAATATAATAATTAAATATGAAATATGAGCTCATCTTGAAAGTTTAAAAGTTTAGCAATTTTTATGACGACAACCTGACAAACATTTAGTATATATGAAAACAGTTGACAATTTAGTCTGTGAAGGTTTTTATACATTGCATCTCACTTCAGTATTACAAATGACCACCTAAAGCCATAGTGAATCTAGAATAATGTATTCCTGAAGCTTTCCCTATTTCTTATCCCTCTAGAACCGACTCACCATGGGGGTCTTCTCAGTGTCACCCAGCACAGGGAGCCTTCAGCCAGGGTCTCAACAGGTGGTGACAGTGGACTGTGTAGCTGAACAACTGGGCAACTGGAACCACGGTTTGCTAATTGACATCAGTGACCGTGACCCCTCAGACCATCCCGAGGGCATTCCATACAGACTGCTGGCTGAAGTCTGCAAGCCAGGTGGGAGCTATATAATCTTATTCCATCTTACTAGACTGATAAATATAACCAAGGTAGGTTGCTTCCATACATGTTATGCATTAAGGCATTGGTTGGGGATTTAGAAGCTTTTCCTCAGAAGCAATGTCCTCCTACAGTTCTGCCAAATTCTTCATCGAGTGTTTTTTTTTCTGATTCATCTGATTCTCTTGTTTTTTGTTTTTTCCCAGGCATAATATTAGACATGGCCTCCATCTTTGAAGAGCACTATTTGTGCCACAGCAGCAGACAGCTCTCCTCTCCGCAGTTTTCCAGTGCTGAAGGCATTTACCTGTTGGATGAGAACAAGTTTATTTTCAACAAAGTCCTCGTTGGGCAGACAGCTCAGGCTCGTTTTAAACTCACCAACAACAACAAAGTGCCTTGTGTGCTCAACTTGGCCCTCAAATATGTTGGTTCTAAGGTGAGTGATGTACCACTGATAGTGACATTGTACTGTACATGGCAGTAAGCAGATAAAAAGAAATCCTGTTTTACAGGTTTCCCGTAACATGGAGGGTTTTGATTTGTCTGCTGCTACACTGACCATTCCCAGCCAGTCACACTCGTATGCTGTCGCTACCTTCACACCACAGACAATGCAGCTATACAGTGCAGTATTTGAGGCCACAATGGATGGAACAAACAGGTACATATATTTGCACATCTGTGTATGCTGCAGTACTTTGGTGTTCTCTTTGCTATGTCTTTGTTCTTTTGTTTCTGCTTCTGCTATAAGTATAATAAGATAATACTGCTACCTCTCATTTGTTTTGATGACGGACCAATTGTTTTTTTCTCTTTTGGATCTAGAATGACACCCACATTTAAGACCAAGGTGTTGGAGTTTGAACTAATGGGGGAGGGCAGTTTACCTAGTGTTAGTGTGGTGCGTCCAGCTCTGAGGGACAGCAGAGGAAGTCCAGTGTTGCAGTTCAGACCGGTATTAGTTGGACGTAGACATACCCTGGCTCTGGTGCTGCTAAATGATGGAAGTTTTCCAGCTCAGGTAAGAAACATTATTCTGTCATTTAATTTTTTTCTTTATTTATATCAGCCAAATTTCCTTTAACAATACATAGTTACTTCATTTGTTCACAAGTAAATCATAACTACCTGTATTTACATTACCTATTGCATTTACATTGCCCATATGAACATAACACACTAGATACAGTACTGGGGGAATTCTGTTAATAAAAATATTTTGTGAACTTGCTGTAAAGGTGCAGATTGACATGCTGGATAAAAATGGTGTATTTACCCTCAAAGCTGCTCCTGGCAACACTTGTAGCACCATCTACTCCAAAGAACTTGACGGCACAACTGACTCAGGTAAAACCTAAAATTGTAAATCTCTAAAGCAAAATGCATGTCCTTGTGCTTAAATAAACTTTTTGTGATAACATGTACATAATTCTTTCTTTTGCCAAGTTCAGTTTCCATGCAATAGCACTACTATTATTGCTAATGCTCAGTATTACATCATTATTTCCATCTATACCAAGCATCCACCTGTTGAGTCTTAGTCAGTTCCACAGATTTCTAAGCAGTAGACCTTCACAAATGTTATAACACTGTCAAGTTATATTGGAAGCACGTTGAATGTTTTGAATACACAGAATTTTGTAATTTTCTCTGAGACTTACAAATACAATAATATTTGATGAATTAGGTTTAGGTTTATGGAGAAATTAACATTTAAAAATTACTCAAATGAACTAATTTCTGTTTTCATGTAAATTATATGTAAAATTATCATTAACTTTATTGTTTGGTGGGCCAATGCCAATATACTGTAATTATGAGCTCAACATCTCTTGTGCTATGCTTCTATGCTTTTTATTCTTTCACAGAGCATCAGTTGGTGCATAGAGCCATTCTGAGGCTGAATAGTAATGAACAGGTGGCGTTCGAAGTCAGCTTTTGCTCTGACAAGCCTCGGAGTGTCAAGGCTACAATGTCACTGCAGGTGCAGGACAACCAGTACTGCAATACTGCAATACAAGTGAATGGAGAGGCTTACCAGGAAATTGTCTCTCTTGACAACATCAACACATCATCACAGGAAGTGACTCGGGTAGATGAGGAGAGAGGTAAGACAAGACAGGAGGGCCAGAGAGCAGAGACACAAATTGTTTGTGTGAAATCAGATTGTGTGATCTGATGGGAATAGAAAGTTTGGTTTATTTATTATGATTAGTGAAATACACTAAATGTAGTGACCGTTGTTTTTTCCTACCTTCCACTGACCTAAAGGCTTCACTGTCTCACAGGTTATTATGAAGTGTTGGATTTTGGTGACTGCCATGTAGATTGTCCTTACCAAAGAAGTTTTACCATGACCAACCACAGCAGCAGCCAAGTGGTGAGATTTGAGTGGCCTCCTGCAGGACCCCATCTCTCGTTTTCACCCCAGGTAAAGCATTGATAGAAAAATTAAGATGTGGCTGTGGAACAGTATCAGATTTGTGTTAGTCAGACTGTGGCACAGATTTAAAGGGAGAAAATTATTTAAAATGTTGTAAAAAACAATGTCCTGATTTTTGGTAATAAAAAAATATACATTGTTACTAGATAACTTATTACTTAAGAGAAATAAAGAAAACAAAAGTAAAAAATTGTTAAATAAGCACCTTTAGAGACATGAAGAGACATGCAGAGGTGTAACATGTAGCAATCTTTTTAGTCATACACAGCAAGATCAAGACCTCTCAACAAAAACCAATTAAACACCACCAAATGGTTCTGTAGTTTTATAGGATAATACTTGGCTGCAATGTGACTAAAACAAATTGTCCTTTTGTCGCAGGTGGGACACCTTCATGCTGGTTGCTCTAAGGAAGTGGCTGTCACCTTTAGCTCCAATAGGCCAGTTACTCTAAGCAGCCAGCCAATGAGATGTAAAATGTATCAGGTAGAGTTCCAGCATCCAGTAGACCAAGTGGCTGACTGGGACGACCGACCGAGGACAGTGCAGTGGCAAAGAGCCTCACATCAGGGTTTAGCGACACAACCACTGCCACCTTTGAAAAATAAGGTAGTCATGTTGATTAATAAAAATATTTTCAAGAGAGTTTACAGGTTTAGTTGAGCAACTATGTACATTATATGATTGTATTCAGTTCATAAAGACAGATCCTGAGCCGAGCTACTCTGCAGTTGAGGGGTCACAGTGGGAGCTGGAGTTGCGTGTCAGCGCAATTTGTGATTACGTGAAGTTCAGCTGCAACAGCGATACAATCCATTTCAAAGACACCATGCTGTACCAAAGTAGAATCCATCAGTAAGTGCAGCAATAGGCATAGTTATTATTTAACTTGTTTTAACAATAAATACCCAGCTGTTGAAAACTATCTTCTTTAAGCTTAGACAGAAATAATATTAATCAAATACTGACCTTCACAATGATTTAAGAGGGTCTTGCAGGACCTTCTGTTGCCTATACCTTTATCTCTCTGACATTCTTTCTCAGTGGACACAAAAAAATAGATAAATGCGTGTGTGTGTGTGTGTGTTTGTGTGTTTGCGTGTGTGTGTGCAGACTGCAGATAGTGAATCAAGGTGGGGTCAAGCTGGAATTTTCTTGGCAAGTCCTTGTTGATTCAAGCAGCTCCACTGTCAACGTTCCAGGTACCCTGCAAAATTATTTTACAGTTGGTAACTGTCATTACAATATCGAGCTTTAAATTATTCCCTTTTACCACTAAGGCACAATGGCTGTCCAACAAGAACTTTAAGAATTTAAGAATTTGTTTCACAATGATTATGGTTATGTTGGAAATAAGAGTAGATTAATAATTCATTGATGTGAAAAGTTCCAAAATGTCTTAATTTGCCATGCCCAAGGCCTCTGAACTTTTTGGTAGTGATCATGATTGACTTTAGCTTCAATATAAAAGTTCTAATTCTTTTACAGAAGTCTGGAATGTTTCTAGGAGCCATTATTAAACAACTGCAGATTCCAAGGAAGATTCCAGTTCAAATATTGTACATAAGTACATAACATTATTGGAAGGTGTAACCACTTTCTAATGTCTGGAAGAAGGGCTAAACTATCTCACTCAGCTTTAAACCACACTTAAATGTAAGGTGTAAACCAGGATGCTCTACAATTATAGTGTGTCAGCAAAAACAAATGACAGGCAGCTATAATGAGTGAATGTAAAATTTCTTTTGCAATTAAATCATCAGCTTTATTCTTCAACATTTGTTCTTCATTTGTACAGGCTATAGGCATTAACTGTTTGCATTGACTATACCTATTTAAATTTTATTAAATGCTAACACTTTCTCTAAATGTGGAAATGTCTTCTCTGTACCAGACGGAACATTCAACTCTCAACCTGGCAGCCAGTCAGAGGGAATGTTGTCTCGAGAACGTCCTCCCAGTACTCTGGCCGGTGGGATGTCGGGGATAGGAAACCCCAAGCTGCTGCCTTTCAGTGTTGAGCCCAACATAGGGGCAATAAAACCAGGTTCCACACAGAAGTTCAGTGTTCACTTTTCACCTCTGGAGGTGGCCCAGTTTCAGGGCAGGCTGTTCTGCAGGTAATTGCAATGTCAAGATGATACAGTAAGTTTAGTACTAACATGGCATCCTAAACTTACACGGTCATGAAAAGGTTTTCTTATGTGGATAACTTTTTTTTTTCTCTGGCTTGTGCAGATCAATTGCTCAGGTAAGCATTAAAGAAATGCTTACCTGATACCTGAAATTTTTCCAGCTGGTCAGTATTATACAATACAATATTTATCTTTACAGTAGATGGTTACCTGGCAAAAAGGTCTCGGTCACAAGATTTGTTACTGTTTGTCCTGCACGTCATGACACAATTTATCTGGAACATGACTGCACTGAAAAAATGGGGACCAAAATGCACATCAAAGAACAGCTGAGACTCACTTCAAGTTTAACAGTTTGACAAATACCAATCAAATCATTGTCTTTCAAATTGTCAGTGTTACTACAAACTACGTTGGACTTTGAGGAGTTTTGCATATGTGATGAAGCACAGATTCATAATGACACTACACAGATGAAAACAGTTAAATAAGAGTAAATTAAAAAACATAAACACAGATCAATCACCCAGTCTCTCCTGTCTATCATAGCATGATCCTTGGCATACTCTGTTTGTTTCTATAAAGGTGAGGCAAATATGCTACTCTTTAACTGTACCCAATCAACCTGGAAAGATGAAAACCCAAACCATGTAGGCAGAAACAGGAGAAAAGGAGAAGCCATAAAGCGACACACACACACACGAGATCCAAACTCAGAGTGTGAGCAAATTTTGTCAAATTATTAGTGTCCCAAAACCACAAATGGCATTACCCCACAAAAATACCCCACATATTGAATCTGTGAAATACAAATTCACTTAGTTAACTCTCATTTTTTGACTGAAAAGCCAGGGTTACAATAACAAAGTTGCCCATGTTGTTAGATATTCCTATGCCTCAGCTCCCAAGGATCTATTTGAGTGAAATTTATTTCAACACTAACTTTTATAGACACAGACTCGATTTAGCTTAGTAGGACTGTTGAATTTTCATGAGTCTCCGGTGAACTTTTGAGTGCATTTTTTTCGCGTTTCTTACAGGGCAGTTATGTGTCAGGTATAATATGTCACCACTGCTGTGCAAAACATAAACAACTTGTTGTCACATACATACAAATATACATATAGGCCCCTTAATATTGTCTTAAGACCAATTTAAAAAGTCCTTAACCATGGGAATTTTTGACACACCCTATGAATAAATGTCTATTTTTAGTTTTAGTTTTATGTTAACTGGCCCATAAAAAAATTGTAGAGGTGTCCCTGTATTTTTACAGTCTATGGCTTTACTGAAGACACCTTTGCACATGAGACCACCCATTTGGCTGAAGGGGTTTCAAAGGGTTGTTCAATTATATAGGGAGAAATTCTAACCACCACCCCTTATGACCCTGTTTTTTAGGGTCAACTCAAAAATGTGGGAGCACTTGAAAACAAGAGGAAGGGGTATGAGATTAGGCCTTTAAGTTCCATCAGTTATCCAAAAAGTAAACTGACTTGATCAGGGGAGCAAAATATGTAACAGAGCTCAAAATACACAAAAAATTAATTCAATAAATAAATTAAGTCTACTGTAATAGGAACTGAGCTGTGCATTATCTTAGCACCTTTGTCCCCCTTTCAAAGCAGTTTTCTGTGCTGGCTAAATGGATGTTGTTTTTACATTTTTACTGACTGTGCTGACTCTAGAAATGTAATCTACCCATAATAAAAGGTCCTGGAGTGAATGCACACTTAATGCTACTATTTAATTTATGTAACATTAGCAAAGTATTGACTCCAGTGAACCACTTACTGTATTACCATCCCATCAAACTCTTCATTTAACATTCAAAGAACAAAGAATAAACCAGTAAAAAGTACAAGAACAAGTTCTCCATTCTCACATCAGCCATAGTAAAAATTACCTTAATAGTTTGACAAGAAACTGTGGGAACTAATTTAATTGTCCATGCTGGAACCTGGACCCACTCTTCTTAAGGTGCAATGCTGCCCTGTGCTTGCATGGAAAGAATTTGTGTCTTCAGAGATTACTGTCCCAAAGCTTTAGTTATGCTGTTGATTGTGATGAAGGGAGTCGATGTCTTTACATTTTAAAATGTGTTATTGTTTTTTGTTTCTTGTTTGCACATTTCTCTCAGTATGTCCAACTTGGAGGATGGGGTTCAGGCTCCCTGCATCACAGTGTGTGGCCGCAGCCTTTTGCCCCACTGCCACTTTGACCTTGAAGAGTCAGACTACATCAGTGGTGATTGCCGCAAACATAAATTCAGGTCCCATTTCGACCCTGAAATTAAAGTCATAGAGTTCAATGCTGTTGGCTTATCTGCACCAATTAGAAGGTAACCTACATAGAGAGATAAGAGCTTTTCATCTGCATTGGCGTGAAACCTTGTCACTTTGAATACAATACGTGTGTTCTTGCTTTCTAAACAGATGTTTTACGGTGCTGAACCCAACGACTAAACCCTATTCATTCATGTGGAAATGTAAGGACAAAGGTGGCAGCCACTTCCTCTGTCTAACCCAATGTGGTACCATTCTACCTGGGAAGAAGGTGGAGGTAAGGTTTGAATGCACTTAAAAAGGGTAATGGTATCTCATTTCACTTCTCTTCCAGTTTCATACAATATGTAAACTAATCTCACCTCTTTTCATACTTTATTTCATTCATTCATCAGTCAGTCTTCATCAGTCAAGTTTTTGTCTCTTCTCATTACTGCTAGTATCTCTATGTTTGGTCTTGTCTGATGTGAAAAGTTGTAGGTTGTCCATATTTACACCTGTCCCTCTTTTATTCTATCCTCATCTTTATATACTACTGCTGTTAAGTTGTAAACTAATAATAAGCCTCTACTCTGTCTGTGTGTGTACAGATGTGTTTTGAATATGTAGCTGAGCACCTGGAAGTGGTGGAATCATCCTGGAACTTTGTGATTGAGTCTCTGTCACTGTCTGTTCCTTTGCTGTGTGTGGGACACACTAGAGACCCACTTGTCTATCTCAACAGACCTCACCTTGATTTAGGAGAGCTGCTTGTAGGTATGTATTGTAACATTGCTCTCAAGCTCACATACCATATGCAGAACTTTTCATTTTCTAAATTAATCGTATAGTCCACATTCATCATACAGATGCTTAAGCCAACACAATCTTTACTGAAGATTTGATGATATTAATGGAATTAACAAAATAAAAAAAACATTAAAAACATATAATGTATGTCTCTGTAAATCTGTGTGATTTGAACATATCCAATATTCAAACAAAAACACTTCAGATCTATGTTAATGTTAGCGCAAGGGTTCTCAGCAGATATTTTGCTAGCTATGTGTGATGTTTTGTGTGTGTGTTTGTGTGTGTGTGTGTGCGCGTGCGTGCGTGCCTGTGCATAGGTCGTAGAGTGGAGCAGACAGTCTATCTGGTCAATGGTGAGCTGGAACCCTTCCGCTTCTCAGTCCTGGAGTCTTCTCTTCTCTGTGAAGACCAGCAATCCACTCTAATTGTGCAGCCAATGACTGGCAATGTGGCACCTAAAAACAGGTTATTGGCACTATAGCATTTTGTCTGTTACTGTAAATGACATTCCAAGATGCTATTACTTAATATCTAACTTTTAAAGTGTTTTGTGTGTAGTGGCTGCATTAGCTCCTCTAATAGCATATTGGAGATAGTCACAGAGAGCAGTGTATTAGTTGTTGTGAACTCTCTTGTACAGGTTGCCATTGTCACTATGCTTCACACCTTGCCGGGATGGATATGTGAACTTCAGGTTAGTTCTGAGGGTGAAGAGGAAGTCAGAGCCACTCACGCTCACTGTTAAGGCAGACTGTTTTACCATGAGCACTTTGGTCCAAATTAAGTACCCTGACGGAGGATTCAGAGAGGTCAAACCCACAGACCAGGAAACTTTGGATTTCGGAAAGGTTAGCACAGTTTTCTATCACAGATACAAAAACTCACATTCACAAGTTTAAATATCATTTAATAGTAATTTTCCCTCTGTTCATATACACTCCTTGTAGGTGGGGATTTCAGAGCAATCTACTTTCAATTTTGTGGTGTCCTGTCTGGCAAGATTCAATCTAGTTGTGAACTTTGAAATCACGGGTCCCAGTGAGCTGCTCCAGCACTTAGAGGCAAAACCACAAAATGCTGTAATAGAGGTTGGAAAGCAGCTGCAGTCATCCCTCTTCTTTCATCCACAGAGCATTTGTAAACTGCAGGATGTCAGACTGAGTATCAAGGTGAGATACTAATCACCTAGATAAAATTTTAAGGCTTCAATTAAGGGGTTATACACGTCTTACAGCTCCTAGAAGCACATATCAAAGTAAATTTAAAATTTAACATTGCAGTTTTACCGCAACCACTACAAAAGATAGAAGATATCAAAAGGGGGACTTTTCTGTAGCTAATATTCTTCAGTATCCTTTTTCTTTTTGAATGTTTGTTTGGTTCTAATTGCCTTTGAAGTCACTAAATACAACTGTAGTACCACAGCTTTGTACTTATTCTTGATTGTTCTTTATGGGTCCACTCTACTTTTTTCTTTCCTACATTTCTCACTCTTGTTACTTCCCATCAGGTGAAGCATGGCCCAACATTTACCTTTGCCATTAAAGGCAGGGCTGTAGCACCGAGCCTTGAATTCTCCTTCACCAAGTTCAACTTTGGCAAGTGCTTTTTGCACTGTCCTGGAATGGTTCCACCCTCCAAAACTCTAGTCATCAGCAACAAAGATGAACGGGACATCAGGTAATTATCCATTATTTTATTCTGCATGTGTTAAGGCGTTTACTGCATGAATAATATTTTTTATTTGGCTTAGAACATAAAAGCGTAAAGAGTTTGAGAGTTAAAAATCCACACAAGTGAAAACATCCTATACTCTACTTCACTTCCCTCAGCATCCAGTGCCAGTTTGAGAACACCTCTTACCTGGAGATGGACTTCCACCCAGATATTTTGTCCCCTGGTGCTGTGATGGAGGTGCCACTAACCTTCTATCCCCGTGAGGCAGATCGATACTATGAAAAGATCACTTTTATCTTTAACAGCTGTGTGAGGAAACATGTGGACATCCTGGGACGAGGCATTGAGATGAACGTGAGTAAATTAATTGACCATATCTATTTGATTATTGTATATAATCTATTAAAAGCTGTTGTGTTTATTCTTCTTTATTATCTTGTGTCTGCTTCAATTTATCTCAGCTGACAGTGGAAAATCCAAAGCACAAAAAGATAAAACTTGGATCTGTGATGTTGGGCCAGAAAGTGAAAAAACAGGTGGTTATAGTCAACCGCAGCGCTTTAGATGTTTCCTTTACCCTGGTTCTCAACACAAACACTCCATTAGACCCAAAGGTAGGGATACAAACACACAATTAAAATAGTGGTTAACAATGGTTCAAACACAGGCAACAGATATTTCCTCTCTAGTTTAACCTATTCTCTTCATTCAGGACCTGAAAATCAGTCCAGCAGGTAATCTGTGTCTGAAAGCCAATGGGGGTTCTTCTAATGTTGAAGTCCAATTTTCACCTTGTCAGTACATCCCTCCCTTTAAGGCCGAGCTGCAGGCTGAGTTTGCAGGCCTGTTACACCACCTGCTGACAATTCAAGGCTGCTGCCAGGTAGCCTGCTGCAAATGATGCATGTACTGTATTTGCTTAGCTTTCACAGGCACTAGATTCCATTCTGAAGAATGTTTACCTATATTACAACATTTTATATGGTCTGATAATAATCCATTTTTTTGTTCTGTTAATAGATGAACGCATATAAACAACTTTTTTCAATTTAAACTCTTAGGGGGTGGAGGTGCTGCTGGACCAAGACCACTTGGCTTTTGGAGCTGTAGTTCAGCGCTGCCAGGCCAAGAAAAGAATTGTCATGATGAACACAGGAGACCTTGGTGCCAGGTAATGTACTATACAGCATATTGTCCACTGTGATACTTTCCTGCAGCTTATCTGAGAGTTAAACCCCTCACAAAGACTCTTCCACACTGCAGTAGAAATACATATGCATTACAGATGAACTGTATAATATTGTTTTTTTGCAGTCTTCAAATTAATTATCAGAATTCTCCACATATTGGACATACAATATTATGTCCTGCTCTTTAATTATTATATGTATGTCTTCTGTACTTTGTAACCAGATTTCAATGGAAAACTAAGAATTTTCCTCCAGAGTTGACCATCTCACCAGCTAAAGGTTACATTGCTGCAGGCATGGAGGTTACATTTGAAGTCACATTTGCCCCAGAGGAACTGAGTAATGACATAAGATATGAGAACCTGGCTTGCTTTGTTGATGGCTCCTCCTCCTCTGTCAGCCTCACTGTGACAGGCTCCTGCATTGTAGCTTCCACTGGCAAAGAGGTTTGACTAATGCACTTTACGTTTTTGATCTGTTTTTTCAAATATAGTATTGGGTAGTGACATAGCAATTACAGCCCATTCTTCAAGCAAAAACTTAAATGGTGTTTCCAATCTAAAGAATTGTGAAAATAAACAAAACCAGAGCCAGGGAATTTTAGCTTACACTGAACTTTCATATGCATGTGTAAGCATCTCATCATTGTTACTGCTTTCATAACAAGGTCTTTCATATGTGTGATGCCTCACTAATCAACCATATTAATCATCATATTTTATATAGGTTCCACATATTGCACAGCAATGTTATGAACCTAGTGATTTGAATATTGATCTGAGGGCTCCATTTGGCACGACATCTAAATGGTGCCTTGTCAGCAATCTAACCTCTCAATTTAATGATGGTTAAAAAAACCTGAGTCAGAAAATGTGGATGATTGATTTGGCTCTTGCTCAAACAGACAGGGACTGTGGAAATTTGTTTTCAATTAACTGATTAGCCTTTAGGGCCTCAGCATAAAGAATTTAGAAAATGTGACACTTTTTATAAGCTGAATAATACTGTAGTTCCCTTTTGATTACATTTGTAGAAAATGTTGTTAACTGTAATGTAGAGATGCCTTCATATTACTTATTGCATAAATATCTGCTTTCCTCATATTGTCTGAAGGTGGTGAATTTTGTGTGCCCTGTACGTGGCTCACACACCCAGACATTGCCAGTGTTCAACCCAACAAACCAGCGTTGCAGCATCAGACCAGTCATTGAGGGTGAGCAGTGGAGCGCTGCACCCTCCCTGACCCTTGAACCCCTCCAAAACAAGACATATGAAGTCACCTACCGCCCACTGACTATGACCACTGATGGAAAGAAACACCTGGTAGAGGAACACTAAGATAAAATATATGCATATACAAATAAACCAATGTAATTAATGAGATGTGACATTATTTTCTCAGACATGAGCTTGAATTTTATTTCCTCAGGGATCAGTATTTTTCACCTTTCCTGATGGGACAGGCATGCTGTACTACCTTCAGGGAACTGCTGATCCTCCCAAGGCAGAGAACACTATTGTGCATGAACTGCCTGCCAAGACTCAACACACAGAACTGCTCCCTGTGCACAATTGGCTGTCTACACAACAGCGGTAAAACACTTACACAGATACACAAACACACACACACACATCTCAGAGTAACTGCAGTGCAAAAGTACAAGCAATAATAATTCCAATACAATGAATGATTGAATCCTAATTATCATAGCTTTATTTCTCAACTTTATTCTTTTTTTGTATTTTTTCAAATATTGTTAGTTTCTTTGTTTGTTAATTCCACATGTAAAATAAGTATAAAATCAATTTGCAGCAACTGTAGTTGCACATAAACAGTACTAATCAAGAAGTGTTGTTTTTTCTATCATCCATTCGAAAATGAGTTAATACTTATAGCACCTTAATGTTACACTTATTCTATTGTGCGAAGATGGCACTTTCCAGTTCCTGTATAACAGGTATATGATGGAATGATACGTTTTTCTGTGCTTAGCTTCCATGTGCTGATGGAGATCGTAAAGCCCGACAAGCCAGATTCTACAGTGTCTCTCAAAGGTCTAGAGTACATTGATGTTCCTGGTCTTGCCAAGAGAGATTACAAAGTGTCTTTCTTTACATACAGAGAGGGGCAGTACAACACCAAGGTTTGATCACATGTACACACATTTTTACTTCCAGATCTGAATACATTCCTGAACCTTTCCCTGACATTCCCCTTTAACATTTTTTCTCAGGTAACATTTAATAACGAGAGGACAGGTGAATACTTGTTCTTCCTCATTAACTTCAAAGCCACATTACCAGGAGTCCTATCCATCATTGAGCTGGTAACTACTGTCCGTCGGACAGTCTCAGCCACTGTACAGGTGGAGAACCCCCTGACCACTTCAATATGTCTCACCACTGAGTGTAAATGTGTTGACATCAGTGCCCCACATCAGCACACTGTGCCAGGACAGTCCAAGGTGGATACAGAGCACAGCTTTTCCCATACTGTAAAAATATTCTGCTGTGTGCTCACAAAGAAACTTTAATTCACACACCATGTGTCTATGGTATGTGTCTCCTCTCTGTAGTGTTCTCTGAGCTTTGAGTACCAGCCACAGCGGGCAGGCGAGTCTACAGCCCGACTGACTCTGTCTAGTAGTGAACTGGGCTACTTCTACTATGATCTGCTTCTCAAAGCTCTGCCCCCACCACCAGAGAAAACAGTTCACTTCAGTGCTTCACTGGGAAGCAGCCACTCTGTTCTTGTGAAGTTTATCAGCTATTCCCACTCCAAAGCAGAATACTCATGCAAGGTAAGATCATATTTTTTTCTGTTAAAGCAAATTTTTTTTGATGAAATGAAGGTTCATATCATCGTCTTGTGATACTGCACATACTGCCTTTAATTTGAAGAGAGATTGTAAAGAGAACTGGAAAATCATTCAAAAAGATCAAATCATATTTCACAATTACAAAAATATTAATGGAACACAAGTGATATACAAGTTAATTTTGTGGGGATATCATATACTCTTCTTCTTGTCATCTTTCTCCTGTAGAGTGATAGCCCAGCTTTCACTGTGGAAAAAAGTGTTAGTGCTTCACCAGGCTTCCATGCAGGGGCAGAAGCAAGCGTGGAGGTTTGCTTTGAACCTCATCAACTGGGGGAAGTGAGAGGGCAACTCAACCTATCCTCGGCAATTGGTGGTGAATTTATCTTTCCCTTAAATGGGATCTGTCTTCCTCCCAAAGCCCAAGGTCCGTTTGGTGTGAGAGCTGGTCGCAACATCAACATTCCTTTTAAAAATGTGTTCCTGCAGACCATGACTTTCTTTTTTCAGGTAAACATCTAGTAGAACTTGGTTCATGGCTCAGTTTACATCTCTTACATCTCTAGCTTTTACAAAATGTGAAATATTTAATACATTAGTTTCACTTACTATAAAATCTGTAATATGTTGTCTAAGCACCATTTACCCTGCTCCTAGGTGGATAACCCCTGTTTTACCATCAAAGGTGTGGACACCATGCTCTCCAAGAAGACACAAAACATCATGGTGTCCTTCGAGGCTCCTGCAGATGGCTCTGCAGGGCCATGGTTTGGCAAGCTGACCATCTCGACTCAGTCCTCCGAAGGTCACAGCAAGCCCTACTCATGGGTCTGCTACCTGAAGGGGTACCGCCCTGAGTCACCGTAGCCCTTATGTTGTGTTCTGTTCAAATTTGATCGATTTAAAAGTTTTATCTCTGAAAAATGTAGTCAATAAAAAGGATTTCAACACACAAAATAAATTGTATTAAGTTGCATACAATTTTGTGTGTTCTAGTTAACTTTTGTACACTCTTGGTGTTCAAAAATGTCAAACGGTCAAAAATGACTCTTCATTAGAACTGAATAGGGGAGACAACTGGGGTAAAGTACTGAGCTCAGTTACATCCTCATTTGTCAGATGGACACACACACACCTACAACTGTTGGCTTTTAACTTTTCTTGTAGCTTTTTTATATATAATGTTTTTTTGAGGCCATGCTCACAGTTCACTGTGTGGGAGCGCCATGGCAGAAGTGAGACTCCTATATATTAAATATTTGATCACCATACTGGTGACAAGGAGAGAGGCCAGGAAATTGACAATGAGGATAGATTAAACGTGGAAGTGTCAGAAGCTATAATCCAGTGCAAGAAATAACTGACAGGGAGGAATCCAGTAATGAAGAGGACGGCCAAGCTCAGGCTGCACATTCAAATCAAAGAATGGGAGCTTATCCTAGTCTTCATCCCCACCTAAGAATCAAGTAGGCTTTTAGCTAAAGATGTCATCAGGATGACACCAGGACCTACAAAATATGCCATATGCTGGACTAATGACATCAAATCCTGCTTTGAACTGTTCCTGACTGAGTCCATTGAAACCACAGTGGTAAACACGACCAACTTGGAGGGTAAAAAGGAGGTACCCCAGACAAGCAAAGCATACATGGGTCTTTTGTCTTTGACTGGTGTGTACAGATCCATAAACGCAAAGGAAAGATACAAGGCTGAGAAGCAAGATTACTTGCTGCAAGAGAGAGAAAGGTGACAAAAACAAGAGCTGCAGTCTGTGTGCACCAAGAAATGTGAAAACAAGCATAACGTGCCATAAATGCATATTTTTGCAAGGCTCGTGCAACAACCTGCACATATTGTCCAACATGTCTATGAGTAAAAATACGATTGAAGTATGAGTTAACCCACTCCACCTTGTATAGAAGCCGGATTTCTTTAGTTTTCAGTTTTTTTTAGTGATCAGGCAAAAACACATCTGATAGAGTATTGAACATTGTAATGTTATTGTTCTTGTAAGTTGTTCTTTAATGTATTGGGACATTGGTGTTGGAATATTATGAAATTGTAAAGTGTAGTTTTGGGATAATGTTATTCTAATCTTTATCATTATTATTGTTAATATTCTGATTTCTTCCACACGTTTTTCTGCAGCTTTGTCATCTTTCATCTTTAACCATAGTTCAGCTTAGAGAAATTCATTCGACCATTCAAACTTTCAGCAAACCCCAAGACTTTCAGCTATTACTCTTCCATTCAAGTTTTTATTATCTTTTAAGGTTTTTGAATAATTGTAGTTTTAGTTTTATGCAATTTTTGTCAATTTCTGCTCTCTTCCAGCAGTGTCGTTATGACATCACACACCCGAACTTCTGCTCTTCTGCAGAACTTTTTTTTTCTCGGTTTTTCTCTTCTGCTCTCTCAGTTTTTAGTAGCTTTCACAGACCATTATAGAATAAAGAGAAAGAAAAATTAGATAGAGTAAATTGTCAGCTTTCAGAAAACCTGCTTCACATTTTGATGAGCCTTAGGGTTTTACAAGGATTTGGCCAAAATCACAGACAGTGCCACCAAACTCCTTCATTTAACACTATTGTTAGAGGGTTCAAGAATTTCCTGAGCAGACTCAGATGAAAGCTGACCGTGACTTCAATTTCTTCACATGACGGAGAACTAGAAAAAGCATTTCCAAAAAGAAAATGCACTGTGAATGTTTCAGCACTGAAAGAATTTTACAAGCGATGCTGAAAAAGGCTGAACTGATTTCACAGAAAAAGCTGAAACTTTTACCAAAAAAATGAAAAAACGCTAAAATTTCTAAGTTCAAAAGTAAGCTGAATTTAAACTTTTCTGACGCAAAGTTTTGAGTCTCATCTGCCATGTGTCTGTATACAAACATGTATCAAACACAAAAAAACTGCAGCTGAGTGTCTCTTGCCCATCACCTCTGTCCCTGTCTCTGGAAACAGAAGCTATCAAATAGCACCCCCCCAACCATGAGTCATCATTTTCAATACTAATTTTGTGGACTATCTTTGGTCTGTTTAACTGATTATTTCTAATTCACTGACCTGAAATTTTAATTTAAATTATCAAAATCTGGGAGTTCCTCAAAGGGGTTGTGAAATTAAAAAAAAAAACCCAGACCCCAGAGCTAACAGAAAGTTTTTTTTCCTAAAAAAAAAAAACACGAGACAGAGACAAGAATACAGGACTGATGTCAATGATGACAAGTAATTCATGCCAATTTTTGAACACTATCACTCTCCTGTTTATATACTTTGAGGCTTGGTATGAAGTTAAAAAATTGTTAAACTACCAAAGTGTACAGCTTCTTAAAGACATCTTATTTCCATTTAGCTTTTTCAGTATTCAGCTGATTGCACAATTGCTAAAACCCTCTTCAACTTTCATAACATTCAGATCTAAACGGTTCTGCATACTTTATCTTTCAGCTTTAACATGATTGTAGTTTTAGTAGTATTTTATAAATTCTACTATTCTTCATGTATTTCACTTGAACTTTGCACTCAGCTATTACATTTCAACAGTTTCTGGGTTTTTCATGCAACTAGTTCCTGTTACAGCTACTTGAGGCAAAACGATTAAGCTTTTTTAAATCAGTGAAGTTTAAATTCAGCTTTTTTACATTTTTGCAGTAAAATCTTCAGCTATTTCAGCAAAATCAGTTCAGCCTTTTTTCAGCATCGCTTGTAAAATCCTTTCAGTGCTGAAACATTCAGAGTGCATTTTCTTTTTGGAAATGCTTTTTCTAGTTCCCTTTGTACACCAAATATTCCTGGTCACTTTTGACCGGGAAAACAACAGGTGTTGCCCTAACAACACAAGTAGTGATTGTATATGTAATTTACAGTTGTTATGATGAGTCTTGACAGAATGGTCATTTTGGACAGCAAACACAAAATTATTTAACATGAAATGAGCACAACATTAGGCTTAGAGAAAGATATGTACACTCCCACACACAAAGGAAGGGACACAAGCAGACTCTAAAAGTGCATTTAGACTGGAAATTACTTTATATATAATAATTTAATTATAAATATAATATTTTCACTTTTTAATTTTGTATACTGTTTATGATGCTTTAGTTTGCTGTTTTGACAGTTAAATCTGAACAATGTAAATGCCAAAAATACAACCCAAAATTGCCCTGGGTGTATTTTTGTGGCTTAAATAATTAGTTGTTGCAATGTGTTCATGAATTAATAATTAACTCAATAAATCCTGCAGAGAAAACCTGTTCAGGCCTGAATTGCAGACTCATTTCCACATGGGGGCAATCATGTCAAGTGATTCTTCTAAGACTTCCAGTTCTTCACTGATGGGGGAAGATACATAACTTTTTTGCATTTTAGTCATTCTGATAAAGTGAGAGTTTAAGTGTCAACTATCCAGGAGTTAATTTGTTCAAGCCAGCGCGCTGTTAGAAACACAGCACCTTGCAGGAAAGCCTGAATACTCAGCTAAAAGGGCAGAGCCGGGAGACACGCTCATTACCAAAGGTTAGACCTGCCCCCCAACCCCCCACACACACACCTCTAATGAGAAGCTGGGTGACAGTTTAAGAGACTCAGAGAGAAAATCCTCTGATCCTCCCATTGGGGCACAGTAAGCCACACAAGACTGGGGGCTCACATCATCACCTGCTGTCTATTTAAAGAAGGAATGAAAATGCAGTATAGCATTGTCTTTGTTCAGATTAAACATCAGACATAACAGTGCGAAAAGTGGATGTCATCCATTATGTTACAACCGGCTTGCTTTTGACCAGTAAGCCCCGAGGACTCCAGACTGGTCTCTTTATTACTCTTTATTACAACATGAGCAAATGTTAACTGACTGCTCAGACTGAAGATTAGAAAAACAAACCACCACCGAAACTGTAGGTGGATGAGAGTATGTTCACAATACTTAAAAGTTTGACCTCATAAAACAAATGGAGTTTCTCAACATTATGACGCTTGGTAAACGCGAGGAAGTGAAATAAAATGACTAAACTCTCCAAACCACTGAGATAACAGGATGAAATTACCCTGTTTTAAAAAATTCTATTGTTGAATAATATTTGCCTATTCAAACACCCCCAAAATATTTAATAAAAATAGGGGGGGTATGTAGGATATGTTGGATGGGTGGGTGTGTTTTGAGGTAGAAGCTGTGATGTAAGAAGGAAGGTGGGGGCCTTACTCCCCCCCATAGAGCGCAGCATGAGCGCTCCGCAGCAAAAGGATGTGTGAGCAGGCAGCGCGCTACTGTAGGGACGGAGTCCACAAACTGCTCAACAAAGAACAAGCCAAACTTCGAGCTCAAGAAAGCCGCGAGCAGCCGAAACCCGTAGCCTGTCAGGACAGCGAGTCCGCGACGGCAGCGCAGTCCGGAAACAGCGGCGCCCAGCCCGGTGGAATTGACGGGCTCGTCCGCTGGATCGTCACCAAAATGAGCGACAACAAGAACATCTCCAGCCGGGAGTACGCTTCCAGCAAGGAGGAGGTGGCCGTGGCTCAGGAACAGTTTTTCGCCCCGGAGCCGCGGAGAGGCATCTCGGTTATTTTGGATGTAAGTATAGAGATCCGCCAGGCAGTGGTCAGCCTGACAGGTTGGGTGGGTGGGTGTGCGTACGGACCGGTGTAGTGCGCACTTACGCACAGAGGCGATGTTGCATTTTACGGCTAAATAGCTCGATCACAGCGGAACAGACACCAGGTTTTCTCGGGGTAACAGACACTTCGTTTACTTCCATGACACACGGCTAAGCGCGCTCCCCCGGTGACAGGACGGCCAAAGAAAAAGCCCGCAGTCCAATCTTTCTCCTTGTTGCCCTGTTTTAAAATATATTGTGCATATCGCATCTTGGCGACTAAAACGCTCTAAAGCTTTTCTAGTTTTACTAGCTCCGTCCAAAATTTATTGTCGATTAAAGTCAATGCAGTAAAGAGTCACTTTCAGTGCTGCTTTTACGCTCGGTCCAAAGAACTCAATAGCTTTTCTAACAGTGAAAGCCAAAGCACTAAGTTAAATAGGAGGCGTAAGCCAGTTTTATCACAACACTTGAATTATTCATGGAAATTCCTTAGTACTATATTTTATTGATCTTTGTCTTACTTTCCCATTCCAACATTTGATCTCACCCAGACGCAGCAAACAGGCAGTCCTCTTGTGCTGGATGTTGGATGTGACAGTTTCCAGTGCCATGTCCATTTAGGTCAGGTCATTAACACTGTTGCCTTATTCTTTATCACCGCCCCTCTGTCTGTTCCCTCGAGGTCAGCTGTTGTTGCATTAATGCTTTAAGGGAGAAAATAAAAGAGAAAAGTAGTTCAGTTTATTCAGACCCTGCCCATGACCCAAATACACTGGTAAAGAAGAGGTCCATGGAAAACTAATTACCACCATATTATCAAGACCAGAGGGCCAATGTATCCTACTACCCTAGT
Source organism: Channa argus (assembly GCF_033026475.1). Lineage (NCBI taxonomy): Eukaryota > Metazoa > Chordata > Actinopteri > Anabantiformes > Channidae > Channa > Channa argus. Next base: position 24,665,256 of record NC_090200.1, read on the forward strand.
AAACCAATTCTGTGCTTGTGTAGAGGGGGTGATTGAGGTGTAGCTCAATTTACCGCATATACACCCTCCACGAACGAGTGACTGTTCACTCTGGCAGATGCAGTACGGGGCTTCATATGCTTTGATCAGGACCCCATATGCATTTGACCTCTTTTCAGTGTGTTACACAGGTTTGTTGTCATGAGAACCCCACAAAGACTCTATTGTTCCTATGGTGTTAGGTTTTTGTGTTAGGGTTGGAGTTGTATTTGTGATGTTGCATCTCAGAGATTTTGTCAGATAAGACGTTTTCTGTTCACGATCATCTAGGCAGTGTTGTTTTTTCAAACAGCTTATTGAAGTTGAATTTTCTCCAGTTTCCTCTGGATTTTTCTTATATTGCATTTACCTTTACACCCTGAGCCTGACTATACTCACACTGATTGATTGATGAGCAGAGCGCACAATGCCTTCTGGATCCATTTCAGGCATTTAGGCCAATTTATGCATTGGCTTGACCTTTGAAATGTTAATATTCAAATTTCAAATATTATTGACCCCAGGATTTAATTGTGTGTGTGTGTGTGTGTGTGTGCATTCTCTTCATTTGATCCTACTTGCTTTCTTGTTTCTCCTTAGCTGTTCTTCTCTTCTACTTCATCTCACCCCGCACTTTTCTTATTATTTTTTAAAATCCTTTCATCCTTTGTACTCCCTCCTCCCCTTCCTCCTCCTCTCCTTTTCTCCATATTCTTCTTGTCTTCTTCCTCTTCTCTGTCCTCTGCCAGGCCACTATAACATCCATTCTTAATAAGGTTAGAAGATGGAAGCAGCATTCTCTCTCCCGCTGCCTCTGTCTTCTGTTTCTGCTTTGTTCTGTGTTTTTTTCCATGCCTGCCCTTTGCTGTCTTTCATTTTCTTCTCACTGTGTTTCTGTTACAACTCCATACACACATCCACCACATCCTCGCTGCAACACATTCCCTTTTCGTGTCTGTTTCCAGCAGCTCCAGAGTTGGCTGTTTTCTGTGGAGTTGAGTGCACCCCAAAGTGCAGCTGGGAAGCAGAACAATGCAGAACAGCTTGTCATTTGGAACACAGCTCGTCTCAGCAGTTAATTATTCTCACTTTAGCCTGTTAGCATAGCTGACGCTGTTTCCTGAATGCACCACTTACTTATACTTTAACAAGCCATTAAGTTGAGGTGTGAAGACCTGTTTTCTTTCTTTTTGGGCAAACATCATAAGATGTGTTTGCAAATTCAATGATGTCATTACTGTTGACAGTGTAGCTGATCTACTTTGCTTTTTAGTAATTAACATGAAAAAAAGTGCCAACATAAAAATCTGAGCAATATAGGTGACCTATTCAAATAGTTTGTTTCATCCATTAATCTAATACCCAATACTCTTTCTTAAAGCTACCATATGTACAATTACATCTCCCATATTGTGCAATCTCATTAAAGTCTTTTCTGTCCTATATAACATATTCAGTCTTTTTTTTCTAGAAAAATGCTCCAGACATTATAGTGGAGAGCTGCGTTTGAAGCCTCCTGCGAAATCAGGTTCATTGAACAGCACTTGGAGCCTGCAGATATATTCACTTCTTTTGACAGATTTTGAACGAGTCTTGCCAGCATTCTTGTTTAATGTAATTTTATAATGACTAATACCTTTGGGCCGTGTAAAGTGTGTCAGCATACAGCAGATGGAGAAGAGTATAGAGGACCATGGAGTGGGGGAGCTGGGTATAATAAAGTAAATTGATGCCAGTCTCATGCTAGTCATTGCTTAAGTTGCATATTGTAGGTTTAAAGAATGACATAATAATTAATTTAAAAGTACTTACTGAATTATTTTTTGTTGATCACTTTAGTAATTCATGGTTTCACTTATACGTGAAATATTTGATGAGACTTAAAAAGTCTAAAATTCTGACGTTTAAACAGTACAGTACTTTTCTTTTTCTTGGTGAGTCAGATGGAAGGGATTTTTTTCTACTTCAGACTTTCACATCCCACCTGCACAATGAGGCTCATGGACTTCACCTAAAATGTCTCTTTTTAGTCCCACACATGTCCTTGAAATGTCTAAGAAAGATTGGGTCAGTTTTGTCCTTAACAAGAAACTGTTAAAGCAACAAAATCTACTGATGACAAGTAAAGAAAAGTTATCAAATCTCATAACAACATATTCACCAGCATAATACACTTTTGTTCTAGCCATCTGTACTGTATGTTTTAGTGATCACAGTCTCCAGTCTCTAGTTTGTGTACCTCAGAGTCACTGTTCTAATTTCCTGGAGGTGCAGTGCCAGGATTATGGGAAAACATTTTTTATCCACTTTTTTTTGGGTACAACTCAGTTACCTGTCTGAATTGTGACAACAAACAAACTGGTTTGTGGTGATTTAGTAAAATAGTTGTGGCTCGGGGTGTGTTTCTGCAGCTTTATTATAGTGCTCACTTTGTCACTTGGGTGTAAAAATTATGTTTTTGCTTAAACAGACACAGAACCCCTCTTATCACATGATAAGAACTCCCCAAAAACACTTCTTAGTTATGTCAAGTGTCTTTTTCTTTTTTTTTTCTTCATTTCGATTCTTCATGTTTCCTGCAAAGAATTCACGCTTGCCTGCAGTTTAGATGTTCATTTTTGTCTGCACCCTATCTCAGTAGAGCTCTAACTGTGGACTCAAAGTATAAGGTGCAGTGGTTAAAACTAAGAGTCAAGAAAGTTTTATGAAAGCCTTTGTATTAAAGTTATTGTGACCTTTTCATTCACATTCAAGTATTATAGTACATTTTAACCAGTTTTTATGTACCCCACAACTCAAAGGTCATATCCTTACATCTACTAACACAGCGTCTCCTTTTTGTGTTCACAGATATTCAGAAGAGCTGACAAAGATGGTGAGTTAATTCATTGACCATTGTAATTTATTCCTGCTAATAAAAAGTGTTTAGTGAAATGTTAGACATTATAATGTACTAATTAATATAATCAATTACAGAACCAGCTGAGATCTCTGATGTAACAAAAAATAATTTTAATAATGTTATTTGTAAATCACTTTTCCTAATGAAAACACTGCAATTAAAAAATAGTTTTGATTTTAAGTGGACAAAAAGGCTAAGGGCAGATAGAACAAAGGTGGATGGAAGAAATTAAGACAAAGGCTCGGTCGCCCTATGTTGATCGGAGGCAGATAAGTTGACTAAGTCTGGTAGGGTAGGGGACCAGGCTATAGTGATAAGGCTTTGAGTAATTAACTGGATTTTGAAGGATAGAGAGCCAGTGGAGTTGAAGGATGGGGGTAACATGATCTGAAGTGCAAATGGGTGAGTTTACAGGCAGCATATTGCAGTTTGTTACTGGATCATAGGTGCTGTTACACTAGTCTTATCTTATCTTATCTTATCTTATCTTATCTTATCTTATCTTATCTTATCTTATCTTATCTTATCTTATCTTATCTTATCTTATCGTATCTTTTGGTTGAGCTATTACTGATTGTTTCAGATTTATTGTAGTTAAGTTTAAGAAAGTTACTTTAGATTTATGTTTGTATCTCTTCCAAGAGTCCAACAGTGGAGTGAAGGGATGGATGGACGTAGGATTGATGTAGAGCTGTCGTGTGCTATTTATGTTTCCAGGTGGCAACACGGGATACAAATCAAGGTCCAAGAACTGGACCGTGGGGGACTCCTTGCATTTTGACAATATTTTACTATTTTAGCTTAAAGTTAGTTTTTATTAAATGCATGTGTTTTGTACTGTTACCGTTCACATGCATGAATAAGTAATAACATTAATGATGGTTACATTCCATTAAGGTGTTCGAGGCTCAGGTACTGTGCATATTTGCTCACTAGTATAAATTATTGTACCTCCTCTAAACAAGATTCAAACCTTTAGATTTCTAGGAATGAAAAGTCAGTGTTATAAAATTCCAACTTTAGAGACTTGTTCATTTGGACCAAGACACATGAATGTTTTAGTTCAGTGATGTTTCAATAGATTTTGCAGCTTGTTTACTCAACTCTTTGGCCTTGCTGAGTTGTTTTTTTTGACAGATGATTGTGCTTCACTACAGACATCAGATGTATTGTCTCTGAGGCTTTTGTACAGCAGGAAACAACCGAGCTGTAAACACTGTATGTCTGGTGTCTGAGCTGGTGCTGCTGCAGAGTGCTGTATTTTTAGCATGTTAGGAAATTAAAGTGTTTTCAAAGGGGAAAGTTTACTTTGCTGTGTAGCTGTGCCAGTGAGCAGTTTGTTTACACCCTCTGGCGTAACATGTACTGCTTCTCTTTCTCCTCCTCTCCTCCATTTCTATCTGTCTTCTCCCTTTACATCTATTTCTGCTAATCTATTTCCTAATCGTCGTCCACTTTCCCATCATCCCTCTTTTTTCCTATCACTGTCATTGACTAAATTAATTAATAAATTTAATGAGGAAACAGCATTAAAAGCTTTTCTTTTATAGCAGCCAGATGGCCATTTGCTCTTCCAGTGTTTGAGTGGAAGGGCTTCTCTGCTCTCCAAGCTGGTTACTTCTTGGCCTTCTCACCAGCTCCCAAAATGCATTTTTATGCAAAAAAATATCTGTTCATTTTACTCTATGCTACTGCGATAGTTTTGTTGTTGCTCAGTCTTCTTTTGAGCTCAGCTTCATTAGCTGTATGTCTTTGTATATGTGGATACATGCTGCATACATTCAATTTATCTTCCTAAGTTGTAGACCAGCAAACATAATTTTTAAACACAGTTTAACTGTTGACACCATCGCTGCAGATCTTTTTTCACCTGGGGCTTTTCTGAGCGATGGTTGTGCCTCCCCAACAGACTTTGGCACCAGCTGTCAACATTTTTAAATGCCTGCGCTTCCTAATTACTAATTGCTCAAATACAGATCTCCAGTGAAGACACACCAAAAATGTTTTTTCACACTGATCTTGTCTTAAAGCAAAAATGAGTTTAAACATTGGTAGAGCAGCTCTTTTCCCATCACTAACAAGCTGTTGCATTGTGTTTAACCCTTATCTTTTGAGAAATTTCAACAGAGACTCCACAGCTGCAAAGTGTCTTTAAAGTTGCTGATATAAGTGTGGCTGGGTTAGGAGCTATTGAGCAACAGAAAACGGAGCGTAAAAGTCAGCATTATTATGGAGAAAAGTAGTTATTTGATGTATGGAATGAAGGCTGCAAAAAAGGAACCAGTAAGCACAAGCTGAAGAAGTAGAGCTATTTTTATCCTTCTCCTCTCTCCTGGGAGAAGACCAGGGAACTGTTTTAATGAGTGAGAGTGAGAGAAAGGAGATGCTACTGGGGAGAGGGGGCTAATTTTTTTTCAATGAAAAGAATGTGCAGGGACGGAGAGATTGACATAGGTAGATGCAGGAGATGGCCGAGTCTAAAAAGGGACAGGCAGCTAAAAACAGAGAACAAGAGAATAGCCCGCGGTGAAGAGATGAAGAGGGTTGAGGGAACAAGAGAGGGCTTCATATATCTGACAACTGGGCAGTAATTGTGGTTTAATTGGCCAAACTCTGTCTTTACATTCATTGCACACATTTTAGCGCCGGCCTTTCTGCCCCATGCTGAAACAGCATACCAGGGAGTGTGTGTGTGTGTTGAATTTGTTACCTAATTAAGGCCAAAACAATTTTTTTCCGATACCAAGTTAGGACCTTTCGGTGAAGTGAGGACATTTTGCAGTTCCTAACAAGTTTGAAGGCCTGTTTCAGGGTTAAGACTTGGTTTTAGGTTTTGGGATAGAATAAAGATAAGGTTTAGGTTATGGTAAAAAACAAGGGAAGGCATTATGTTAATGAACAAGAATGAAGTCTGAACAAGACTAGAAATACAAACCTGCACATGTGCGTCCACATCTACTGCAAATACAATTAGCATACATCAGTGAATCGTTTTTATGGATAGCTGTGTGTAATATAATAAGTGTATCAAAATGGCTGAGATTGCATCTGAATATGCTTTACATTTGTGTGTGCCATGTGTATGTGTGTATCTGTTCTGACTCAAAGTCATTGTTAAACAGTTGGGGTGTTTCATCCACCAATAATCCTCTGAAATAGTTGCAATAGTTGCATCATTTGACAGCACTTAGTTTACACTTTTCTACTTGCAGTATCTCCTCTGATATGCAACAGACCGTTGTGTATCTGTTGCAGTGTAAAACTCTGAATTAATTATTACAAATCAATAACCCTGCAAGGTTTGCACAAAGCGGGCTAATAGGGGTCCATTTGCATGTATTACCTGAGCTGCCCCTTCTCTAGAAAAACAGTTATAGCTGCAAAAATATGAGTGGCCCATAACGGCTAAATCTGGATCAAATAAAATGACTAAAACTTTATTGTTTTTTATTTGTACCATGTTATTTAGTTCTGAATCGGGACATTGAGTATTTACATCAGGTAGCTATTAAAAAAACAAGGTTGGGGCCAAAGTATCTAGATTTTTGTTATACCCAGTGTATTTTCTATATGTACATTTCCCAGGTATACTGAGTATTATTTGCACAAACACTTCTTGATGATTGAAGTTCAGTCTGATCACATTGTCAGGATAGTGCTGCAGGTTGTGGACATTAATTAGTCTGTGAGACCCTCTTCTAAATCCGCAGGTTATACCTTCAGCGTCTTTCACAAGATAAACAGCAAAAAAAGAGAACTGAAAGCACACAGATACAGTATTGGATTCAGGTTGGATAAATAATTTACAGACATAAATACAACAAAAAGTAAATTCAGTCTAGTGCCCTCCCTGTTTTCTGTTTGCTAATGTTTTGTCTTAATAACCTGCTTTGTCAGATACATCTCCTGTCTCTTAAGGTATTTAAAGGAGCCTTGAAGACATGTGCTGTTTATTGGAATGTTTTATTTTTTATTTTTTAAATGTTTTTAACCCTGTGAAAAAAAAGGATTCAATTTTATAAAACTAAGCTTAGATTTTTATTAATCATTAAAAGTTAATGTCCACTCCTCTGATCAGTGAGTTTGGAGGTAATAAACTTTTCAATAGCTGCTGTCTTTTGTACTCACTCTACCTACCAGTAGTCTCAGGAGGACATTATCATCTGATTTCACATTTTTTTTTAGTAAATTGATTTTATTGAATTTTATGTCTCACAACCAACAATTTTTTAATTAGTTTTTGTTTTGCCTCATAATATAAACCCTGCTTTGATTGTTAATATGAAGACATTAGTTATCTCAGTATAACACCTGTAGTTTTCCTACTATGTTAAGTTAGAAAGTCTGCTGCGACAAAAGCTTTGTATTTACTGTCCCCCATTTTATTTGTTTCTGGTCTCCTAGTGTGAGATATATTTACTTCTAGTTCCCATATAAATTCCCACAAGGTGATGAAAAAATATCAGTTTCCATAGTATGACAGTGTCTTCAATATTAATTTGTTAACAGTTGAATGTTGTACTCTTAGAAGTGAATAAATGCACAAGGAAAAGATTTTGGACACAGCCCATGGGACATTTAATGAGATACTAAGTGTTTGAACATTGGGAGGGTCCAGCCTTCAACCGAGCCTTTGTGCATCTGATCTAATTAGTTAAGAAAAAAAAAACTTCATCACACCCTGGACCAAAAGAGGCTCTGACACAACCAGAGACACATTGGGAAAGTTTGGATCTGTGTTTTCATCTGTTAGCGAGGAGGTTATTTTTTCTTTCCTCTTGCCTTGTGACTCATTAGCCATCTGCTAATTATCGTCACAGTGTTTGACATAAAGACAGAAAGCAGACGGAGTTTAGGGAGGCTTGTTTATCCATGCTGTCAGGATTACAACATTACAGCTAAAGGGAAACAGGGGGGGTGTGTGCAGCTGCTTCTGTTCAGTGTGGCCAAACAGAGCTCATCACTGTTACATTAAATAAATTCACTTCCTCATTTTGTTTGTAATTTGTAGCAAGATTGGATGCTCATGTGTTTGGAGCTGTGCACACTACTGCCACCTGTCAGGCCACTTGTCACTCTGTCCTTTTTGAAATGGGTTTCATTTATTTTATTCCTCAGTGTTGTTACTTCCTGAAATTAGCTAGGGGGATGTGGCATATAAGTAGGTGTAAAACTATAAAAATAGGTTATGTATGTACTGTGCATCACAAATTAAACCACCCTGTCTCACTCGTCCTCCACCTAATCAGACCTTTATATTATTATTGTCCAAACTTCACCTCAGTATTCAGGTTTTAAGTCAAATAAAGAACCATCTGAGGATGACATTTAACATGGACCAGCATCCTGAGCCGCTTTTAACCTGGCACCACTTTTTATATGTTGATCAGCTGTTTCAAGCTTTTCTTAATAAATGTATCCTTCACAACTTTCTCAGTGAGATATCTCTGGTTCAATAACTGTTTGTGAACAGTAGCTACTTACACACTGCTACAGCTAAAATACAATAAAGCAAATTCCTGCTTAAATTTGCCTTTACTTTTTGTGCCATTTGTAATGATGTCATCACTTGACTGCTGTGATGGCTGTCTTGTCTCTAACAGTGGCTGTGATTTATATTTCAAGACCTTTTAGCCACAGTTTTCAAGTGAAAAAGCAAGCAACTCTGGCTGCAAAAAACACTATTTCTATTTTTGTGTGGTTAACCATTGACCAGAAGCAACCCATCTTTTGAGTGAAAGGCGCTTTTTTAGATCATCGTCTGCACAAAAGTGGAGTGTTTTATCTTTTGAATGAAATTAAATAATTCACAATCCTTTGAACTATGTGCCAGTGGGGCCCAGTACATAGATAATAGAACCTCTGAGAGCCACTGTTAGTAGTACCAGTGCTGGGTATGTTCAGCAGTTAGTTCACCGGCTACATTATTCACAAACCAACCTGATAGCGGTGCCTGCGTCACCAAGCCTCCCCTATTTTACACATACATGAATTTCACTGCAACGCTTTATGGCACAGAAGCACAGTGGTAAAAGAGGAACGCATGGGTAAGGAGACAAAATGTTGGGAAGACTGAGGTGAAAATATAAATGATAAATAACGAGCAAACAGACTAAATATGAGGTGAAAGAGGATGAGGAGAATAATTTGGATGAAGCGACATCTTACTACATGACTGACGACAATAGGGATGAAAACGATTAAAGAAAGATGTAAATGTGTAGGGAAAGCAAACAGTGTCAGACATGAGTGAGAGATGAGGTGGTGCAGACACAGCAGGATGGGTTTGTCCTGAAGAATTTAGTTCATGCTTAATCAACAGGGGTCAGTTTATTTATTTGCACATGTGTTTAACAAAAAGCCTGGATTACATCTCTGGTAATTGTCTGTTTTTCAAACCTGCGCTGAACTATTGGGGATTTGTTTGGAAGTCCCTTTTTCCCCGTTGACTGAGTTGGGTATAAAAAGATGGAGCCTAAAGCTGGCAGGCTCATTGTGCATCCAGTTCCAGTATTTTGCTACACAATTTGCCTAAAACACCTGAATTATGTTTTTTGTCCTTTTGGCTTATCCCTTGTGTTCAGGGTCACCACAGCGTATCATTGTCTGCATGTTGATTTGGCACCGTTTTGGTGTCCCGTCCCTTGCACTGCACACCTGGGGATGGGAAAGGGTTGCTGGGGGTTCAGTTTATTCTCTAGGGACATTTTGTGGTCATGGAAGGGTGCGAACCACTGACCCTGTGGTCCATGGACAACTGCCTTACTAACCGAGCTACTACCTGGAATAGTAACCTGTTAATTTGAGGATGCTTTATCTGAAAACTAAAAAAAATAGTATTTGGTTGGGTTCATTTTCAGCTTTGTAATTAGTGAGAATGGTCTAACAACTCCCTCAACATGTAAGGAAACGTTCAACTTCTAAAATATCATTTTGGAGATTCGTGATTTCAAAAGTTTGGACAGAGTATCAGAGAAATCAGATAAAACATTTTTAATGATACTTACTGTTACACGGTTGCTTTGTTTACATACATACCTGAACTCCCCAGGAGAGTATTTAAAGTCTCTGACAGAAACTGACTTTTAGTTCGAAAGAGTTAAAACCCAAATATGGTGCATTGCTATACAATTATCAAAATTATTGATTGTTCATGTACAGTAAGTCTTGTTCTGAGTGGGAGGGACTCACAACAGTGGAAACAATGAAAACATTTGGCTTGCTACCCAGTTCATGCAGCAGTCAGTCAGTCAGTCAGAATGGTGTCATGTGTATCTAATTACCTGCAGTCTTTAATCACTGACACTGCTGCTAACAAGCCCCAGAGTGCCACACACCAAGGGAGACAAGATGATGGAGTAGAGGGAAAAACTTCTGATTGGAAAGACAGAAATAGAAACCAAAACGCAGAGCACTATGGACCAGCTTCCCACTTAAATGCGGCAGCTTCCCACTTAAATTCCTATTAAACCTGAGACTGATGCCCACATCGAACAATCTAATCTAGAAGTACAATTCACATGTTCCAGTATTCCGGTTGACAATGAAGTGACATAATCATAATAAAAAACTCACAATCTTTGTTTTTTATTTCCAGAACGTTGAACCCATACGGTGATTAAATAATATTACTTCGCAGCTTCTTGTCTGACAAATCTGATCTATACTGTATACCCTAATAACAGCTGGTTGTATGATTGACATTTAAAATGTCTGATAAAGTCAGAGGCTACTTTGAAAAAAAGTTCACTAATAGTTTGTAAAAGTGCTGACATACAGTATGTCATGTTATGGGGTGAATCACATTCTAGAAGTTAATGTAGCTTCTATAAACCCAACGCCCTCCTTAATGACCTACTGCCATGAAATACAAACCCATATGAGTGAAGTGAGAGCTGAGATCATTGGCCGTACAAATCTGACAAATAAAGAGGGCTTCACAGCCAAATGGAGGGCACCAGCTGTAGTAAAATTTATACCTTTGTCAACCACCACCTGCTGTGGGCTGTGCTGGTCCATTATACATCATAGTAGGTTGCCAGCTTTTAGTGCATTACACCATTAGTCATCCAATTATATCTCAAAAGCAAATAAAAGTCTAGTCCTCTCATGTCATTGGTCTCAAATTTAAATTCAGTCTCAAGTCAAAAATACCAGTTCTAAGTTGAGTCTCTTATAAATGTTACTTACATGAGATTGTAATACAACTCCCCCACCTTTGAGAAGTAAAAGTACCGCACTAATATTTAATTAAGAGTAAGTACATGATTTACACTTTAAAGTTTTAAAAGTCAAAATACTTGACATTTTTTCTTCCTCTCCCTTTTTGTGGAACAATGCTGCTTTATATTTATTTTAAAAATATTGCATGTAAATCACTGTTTTATATTAATGATTACAGATCATCGAACTAAAATCACTGACAATTGTATATAGATAATAAATGTCATTGTATTGCCTAATGTATTTTACCCCATTATATAGTACACACTTAGTATTTTGTAGGCCAGAGTTTTCAGGGATTTACTTCAAACCAAAGTAAGCTTAAACAAAACATTAGCAATGGTCAACTAGTTACTTTTTATTAAACTCTAAATACAGTCATCCATTCAACTCACTATAATTTACATAAACACACCACCTGAAGTAGGCTCTGATGCCTTCACTCCAGCCAGGGCTCCACTCTGAGCATTTCACTCACATCTGGGAGTAAAAATTAGAGCACGTGAATGCGAAAAATTGATTTGTGTTTCCCAGTGGCAGAGAGGTCGGCTCTAACTGGGAGCATCCTATCAGGACTTCAGAGACCAGACAGTGAGAATAGTGGATCAAAAAATACGTGTTTCGATTATATGATGCAGCCTCTCGGTTGCCCTGCTGGTGCTTTGAGGAAAGAGGGACCAACACTGCGCCCGCCTGTGCTGATTGGTTAAGTGAAGTGATTCCTTCCTCATTGCTTTCATTTTCATTAACTCTCTGGAGTCTAGGGTATATTTGATCGTTTTTTAATCATTTTGATTTTACCTTTATATTTCACCTTAAAAGTGTTTACCACGTCAATAGTTGGTGTCATTTTTTTCAGCACAACCTCACCTGCGTGACTTTATTTTTTCATTTGGATCTACTGCATTAGGACATTAAATCGAAAACCACACAAGAAACAGAAAATCTTAGTAGGAAAATGTATTTTTTAACATCAATCATTTATTTTAAATATGGTGGCCAAAACATTAGAACTCTCTTAACATAATGCATTCCACCACCCACTATGGCCTCAATAATAAACAGAGATGTCTCTGTCATCTTTCTGACAGTTTCACCTTAAAAACTGAGAAAATATAACATTGTAAAAGTAGAATTCATGGCAGAGCTGCTGTATTAAATTGCATTAAATTGTACAGGTGTATATGTTGTAGTGGAGTAAAAGTCCAAATACTAATTAAATAATAATTAATTACAGTACAGTAATGAAGTACTTCCCACTGCTGCTTTTAGACCTTACAGCAGGAAGTGTGAATGAGTGAAGGCTGTGGTGCAGGAGTGATGTGATGTGAGGGAAACAGCAGAGTGAAAAGTGAAAAGGATTCTACACAGGTTCCTTTGGTGGCCTGCAGAAAAAAGAGGAGGGAGGAGACAGAGGGGATTGAAGTCTCTTTGTTCACGGTCTGGGTCGTCTGGATTTGGATCAAAGACCGAGAGCTAAGACGCCTTTTGAAGATGTTTTCCTCACCTGACACTTTCTGCCCTCTGCTGGGTCAGGATCAATCCTCCTCTTTGCAGCACATTCATTTCAGAATATCTCCGGTGTTTGAAAACGACAGGATCACAGAACTGCAAAGGAAACCTTTAGATACAGAGTTGTAATTTTTTTTAAAGCATATAAGAGGGGATTTGGGCATAATTTTGAAATCTGAATTTTATTGTTAGTAGAAATATTTTCTCTCCTGTGTTGCTTTAATTTTGAATTAAAACTCAACCAGCCATTTGCTTTGTTTACTGTCTTTCAGAAATATTTTATAATGTTACAGTTTTTCTTGATGATTTGGAGCAAAACGTCAGGTGGAGTCCTGCAGTTTTCATTTGCTGTTTCTTTCTCTATCCCTGGCAAAGTCCCTGACTCCGTTTTCTTTCCATTTAATTGCCTCTTGTTGCCTTCCTCCTTTCTTTTCTTGCGTCTCTTTCATCTACAATCCACTTTCATTTCTCTCCCTCTCTATTGGTGGCTTGGGCTGCACCGAGGCTCTTTAAACTGGGCCTCAGTGCTCTCATGGCACTGCTTCCTGGCCGATCCACATTTGGCCGCACTGCTGAAACAAAGCCGTTCCTCCTGTGGGATTAGCAGGCATTTAGCACTCTCACCCCTTCATCCCCTTCTCTTTTTCTTTTTGCTTCATGTCAATCCACATCCCACTACACCCTCCTTCTGCTGTCCAACTATTTCTTTGTCTCTCGTAGGTCTCTCTGCCTGTGCAGGTGTGCTCCTCTCTCACTTAGTGTACCTTCTGGTTCCTCTCCATGCCTTTGTAATCACGTCTGTTCTAACCTCGCTTTCCTCTTTCCACTCCCCCTCATCTCCTGATTTCCACTCCAAGCAGACAGAACTCACAGTGTGTGACCGAGAAATACAGGCAGACAAAACCAACATGGCTTCAAATGCTTAAGCTTGTGTTAGTCATAGACTTTGTCGTGGTATTTTGACCAAAAACACATCTCATGTGTGGCTGCACAGACTCAATCCCTGAGTGGAAAATATTAGTTTGCATCATAGGATTAATCTGTTGTACCAGTTGTTTTCACCTTACACACAAGTTTGACACAGTTGTCTGATTGTTGATTGATGTTTAAAAGAAGGAAAACAAATATAAAACCAAAGGCCAAGGAAATGATGAGTCTAAACAAGTCATTAGAAACAAAGAAAAGCCTTTAATCAGCCCAACCAGATTTTCTACTTAAGTGCTGGAGGTGTGGCAGCCAATCAATGGTTTGCTGATGTGACCTTTTCACTTTCCCTCTCTTTCAAACCTACAAACACAAAGAGCCTCTCGAGAATGTGAACAAACAAACAGTGATGAGATCAGAGCTGCATTGTGTCCTAAACAGATTACATCCAGTCATTGTGTACACTGTGTTGTGTATGTGGGTGTGTGAATGTACACACTCACAAATGAATGTGTGAATGTAAAATTAGGATTGGGAGGTCTCGGGGAAAGTTCTTATTGGATAATTGGTAAAATGGAAAAGAAATGGCCTATAAATAATAGTGCAGTGTTTTTCTTTAGGTTACTATGTTGCACCCTGACTTTCTGCCCCTCCCCTGTCTCCTCTCTTCATTCACTCTAAAATGTAAAACACCTCAGTTTTCACAATCTGATGAAACATTTAACGCTGTTGTACATTTTACAATTTAGACTCTTTTAAGGACTCATAGCTAAGAACTAATTTCTTGTGATGTTTGATGTGACTCTTTTCGATTAAAAACGTGATTATTTCTGCTAAACTCTTGCGTTCATGACATCGGCCACTTATATTGCGCTTTTATCCAAATCGCTTTACAATGTTGATTCCCATTCACTCACACACTGATAGCGGTGGCTGCAATGCAAGGTGCTCACCTGACCCACCGGGAGCAACTTGGGGTTCCTGACCAAGGACACTTCAACATGTAGCTGGGACTGGGGATTGAACCACTGACCCTGCGTTCCGTGGATTGCACTCTGTAACCAAACGCCCCCTTGTTGCAGTCGAATGCAGTTTGTGGAACTGAGAATAGAGGCCAAATGTCAGTTTATTGGGTCAATTTAGCAGTACACAGTGCAGACTGCATTGGACCACAGGAAATGAGGAAACTCTCCAAAGTGATAACATATCAATATTGTTATCACTTAAACCTGTCAAATAAACAAATACTGAATTGTTCATATTAGCGTGTCAGTTCCTATGCCTTCTGATTTTAATAGGTACACTGCTAAATAAAGGGACCCCAAATCATTACAAATACCAGGCAAAAATAATATAAAAAAATGGTCCTGACATTAATAAATAAAGTTAAGAAGAATAGTAATATCGAAATCAGTTAGTATTACACATTCAGCCCGTGTCCTTCTCTCTTCTGCTTCTACTGATTGCAGTGTTGAAGCTGCTGCCTCAGGGAGGCCTCAAGAACTTGTTCACTATGTGGTAAATTAGAGTGAACGGCTGCACAGTGCCACCTTTTGTTTTAGAAACTCCATAGCATTTAGTGATTAGCTATCAAATGCACAATCAAATATAACATATATGCAAACAGAGTTTTAATAACTTACTTCATTGTCGTTTAAGATGTTGTGAATATTGTTCAGAGGACCTTTGCATTGACAATTACAATAGGATTTCTTTTGTCAACACTAGTGTGAATATCAGTTTGACACATTGTATTATGCATTGTATTGTAATGCCAATGCTCTTTTAATATAATTTTTTTATATTTGAGCCGTGCTTGGAAAGACAAACACTGAGCAGCTTTATCACTGATCAGCAGCACTGTCATTTCTATACAGAACACTGTAGCTATACGTTTACCATGACCCCCCCCCACAATATTTCACAGTGAGATAATGATGCTCCTTCCAAAATCTGCAAAATCCACACCATCAAACTTGACTAAGCCACTGGATGTTAAGAGAAAAAGGTGCAATCTGCCTGTTTAAATGTTCACAAGTTACAATCTCAGTCAAGTTTGATGCTGAAGCCAAAAAGAAGGAGGATAGACATCTGAGGACAGCTCTCTCCTGCGATATCCTAAGTGGGCCTTAAACAAGATGGCATCCAGATCCACCAGAAGGACGGCGGACACAGAGTCTGAGTCTGAGTGATTCCTTACATGGCTGGAGTGTCAGAAAACATCAAAAGGATCTTCAGAAAACACGACATACCTGTTCACTTCAAATCCACCAACACTCTGAGACACAGACTCGTCCACCCGATAGACCAAACACCTAAACACAAGAAGAACAATGTAGTATATGCAGTCCAGTGCAGTGAACAGTGTTCAGAGCTCTACATTGGAGAAACCAAACAGCCTCTACACAAGAAGATGGCCCAGCACAGGAGAAGCAACAGCTCAGGAACAGAATCAGCAGTCTGCCTACACCTGAAGGACAAAGGACACCAGTTTGAGCAAGACAATGTCCACATTTTAGACAGAGAAGACAGATGGCATGAGAGAGGAGTATGTGAAGCCATTTATGTTCAAATGGAGAACCCTTCTCTCAACATAAGAGGAGGCCTCAGCACATCCCATTTTTCATCCTGCCGTTTTATCCATCCCCAGAAAGATTAGTCCAGTTGACAGGATTCAATCTTCTGATCCTTAGTTTATGGTGCGCATACATTTAGATCTGAATTCACCACCAGTTAACTAATGATACTTCATCTTAACATAGCCAAGACCATTAAGTACATTAAGGGAAACATTTGGTTTCTTGACCTCTTCTAGCATTCGGTAATAAAGCACTGAACAAGCCATTTCCTCTGCTGAAATCATGAACACAGTAACCCTAGTTACCACCCTGTTGCCCCGGGTTACAGCATCCCTCTGCACTCCTCCCATGAGGCCTCATGGGCTGCCGTTTCCATGACACTAAAGATAACCCTCCACCCTCATTTCCCCCAGGAAAAATATCCTCTGCAAATAACTACCAGCAATTTGCTAAGGATTGCTTCCTATAACAAACTGTGAGTAGTAGTTGGTCTTCAGTTCCTAATCTGCGCTCATGAGACCCCCACAACCTGAGCAAAGTGAAAAATGTCCATGTTAAGAAGAATAACTTAGCTCAGGGTTAGTCAGTTATGAATAAAGGACATCCAGATAGACCTCTTTTACAGGTCATAGGCATCATTATGTTTAAGTTATAATTTAGTTAACATTACAAATAATTGATATATATTGAAGTAGCATTGTCATTGTAACAACATCTGCACTGTGTGAAGTCAATGACTCAAATCAAATGAAGAAAACTCTGGACTCTAGTTGGCTTTAAGATCGCCTATTTTATTTAGCTGAATTGCTGAATTTCGTGGGTCATTTTTTTCGAGTGTTATTTTGGGATGTTACGAGCTTCCTATGGGAAGGATGAACATGTGCACTTTTAGTACATTCCGGATTAAAAGGCCCGGTTTTCTGTGTCGACCTTCCACCGTTTAGCAAAAGCTATGACACACAGACTTAAAATTTTACCACTTTTCTTTCACTTGTCTTCTCCCTTCTCACTTAATATTTTTCTCTTCCTGTCACTGTCAAGGGCCGTGACTAAAATAATCCCATTATCAATAAGTCCCATACAGACCTTAAAACCCCCTGGATTTGTTTTATTCCACCACCATTGTCCAAAAACAATCAAACACAATGACCAACCAGACACAAGGCTCCACTGGGTGACTTGTATTCCAGCTATATCAAATGCTTAGGCAAAAATTTGGGTGATGCCAAATACTCAAAACGACTGGTCTACGGTTTGTATAATCCTCAGCCATCCTTGCAGGGATGGCACTCCTGATCGGTCCATCAATCTAGTCAAGACTGAAATATCTTAACAGCTACTTCCAACAATTTTGTACAGTATTCATGAAGATTTTTCCTCCATTGCCACATTTGTGAGTGAAATGTGTGATAATAATTTTTATTTATTTGCCTCTTTCCACACCTGCCCTCACATCACAGCTGCTCCCACATTACCGACACACTTCACTGACTTACTGCAAAACTTACATTTAATATTCACCTCACAGCTGGCATCTAGTATAACATCTGTTACCCACAGACATTCCCCCACCTCACATCACTATTGTTTTGCAGCTCGTGCTGCCGTTCAGCCTAGCGAGAAAATGTTTTCAGAAGTCTGTAATTCTAACGTTGCTCAGCAGTATTGCAGCGTCACTTAAAAGTGAGAAACACCTGGGTTTAAATCTCAGACTGGGTCCTCTATGTGTGGAGCTGGCATCTATTCACATCAGGTTATTTCTCACCACATACAGTTCAGAGATTGAATAAGACTTTCTTGCACTGTGTTAGCAGACATGACTGCCCCATTGTGTCCCTCTCCCTTTCTAAGCAATGCAGGCTGAGATACAGTAGCCCCCAGTCCCCAGTGACCCTGAACAGGAAGAAGCATATGAATAAAATGAAAAACTCTTCACTCCACCACACACCACAACACGGCTTTATGCAAATACTTGATTTTTGAACAACAGCACTATTATTCATGTTCACTTCAACCACAAACAACACTCTACAATAATGGATACAAGACCGTGCGTCCGTGTGTTGCTGCCATGATGAAAAGCCAAAATACTGGTCTTGGTAAAGAAAATTGCAGCTGATGTTAGTTTCTGTGTGGAATATTGATAGATGGTAGCATACACAGTATCCCCTGCTCGTTACTGGCACCAGAGAGCTTACTGATAAAAAAAAGTATCCTCCTAATTTGTGTGAAGAAAATGATATCTCGAACTGCTGCAGGGGTCAGATAAATGTGCTCAAGGATTGCTGTGAATCCAGTCTGATACTGATATAGTTCATATACATCCTGTCTGGTAGAAAATCGTATAGGCTGTTACAATATTCCCTTTATTTAAAGTCTTTATCTTTATGTGTCTCTTTGTTAAATCAGAGACATGGTGGCCAGAGGCCTCCCTCACTATAAAAGGACACTCAGTTTTTGAGGAAAGCCTGCTCTAAGCAGATTTACACTTGCCCCATATTCCTTCCTTTCCTTAATGATAAATTTACTGTACTGTAGAGATATGAAATGACTAGGAAATTATCTTGCATCCATCCCCTGACTTCTGCTTTCCAGTAATATTTTCAAAGAGTGGGATGAAGTGTTCTTTTGTCTTCATGATGTAGAGTTTCACCAGGATACAGATTCAGTAGTGACTGGACCTTTAAGATACAGGTGTATTTATTCAACAATCCTTGAAACACATTCACTACACTCAGATGATCTTTGTTTAACCCACTGTGTGATGTTGAAAACTAAATGGATGCATCTGTAATAATTTAGGTAGGTATTTTTAAAATGGGGGAGAATCTTTCAGTTTTAGATTTCTAATTGATTGATTGACTAATTCATTTATTTTACTTTGCACAGGTTACATTTTTACTTTGGCACAAGTCTTTTGTTAGGTAACTTTTTTCCAAAAAGCCAAACAGAATAAATGTGTAATTAATATGTGATTAATTGAGATAAAAAGTTTGAATTGATTGACAGCCCAAAAAAGAAAAAGTAAGGTGACAATCCCGACTGTGTAGCAGAACTACAACACATTTCCATTTGTACTATTGGAGCTGAACTAGTTAAATTCAGACAGACAACATTTGGAGAAGTAATGGCAGCTATTTCCCTCTCATAACCAGTGGAAATGACTTTTGTATGATTAGCAGCATCTACTAAACATCTTTGGTTGAATAAAAAAAGGTTGATGCTTTTTATGAGAACAGATTATTCTGTATATTAACACAATGTGGACATCCTTATCATGCTTAGCACGGTTGTTAATCTGCTGAGGCACAATGGTGCCATGTGATAACATTATCAACACAGAGGACCAAAACACAACATGCAGAAACAACCTTGTTTAGTGCACCGATGTTCTATTATCTGCCATTAAACACCATCAGGCTGCATTAAAAGAGCGCCAATGTGGGCAATGGTAGTCAATTACTGGCTGGTGAAGTAGCATATCTGCCTGTAACAGGAACCATAAAACACCATTTGTGCAAATGAAAGCTCCCCAAAAGGCTAAGTGGAGCAGGAGAGACTGTCAGAGGGTTTCAGATGGTAGGAGGCACCAGATCATCCACACTAACATGTTTCTATATCTACCATCTCCAAGGATTACTCATCATTAGAATAGACCCCCCCCACACACACACAAACACTCCTGAACTATACGTGTGCATATAAACCACTGACACATCTTTCCCACACCGTTCACCCATTGTGCCGTGTGCAGCCACACTCGTCTAACAACATTATTATGTTCATCCAGCAGATTGATGATGATTACATATCATTCCACTCTCCACTGAGACAGAAAATAGATAAGAGTGACTGATGATCATCTTCTGTGGATCATCTCTTCATCCAGACAGACACCAGCGTATTGTTTACACCAGGGAACCATCTGTCACACAGGAGATGGGGAGAGCATCATATCCTTCTCATTAAGGCAATATATGACCTTCATCTGTGTTTTTATTAAAATTAGGAGGACAGTAATACTTTAGCTCCTCACAAAGCTGCTTGTTCTGTTTAGACAGATCACACACTCCTGAAATTTGGATTTGTAGGACCACAATGATGGCTGTAACTCATTACCTACAAATTGATTTACTGTCTTGCACTGTAGAAAATGGTTCAGGTGCCTCAAACCTAGACAGGTGCACTAAAACATTGCCGAGTTTATATTTATTTTCAGAGCTGTTGTCAGGCTGCACAAAATGTATAGCTTCATGTACTGACACTATTGATGACTGATACTGAAAGGTTTTTAGATTGATTTGCTATTGGGAGTTATTAACTTTGGTGCTGTTTGACAATGTATTTAAAGAGATTTAGTTTGCTCAAGATAAACTTTATTCAGTGGTTATCAATTGAGCATTTTGATACCTTGATTTTGCTAAAATTTACATCATCAAACTAACATATTGATTCAGGACTGAGCAGGACTATTTTATTCTCTCTGTTAAAGCCTTTAAATCTCTCAGCCTGAGAAACAAGCTGCGAACCTTTCAAATATAATGAAATTCACATTATAATTTTTATGGTGGTCATATTTATGTCTGAATTGGCAGATTGTTCGTCCTTCCATCCTCCCCATTCTTATGAACGCAATATCTTAGGTACTCCCTGGTGGAATTGTTTTGAAATTTGGCCCATTTGGACTCAAGAATGAACTGATTCGATTTTGGTGGTCAAAGGCTAAGGTCACTGTGAGCTCACATCCATCCATTCCATCCAGTTTTTCAGCAACAGCTTGATGGAATTTCTTCCAATTGGTCAGTGTGACCTCATGACCTCATCTGGAATCCTATATGAACTGAATAGAATATGAGTCTGGACAGACACACAGGTAAATTTTAATGGCTTCAGGAGACATACAACTCTGAGGCTGTGATTATTTGCTTGTATCTAGGTTTGCACCATTGTAGCTTGTGAAAGATATAAGTAGTACCAGAAATCGCCATTGCACTGAAGAGTAGTGTTTTCTTGACAAAACACACAAAAAAAGTGCTTGAGAAAAAAGACACTGACCATGTAGTTTCCCAAGTTCATTTCTAGAAGATCTTCTCTTGCACTCTGTTGTCTTCCATCTCTCTGTATATTGTAAACTGTGCAACAATCTGCAACCACTTTGCACGTGGAAAAGCAAAGATGCTCAGTTTGGTACAGTATCTCAGTGATAAAGTAGACTTTTAAGATGCTAAGAACTTTTTTACGCAGTCTACTGTAAAGTGATATTTTAAGGTGTGCTTAAGATAATTTGATTCATTTTATTTATTGGCTTAACATTTGGTATGATTTGGAAAGTAACTGAACTAATGCTGGACCAATTTACGCTAACTGTAAATGTTAAACTCGAAGCATAAAGTAGCACAGAGAGTCTGAATAAATTAAGCTTGTGACTTTCAAATGCAATAAAGTGAGGTGCAAATATATTTTCTTCTTGCTGGCACTGAAGCCAAGAGCCAAGAAAAGCTTTTAATTTTGTTATTAATACATATTCAGAGTTTCAGCCCTATCAGTTTCATCACACAAAGGTAATAAGACGGTTTCCTTTAAATCATTATCCAGGTTAAGAATGAATCATGAGAACAGGAACTAGACTGTCTTAACCAGTCAGTAACATGCTCTGTGTTCACTCTTTCAGTGACCCACTTTCCAGAGCAGTGGCATGATGAACTCGTACTGCTGTCACGGTACCTGCTTTCAAGGTTTTTCTCAGCGCTTTAAAGGGCAGTGGAATCTGTAAGCTAAAAATGCATGAATGTACTACAGCCCCCATTTCCAAAAAGGCTGGGACATATTGTAAAACGTAAAGAAAAAGAACACACTTTTATTTGCAAATTAAGACAATATTTGGTTGAACACACCTCAGAGTGGTAAACCTCACCCTATTCCTCTGAAAGACTTAGTTTCTTTGTGATACTCCTTTTATACCCCATCATGGTACTGACCTGTTAAATGTTCCACCAGGGTTTTTAAACACATTTTCTTCAGTATTTTGATCAACATTCTAACATTTGAAATGTTCAATCAAAAAGAGGTTTAATTTATTGCTATTTTACAGTCTGAGCTTTTTTAGAAACAGATTGTAGGGTCTGAGCCAAAGTGTGTTCTTAAGTTCATACTAACACATCCTGTGGTTTAATGGTGATCATGAATACTAAGCAGCTTTGCGTTTTATTATGAATAAAAATCATTCTGCCATCCTTGTAGGGTAAGCAGAGCGGTCAATAGTGTTGTTAGACTTTAATCTGGTGTCTTACTCCACAGCAGTCAGTGAGTTAACAGGGGGCGATGGGTTAGAGAGAAGAAGACAGGGAGTGTTAAGTGGGATAGGAATCATTATAGCGTGTGTGTGTGTGTGTGTGTGTGTGTGTGTGTGTGTGTGTTCCAGGTGGACTGTCATGATAGATACGGAGAAAGGACAGGAGCGGACAGCTCAGTGAGGATGACTAGTGTTCCTCATCTATCAGATGGAACAGATCACTGCCAGCCACACACACACACACACAGAAACACCGTATACACACACACACACACACACACACACACACACACCGTACACACACACACACACACAGACACACCGTACACACACAAGTCTGGTTTCATAACTTTAGGGGACATTACATTGTCTTACATTATTTCCTGGAGCCTTACTCTAACCTAACCCCAAACATATCCTAATCTTAAACTAAGTCATCAATTACACTTTACAGACAAAGCAACTTACAAGTAAGTAGTAAGTAGTAGACACTAGAGACAACTTTAGACTTCAGTCTCTTGCCCAGGGACACTTCGACAAGTAGCCAGGAGGACCAGGAGTAGAACCACTGACCCTGGGGTATGTGGTTAACTGCTCTATGAACTACAGCTGCTAAAATCGAAATTCAATGATTCCATGTGTTGAATTCACACCAAAATTCAATGTTTTCTTCATGGAAACCACCATCTTGTCCCCATGAGGAAAACCACATCCCCAGAAGTGTTTGTCAGATTTAAGTTACCATAATGTGAGCAGTACCTTGTACACACACTTTGTTAAAGTGGGAAATACCAAATCATAGAAACACATCTGGGCTTGACAAAGCAGGTGATAGTGGCTGTAGAAGAGAAAGACAGAAAGGAAAAGATGAGAAAAAAACAGAAGGAGCGAAATCAGGAGGATTCGTGAGGAAACCAAGAAATGGGGCACAAATAAGTGTGTGTGTAATGGTGTACAGAAAGAGAAAGCAATGGTGATATCCTGCGCCTGAAAGGAGGGTCAATTCCCCTTGTCTTGTTGCTATGACAACCCATCGTGTAGCGCCCCCAAAATAATGATAAACAGCAAGAAGGGTCGAGCGAGAGAAGGGGCTGAAGAGAGAGAAGCAAAGGGGAAATACTCGGTTCAAACTAATGAAATAATGTAAAACATGAGACACGAGACATGTCTGAGACACACTCATACTGAAACATGGAGAGAAAGAAGGTGCGGTGAAGGCATGTTCAGTTTCACCTCCTCCTCCTCTTCCTCCTCCCCAGTGTGTGTGTGCTGCTGAGTGCAGGATGTGGAGCCCAGCAGGAAGAAGGAAGTCCTAATTGCTTCTCTTTAGTCTGCACTGAGAAAAGAGAGAGCAGTTGGCGCAGTAGGTCCACCACTCTGACCGTGCACTCATTCTCTTCCTTTATGTCTTTTTCTCTGTCTCACACACCAAGCACTCGATGTTTGTATCAGTGAACAGCTCTTGTATTAAATCTTTACAAGAGTTTTCACCTTCAACCCTTTCACAATGCTGTGATGGTCCGGAAGACATGGCCTCCCTCTGCGCTGGTCAAACAGAGGCTCCACTCACTGATGCAAAATTGCCGGGGGAGGGGTGTGTTTGTGTCCAGCCAAGTCTGTTGAATGGGCTGGAAACATTTATCCATTATCTGTAACCAGTTATCCTGTTCAGGACCACGGGGGCGAGAGGTGGGGTACATCCTGGACAGGTCATCAGTCAGGGCCTAAACAGAGAGACACAAACAGACAACTATTCACACCTACACGCAATTTAGAGTCGCCAATTAACCTAAGATGCATGTCTTTGGACTGTGGGAGGAAACCAGTGTACCCGAAGGAAACCCATGCAAGCATGGAGAGAATATGCAAACTCTACAATAGAAAGGCCACAAACGGCAAAGGGATTCAAACCGGGGACCTTGTAGATGTGAGGCTCCAACACCCCACCACAGTGCTGCCTGGCTGGAGACATTCAAAAGAAATCTAGCACAACATTAAAAAGGGTTTGTGGTGGTGTTGCGGGAGAGTGAGGTCTTATTTAGGACCTGATCTGAAACAGACCTTTTGAAAATTGAATCTAAACTTCAAGATGAACCCAAAGACAGTTCGATCTTCTCCAAATTACACCAGGAGACTATCAGACATGATCCAAAATGCCCAAAATAAATGAGAAAGATTGATTATAGATGATTTGGCTCTGAGTGCTGACCTTTTCTCTGTATGGTAAATGAATCCCTGTCACACACCTACAGGAATGATGGTGAGCTGGCAGCTGAGAAAGGAACACTGAGAGAACAGCCTTTGCCTCATATTTATATCCTTAAGTTGCATATTCAGTTCAGCATTGACCAAAAAAGAGGCGTGTTCAACTCTTAAAGCACATTAACATTCTTCTAGAAAGTGTTTTTAGATTTCTGACACTGATTCTGGCCTACTTGGATGTTCTGTGTCCACATAAGTGAATGACCCGCTTTCCCCTCAGGGCTTACTGTAGCTGTTTGCTGTTAGACTCGTTCAGCACTACAAACCTGTGCGCTTGACTCCTCCTGACCCAACTCAGATGCCACTGATACAAGCTGTGCATATTTCGGGGCCTCCGTACTTCTCATACATGCCAAACTGCATCCTGAATGATAAATAATATCCAAACAGACAGTTTGGAAGTGGAATGTCTAAACAGATCCATGTATGGAGCTTGTTTTTTTGGCTGTCTTTGAAGTTTGGTGAAACTCCACAAGCTGGTCTGCTTATAGTGTGTGCTTGTGTGCATTTATTTTACTATTTCTTTCATTGTTACAACATAAAGTGCATATGTATGTTGACATCCGCAATTCTAATTGATTCTATCTATTTAAAAGTCCAGACCCAGTTTAGTCCTGTTGGAGAGCTAATGTTGGTTCAGACGAGGCACAGGAATTCAACAGTTTCAGTTTTTTATAGCATGAACCACAGATGTGAACACACTTAAATTGAATAGAGCGAGTGGAGTTAGTTCATTTAAACTGTTCATTTGAGCAAATGTTTTGTCATTCGGTACTGAATTAGAATTTCAAATGAGTTCATCATTTAATAAACACTGAACAGAAAGTGAGTGGTTACAGCTAAGGCAGCTTCAGTCTGTTTGACTTTTATGCGAGCGTTGAAAATAAATCAATTAAATCAATCATGCTCACTAAAAGCATACAAACCTGTCATGTTTACAAAAGTAAAGCAAAATTTGAATTAGTCTCAAATCAATTCACTACCGTTAGCAAGGAAATGATGGGGTGAGTCGCTGGCATTTTCCCCACCTATAATTTGCGGCTCTGCAGATGGCACCGCAGTTATTTAGACCTGTTTTTTCCATGATTGGCTAAATAGAGAGGACTTAAGTTGTATGATTTGTCAGTGATCTTTTCAAAATGAAGAGCACTGATGAGAGAAGAGGTCTGAAAATGTCAGCCTTTTTATGATTAGTCCTCACGATGATATAATGACATTACAAGTGGCATTTTATTATTCTGAATCATATAGATGCAGGGTTTGTTTTTTTCCTTGCATAGTTAATTCAGAATCAGCCATTGTTTGACATATGTAGTGATTTATTCAGAAATAAACTTAACTTAAACACAACTTAAAATTAACATTTGTATTTTTTAATAAAAGTGAATAAATACACTAATACAAAAAGTTTTTCTTTGGATGAAAAACTGTTCATAATGTTGTGGCTGAATTTGTTCCACTTTTTGTGAATCTTTAGCTGCACAGAACCATGGCACAGCATGACAAAATAATGGACACACACACCTAAGTGCGCCGGCTTACTGTAGGTATTGTACAGAACCTGGTGACTACTTTTCCATTGTGTTTTCCAACTATATTTTTCCTTTTAAACATTTTAATAATTGCATGTTGGGGGGCAACTGTTGCTCAGATGGTGGAGCAGTTTTTCCACTAACAATAGGGTTGCTGCTTCAGTTCTTGCCTCCACGTGGCCACATGCTGAAGCATTCATAGGAAGGAACAAAAAAACTGTTGTTATTTGCAGCTGACAACAATAGTTTCTCCATAGAATCAATAAAGTTTTTCAAAATCTAAAAATAAAAGGTAGCAGTGCTCCACACTCACTGCAAGAATCCAAAAGCAATTTCCTGACCTTTTATTTAAAAGAAGCAATAGCACAGTGTAAAGGACCTTTTGACAAGGAGAAGTCCTGCTTAAAATATCCCAAAGTAAAAGTAATTTTCATTCAATGTAACAGTGGGCTGTATACAACAGATGTATGCAGTTTTAAACTAATATGAGTCATTATGCAGAAGAATGATATACTATATAGACTTAAAATATATTGGTAATATAAATATATATTTACTAACACATATAGCACAGTAAAAATTAAATGTATTCCTACTTAAAGGTCGTGAGGTCAAATTTTTAGGCAGCATAAAATAAAATTATAATAAATATTAAGGTAAAATACTAGCAATTTAAATGGTGTACAAGAGCAGTATATGTCCTTACTTGTATGATGCCACAGTGTAGCATTACCTACGCCGGACAGTGAAAACAGACTGAAAACAACAACCAGCTGATATAAGATGATCAAACTGTGGATTTCTATAGAGCAGGTTTAAATGTGGATCTCTTTCGACCCACCAGGTTTAAATCTTCTATTCTGCAGCTCCTGCACTTTAAACCAGGGACCCTTAAGAGATGACATGTTTCCTTTGCTGCGTTCTCTCTTTAATAAAAGGTGCAGGTCTTACGAGAAAAGAAGGATCAGCTATTTATGCAGCATCTTACTCACTGTATGTGAGTGAATATGCTACTTTTTACTTATTCAACTTTCCGAGTTTCTCAAGTCAGACTAACTTGTTTCACCAGCTCCTTACTACAACGCAACACATTCATATGTTAATTGTCTTAACTGCATTACTGATAAATGATTTGATATTAAATAGATAATTTACAGAAATAATCATATGCTGTTTTGTTTTAAAGGAAACAAAGTGTGTTTTTAAAGAAAAAAAATATGTGCTCTGAAAATAATGAATGTCAGCTGTTCCTTCAATATGTGACAGGCTGGTTTAGGTAGTATGACGTGTACTTTATTGCAGAAAAAAACATAAAATCTGGGTAAATAAGTATTGACACATGCACATATTAACTTACTGACTTAGACACTCCTATTTTCCAATATCTATCTGATTTAAATCCTGATTCAGTATTAAAGGTTTTGCTTTACTTATTGACATGAATACATGATTAAAGTGAGTACTGAATGTGAGATGAGCTCATGGCTACAGACACAGGTGCAGGTGAGGTCTCAGTTTGTTGTTGGAACTACAGAACCACTCAGTTCCCTCTGGGTGTTCAGAGATGTTACAAAGTGATGCCTCCTTCCTCTAAACCATCTTTGATTTACAAGCAATGGAATCAAAGTCAGTTTTCACACACACACACACACACCAGTTCCCACTCCCTTCTAGTGTGCTGCTTGATAAATGATGATGATGAAAGCCTTTTGAAAGTTGCACTGGTACACCTACTTACCAAATTTAGTGCCACAAAATGCAACTAAATGGCCACAGTCTGGAGGTCTGCAAGTTCTGCCTGAACTGCCACCTCATCTCTGCCCTGCTGTTAGAAGACATTTTCAAGTGTGGGTCATTTCCATTTTCTGCTTCTGCTTCTGCTTTCACGATTTCCTCCATCGACCACTCTGGACAGTGAAAAATGGTAATTTCAGAAAATAGGGCTAATGCGCAGTGTCTCATTCAGAGGAGAGTAGCTGTTGTGTTACCTTCTCTGCTGCCAATATATGAGGTCAGTGAGAGAGTGGTTGTGCATTATTTAGAGTGGGATTTTCTTTAAAGGAGTTGCAAGCTGAACTATCGGCTGGAGACCCTCTACTCAAATTAAATGGATAGCTGAAATGTTTCATGGCTGCAGTTTAGCAGCTGATGTTGGGCTGTACAGGACAGAAACACACATACTTGAGCATGTGATTATGGTACAGTTTAGAGCAGGGATTAGAGAAGCTGTAGTTGTTAAATGTGTAATGTGGGTGTATTTCATTTTTTAGGAAATAGGGTTTGTTGGTTTTCTGTGTGGTGTGTGTGTGTGCGTGTGTGTGTCTGTTGCTGCTGCTGCTTTTGTGGTGCATTACTGGAGAATTCCTAAGTGGGTCTAAGCAGGCTAGCTGGCTGCACGCAGTAAATTGGGTCACTGCTGAATTAAACCCTCGTCTTTCCACTTTCCGTGCTGCAGGTTAGAAATTGTCATTGCCTCCGAGTTGGAACAAACAGTTGAGCCCAGGCAGACGGGGGGAGCTGGACTGGTGCTCCGAACACAAGAAGTGACATTTCAGAAGTCTGCCTCAAAGAAACACGCCTTCTGTTGGGAAAGGTTATGCCAAGTGTCATCAAAAGAAAGCAGTTTGTGAAGGCGCTTTTCCTTATGTGCAGCAGAAATCAACATGGCCCAACATCTAAGAGGCAGCTACTAATTTTCAAACAATAGATGGGTAAAAAGTGACAGGCAGATGAGATAGGAGCAGAGCCAAATGTAGTGTGAATGGCTCTGATTGTTGGTTTCCTGGAAGTTCGTCAGTGTGTTTTAAAAATCATGTGAAGAATTTTATAATAAATGGTCAGAACAGGAGCCAGAGGGCAGCAGTCTGACAGTCTAAAATGAAGAATCATAAACATACACTTTCCTAATACGGTAACTGAGAAGCAGCAGAAGGAAAATGGATTGTAATGCAGACTTGAGAGCTGAAGGGGGGAGCACCACATTTGAATTCAGCAATTTGTACAAGGCTGCAGTCCTCCTGCTCCTGTTGTTTTCCCAGTGCTTTGCAGTGGTCCCAGAGCTCAACCTGCTGTATCCAGTCAGCTACACTCAAGGACAAACACACTCTGAGGGCAAGGGAATTAATATTTGATATCTGGCATCATGTGGCGAGACAGACAGGCAGGCATACTAGCAAGCAGATACAGGGTAGAATCAAAGCCAAGAATAACCACTCTCTGTTGCAGAGCCACCAGTCTACCACAGGAAAACTCACACTGGATTACAGTTAACTCAAAAAGGAGATGTTGGCTCTGCAGCTTAGAGCTGGGTGCAGAATAAAATCCCTTAACTTCTAAATAACTAAAAGATCAGTATGTTTTCACCCCAAGGTGGCAAATAACATTTAAATAAACAATGTAAATAACAAAGTTCTATTTCCATCTTTGTGGGATCTAAATTCCACATCGTTAAGACGTATTCATGGTTGAAACAAGGTTTATGGTTGAGTGAGTATGGTGTTGTGTTCAGATTGAAAAGCAAACCACAATTGATCTGTTCGGGAAGCACTGAATAGTTACACTCCGCTCTACATTACTGCACATTACAAACAGTGAAGAAGGGATATCCAGCTGCTCATACTACAGGTGCACAGTCCTACAGACTCTTTATCTTTTCAACCAAATGGAAACCAGTCAGTAAGGTACCTGTAGTGCCAACGTTTCAAACATCATCCATGCTAGACGTCAGCCTGGCATTTGAAACAATAAACCTGCTTTTATAAGAGGTTACACAACAAGCAGAAATTCTGTATCATAGCGCATGAAAAGATCAATGCATCCTAAAAGGCCTTGGAGTTTTGAAACCTAGTCGGCATTGTGAGCCTCTCAATGTGCAGAGACAGGCAGACAGACAGCAGGGAAACAGCTAAAGGTTTGTAGCAGACTTAAGCGCATGCTGGATTGATTTCACGGCAGCCTGAGAAAGCACCGAGGGCAGGAATCACACTGAGCATATGTGTGTGTGTGTGTGTGTGTGTGTGAGGTTGGGAACACAGTCCAGCAATACCAACATATATTACATTTAAGGATTGAAAAACAAATTGCCATCATGATCTTAGTTGTGACAATAAAAACTTCTATACAATGAAGATTTTAAACTACAGAAAAAAAGATCTCGGAAGAAGCTTTAATGAAGGTTTTAACCACTATGACTACTTCTATTTAAGTGGAATCAGACACGGTGTTGCAGGACATGTCTCTCTGCTGAACAAAAGTATCTATCTGCACATGAGTGATATGTTGAGACAAATTTCTCACTGGCTTCAAGTTTAAAGACAGTAATTGTGTTGTACTGCTTTTATAAAGACACTGATCCTGGATTGAAAAGAGGTAAAAGCACAACATCGAATGTCACTGATGGCACTTTCTGCTACATGATTCATATTGTTATCGCTCCAAAAGACAGAACCCAAACACATCCACTGAACCACTGGGAACACAGCTTGTGCTGGGCGATGCTGCAGCTGTGAATATGTTGTCCATGCATTTCACCACTATAAACTAAAGTTACAACAAAAACAATGTGTCAACCAGCAGATATTACAGCATTGTGCATGGCCAATATGGCTGCTGCTGAGGCTGAAACTGGCTGTAGCTGTGATTTTGAAGAGGATGATATTGTTGTGGTTGAGACTACTGCCTTATTCTTCCGTAGTTATGAGCCTGGCTTTGACATTAAGATGGGGGATCAACACAATACCATATCATGCCCACAGCTTCATCCAACCAGCTGTATCCATAGCTGGTACTTGTAATAGGAGCAATCAGTAATAGACACATAAACATGATGTGTATGTTCTGCTGCAAGAACCCACAGCTGACAAGGATGAAAATGGCCTCCATTATTCTTTACAAAAATGCTGAGACACTGAAAGTTACTTTGGAAGTCTGTGCATCCATCTGTGCTTAGGCACAGGTAACATTGTAGCCAAACACAAAACTTCCTTAACTTTCTTAAGTTAAAATATAATGAAATTTCTCTGTAAAAAGTTGTATTAACATAAGCCATTGTCAGTGTGAGTTGGAACTAGAACCCGGCACTACAAAGCCGGCGATGGGAATGGGCTGTTAGGGATTCAGTGTGTTGCCCAGAGACAATTTGATATATAGCTGGGACTGGGGATTGAACCACTGACCTTGTGGTCTGTGGATGACTGCCTTATATCTGAGCTACAGCCTCCCTTGGTTGAAACTGGAACTCTATTAATGCGTTCCAGGCGGAGCTCTAGCTCGAGCAGCCACTGCTTTCAATTTGCGCTGATGAGCCACAACATTAAAGCCAAAGTATGTAAAAAAGTATGTAAAAAATGTTTTATATATGCTTCAAAGCATACATTAATGCATAGATGTGTTGCTGAAACCTCCTGCGACCGAGACTTTTTAAACAGGACTGGCAGTGGTACAGAGATATCTGCTTCTAAAGGTTATTTTAGTGAGGCTCGCTTTTCTGACCAATCAGAGAAAAGCAACAATTTCTGCTCGATAAGAAACTTTTGGAGCATTCTGCTCCTGGTTTATAATTAATTCTGTTTTGCTTCTTAGTCCTGCCCATAAAATTCAATAGTTTATCATCCTCTCTGATTCCCCCGCTTTGGTCCAATAATTATACAAATCATGACAGATGCCCTGGAGGTTATGATCAGCATAATTATTGTTATTACCAAAACATTAAATAGTTATAATGTTTTGACTGAGAGGCATATATATTTTTACCTCCGTCCCCTTATAAAACAGCTGACATTCCCCCAAAATTATAGTCTTTTTCGCGGTAGCGTAAACTGACCGTGCCTAATACATGTAATATCTAATACTGAGGTTTTTGGCATGATCAAATGTCGCATGATCTCTAAAGGAGCTCAGGAATCATTCAGAGGATGCTTTGCGTTTCCAATAATTTCACACCGTGTGTGTGTTTGTGTCTCCTACAGATGATGGTAAGCTGTCCCTGGATGAGTTCCAGGCTTTCTTCTCTGACGGTACGCTGAACGAGGAAGAGCTGGAGAAGCTGTTTCACACCATCGACTCTGATAACACCAGGTCAGCACTACCACAATTGCATGGATGTGTGTGTGTGTTTGCATTCAAGATTTCTGCATAGCTGAATGAAATGTGTGTGGATTTGTATGCTCACTCCATTGTGAGACTTTTGATTATGATTATGGTAAATTTTTTTCAGTAGACATATGTTTGTGTGTGCACACTCAGGTTGAATGTGTGAACCTTATCCTGCATCAAGCAAAGGTCACCTGTAGTTCAGAAAGTTCTATTTTTTCATTAACCAACCTGAGCCTCCAGGATATCATCACCTCTGCTCCCCTAAGACATTCTGTTTTGATTGGACCCCATTAAATAATTTTATTAACCATTTATAATCAGTGAATCAGCTCATCCAGCCTGTAATCAGGAGAAGTGTGCTGACACAGTGAGATCTGAGTAATCAAAAAGACCAGCTCCGTTAATTTACACAATGCTGCAGAGCTCTGAATAAAATGAAACCAAGCAGAACAAAAGCTGACCTTTATGACTGCTGTAGAATTGAATAAGCTTCAAAACATAAATCCTCTGTCAGACGCAGCCGTTAGTGGACATTAATATTTTTTTTAAATCAGTGTAGTAATTGGACCGTACAATCACCACCATCTCTCTGGCGTCTGAAATGTGTCGCGCTTTCTAAATCTTATTCACTGCAGTGGGTGCAGTCAGAAAAGTTCCTACTCATTAGAGTTAAGTGGACTTGGCAGTCGCATGCCAGGCCTCAGCAGTATCATGTGACAGCAGATAAGGTTATTGACTGGTCTGAGTAAAAAGAGAAATGACAGGGTAAGCATTTCCTGTTGAGGCAGGAAGTTGATGGATGGAGAGGAGGGACGAAGCAGGCAAAGTGCTGTCCTGCTTCCAGTCATTTGTCTATCTGTCTTTATCGCTCTTTTTTTTATTTCCAGCTCTGGCTTTCTAACCCTATCAGGCTATTTCCTGAGACTTCGAGTTTTTTTTGCCAGGCTAATCTTGTTTCTGTCACATCTATCCCTCCATTCTCTCTCCATCTGTCACTCACTCTTGTCATCAACTGTCTCTGTCTTCATCTCCTTTCTGCACTTATTAATGCAAGAAATTCACATGCAAACATAAAGAAAAGTGCACATACATACATTCACTCATACATACCTTAAAAATGCCATTATAAAAGCTAGAGAAAAAAGTAACCTTTTTTATTCGCATGTGCATACGAACGAAGCATGTGACTGTATGGCATGAAGCTGCACTGTTTTCACATCATATGCTTTAGTGCTTGTCATGGTTTTACAAAAAGTTCGCTTCATTTATTGTTTTTGCTATTGTGGCCAATCGTGGCAAAAAAATGGTAAGGATATTATCATGATAACTGTAGAAAACTTCTGGCAAATGTATCGCTAACTTTGTTTATAAATTGCACTTAAAAGTTGTACAAGTGGTGAGATGGAGGATGAATTTGTGACTATAACTGTGCAAAAGCATTCAAAACGAACAATTACACTTAATCAGTAGTGAAAAAGCAACCACATGAATTGATAAACCAAAGATCCACAAGGTCTTCTATCATCCATCAATGCATTGTCAGCTGAAACACAATCACTTGTGGGTCTTGTCTCTGGGCAAGACACTGAACCCCTAACAGTCCATTCCCATCCCCAGCTGTGCAGTGCCGGTCCAAGCCCGGTAGAAATTGGGGAGGGTTGCGTCAGGAAGGGCATCCGGGGTAAAAACTGTGCCAAATCAACATGCGGACAATGATCCGCTGTGGTGACCCTGAACTCACGGGATAAGAAAACAAAAAAGAACAAATAAATAAAAACAAGTTCCTGTTTAATTTGTGCCATTGTAATAATTGTTTTTAGCAACAAAAAAAACTGCAGATACTTGATCAAATTGATCACACATGACTCCCTCCATAAAAAAAGTTAATAATACAACTTTATATGTGGGTCTTCCTCCATAGAGAAACACATTTCTTTGTGTTTGTAGAAACAGATATCTGGCTGCTCCTGCATTGGCTGCACAATTGAATAAAACAAGAGAGGAAACCAGTGTTTACAGACTCTATGCTAAGGAAACTTAGGTCAGCTGGCCTCATGGGCAAGAAAAGAAAATGACACATTTCCTTTACCCACGTAAAAAATGTGTCAGACACAGAGCTAATGAAAAGATGATAGATGCTTGCCCATTAGTGAAGCATAAAGGTGGAAACATGATCATCTGCGGATGCTTTGGCATATGGATGATTTGCCTGGTGTGCAAGGCATCTTCAATTAGCATGGATATCACTTCATACTAAAAAGAAATGCCTTTGGTCATGACATTGGCCAGACGAGCTCAATCACCAGATCTCAACCCCATGGAGCTCCTCTTGGAGAAGCTCTAAGTTACTGCCTGTACTGTGGAGAAATCTACAGGATAAACACTGCTGTGCTCCGGCACTTCCTGTAGACGGGGTGTCTAAATCACCCTTTTTCAAGAAGTCTTTGTTGAATCCAAAAACCTTGCTGTCACCTGTCATCTCCTCAGATATGTTTTTGCCGGGCACATGCAGCCACCACACCATGGATGAATTATGAGACCTGGATACTGCATTGAAACATGCAGTGGTGTACGTTCACTCCCACTTGGCAAACTACTACCCCAAATTTGATGAAATCACTCAGACTTATGTTTTTATAGGATGAGTTAGATGACCGAATTCAAGTAGAAGGTCTGAGGTCTGCACATCAGCATTTGTTTCATTTAAATGTCTGTGATAGTAATGGTGCTACATTGTGTTAGAAATAGGCTCATTTTTATTTCCACTAATGAAGATGGAAACCAAGGATGGATGAAACTTAGAAAGATGATAAATCTTATTGCAAATGAATGGGCGCTTCTGTCACTTGCAGATAATAACATAATTGTTAGTTTACCTCTTCTGTGGAAATGTAGCGTACAGCGGGAGCTACCATTTAGATAGTAAACAAACTGCCACTTATTTTAGGCAGAGAAATTGAACCATTTTATTACACTCATTACACACACAAAAACAGTTTATACAACATATGTCATTAGTAAACTGAAAAAAACCCGTAACGTTGGGTAAAACCAGACATTTGCTGGGTATTTTTAAAGCCCATCTGTCACAGTGATGGATCAGGATTCGTTCTGCCAGGGGCCCTGCAGGCAAAATGAAACTACTGCTTAATAAAATCATGTGGGCCATTATCAGATCAGGTTTTCTATCTAGGCTCATACCATCAAAACAGTGTTCAAATGGGTTTTTTTTGCTGATATTGAAAACATTCAAATAAACATTATTCAAACTTTTTGTTTTTCCCATTACATTATATATTATTTGAAACTTTTACTGAACAGTAATTTTTCATTAAGTGAACAGATGGACTCTTCCTGCCTGTCTCCCTTCGTATTTGGTAAATGTTCTGCACTTAGATAGCGCTTTTCTACCTTTTAGCACTCAAAGCGCTTTACACTGCTTCTTATTCACCCATTTCACACACTGATGGGGGAGCGGCTATGCAGCTGGCCAACACTCACCAGGAGCAACTAAGTTGGGGTTCAGTGTCTTGCTCAAAGACACTTTGACTTGTGACCAGAGGAGCCGGGGATTGAACCAACAACTACAGGATTGATGGATGACTGCTCTATCTCCTGTGCCACAAACGCCCCAAGTCACCTTTTGTCATCAGTTACATCTCTGCTATGGCTTCATCATTTCCCTTCACTTTCCATTATGCCCTCCCTTCTTCCTTTCCCTTTCTCTTCCTCCCATTCCTCTCCCGGTCAGTCAACCAGGGAAAGTCTCTTTTATGTCAGTGAAGGATTTGCTGCCAAATGAGTCCCCACACACTGCACTGAGCATGAGTGGTGGCTGTGGATTGATTCAGACTCCTGTCAGAGAGTCTTGTTAGATCGCTCCATGCCTGCCAAACTCCAACCATATGTACAGTAATGTATGTGTGTGTGTGTAGGTACAGGTGTGCAGTATGTGTGTGACTGCATGTAGAAAACTATCCTCTGTTTCTTACCCTGTCCTTCTCCCCTGTCCTTCCTTCCTACTTTCCATCCTTCCTTCCCTCCTTTTCTCTCTCCCTATGCTGCTCCTCTGCTGTGATAGTAATGTTGACACTAAGGAACTCTGTGGTAAGTAGACTGCCTACAGACACACACACACACACACACACACACACACACCCTCATTCTCTCTCTTATCTATTATTAAAAAGTACTTCTCAGTTGAAATGTGATTTTAAAAATACATATCAGCTACTTCCAGGTAATCACTGCATATTATTTTGTCACTAAGTAATGTGCCTATTTGTGTGTGTTTGTGTGTGTGTGCAGACTACTTTGCAAAGCACATGGGGGAGTACGAAGGAGTTCTGGCCTCCTTGGAAACGCTCAATCTTTCCATTCTCAAAGCCATGGACTTTACCAAGAAGGTAAGTGTGTGGTGTGAGTGTGAGAGAATGAATAGTCATGGGTAACTTTCTTTGATGAAAACCATTAGAAATTTGAACTGCACTACTATGTTGCTACATCTTACAAGCTTTCACCTTAATGTT
This sequence comes from Channa argus, assembly GCF_033026475.1. NCBI lineage: Eukaryota > Metazoa > Chordata > Actinopteri > Anabantiformes > Channidae > Channa > Channa argus. The sequence goes on from NC_090200.1 coordinate 24,702,122, forward strand.
AGCTGTTTTTTTGTGTCTGGGATTGTTCAATTTTATGGAACCTAGAAATCTACAGTACTTGCCTGCTGTTCCTCAACATAGTGTGATTAACTGTTAGGGTTTTCTAGGCACCTATTTTGGAATCATGGCTCTGGGATTTTAACTGTATAGTGACAAATATATATGGCCAAACACTCTCCAAGTGACATGGAGAGGCTAATGCACACTTTTTATATCCAGCTGACTGGACTATTGTAATGCTCACCTCTATGCGCTGCCCAAATACCTCATAAACCAGTTACAGTTGATTCAGAAGTCTGCTGCCGAGTCCTGACAGGAACCAGAAGGACAAAACACATTACATCTATTACAAAGTCCTTACACTGGTTGTCTTTCAGCTTCGGTATTGATTTTAAAATTCTTTACCAGTTCAAAGCACTTTATGGTCTTCCACCAGCCTCCCTGTCTGACAGGGTTCCAGTGTGTGAATCTGTTTGTGCTCTCAGTGTTTTGGTTGTTCCAAGGACAGGACAAAAACTTTCAGTGAGGCACCTTTAATGTTTCTGCTTCGAGCATTTGGAACAGTTTCTAAGGATCTAAGAATGTTTTATATGTATTATATGTTTTTAAAAGCAAACCTAAAACCCAGCTTTTAAATTTGTTTTATTGTGCTGTTTTAATATCTCATTAATAATATTTTTTATAAATTTTTACCTTGAATCTTTTATTTGTGTGCATTACTGTCATTATTTTAAAGTCTCGTACTTTTATGCCTTAATAGTGTCTTAATAGTGCTTTGTTGTCACTTTCTTTTAATATTCTTATTTTTGGGGCCTTATCATCACTGTTTTGACTGTTTGTTCTTTTATTGTCTTTGCTTGGTACGCCTTTCTTCAACTGTCAATCATCATCGCCATCATCAGAAAGACAGGCACAAGCACGAACTGTCTGAATCTTTATATATATTAGACTTATTTTTATTATGCTCTGTGTGAACTTTGATATATTGCAGTCTAATACATTTTCAGAGAAGAAAAAACTAAACAGCTGTGGAAAATCTCTTCCCTTAAATATGTGTGGGAGATCAGCAATACTGATTAAATGTTATATTGACAGTTTGTCAGGCATGATTCTTTTTTCAGTTTAAACTGCAGTCATGTAGCATATGTACAGCAGCAGTGTCCACTATATTTTTAAAGCTGCAGCATGTTATTTTTGGAATATTTTGGAGTATTATACATAAAATGATGAGCTGAATGAAACAATGGATCATGCAGGTAAAGAGATGGATAACTCCTTTAGGGGTTGATATAAACATATACAATTAAAGAGAGCCAATATTAGACTAAAATTCATCAGGGAGCAAGGTGGTAGAGTGGTTAGCACTGCTACCTCACAGATAGGAAGTCTCTAGTTTGAATCCTTTCTATGCAGAGATTGTATGTTTTGTACACCAACAACCTAGTGTTACTTTGCTTGTGAGCAGTTTCTGCTTTAAATACATGTCTTGTGAACATATAACACAACATACAGTGAGTCACTATTCCCACACATCATGTGTCATAGTATGTGTATTGTGGAGTTGGATGTACAGTATATATGTACCACAATGTACTCTATGTGTGTGTGTGGACACAATAATGGTATATCAAGTTTCCTTCTTGTTCTGCAGGGATGGGTTCCTCAGCCAATTGCTTCAAATTGTGTGTGTGTCAACGTGTCAGCTGGAGAACAGTAATGTGTTATCCTAGTTTTTTACCCATGTTCTATTTATAGCAGCTGCTCCATGGCCATGCTCCAATATCCATGTTCAAGTTCTGCTTCAGGGTGTGTGTGTATGTGTATGTGTATGTGTGTGTATGCGTTTGTGTGTGTGTGTGTGTGTGTGTGTGTGTGTTTATAGCACTCAGACTCTGTGGTGTGTGTGTGTCTATATTTCTATTCACTGGCTTGGTCCTTATCTTTCTTTCAGCTGCAGACCATTCAGCAGCACTCAAACACACAAACACACACACACGCACACACTTGCCCTCCTTCACACACAGTCTCAGGCTAGTGTCTCTCTAATGAGCAACCATTGTTTAATCAATCAGTTGAGAGCCTCTCTTGTTCTGCTGCTGTAGCTCTTGTGCTCTCTATTCTTGTGCACTCCCTCATTCATACTGTGCATTCCCCTGTGACACACACACACACACACACACACACACACACACACACACACACACACACACACACACACACACACACACACACTTATTCCTCTGAAGCTATAGCTGATATGATAATATTGTCTGTTTGTGGCAGTATGGAGGAGCTCCAAAAGAGCTGTATGGGGAGTTGATCAGCTCAGAGTTACATACTGTAAATGGCCAAACTGCTGACGAGTTGAATATTGATGTGGGTTTTGTGTTTGTGAGAGATAGTGTGTGTTTTATACAGCAAGACAGTAGACTTTACTGCAGACAGACAGAGACTAGAGGCTTAAGTGTCTTAAGTTTCATCAAATCAGCTCCTTTATTTCTTCTGCTTCTTTGTTTCTCACACATTCACTCACTTTTTTCTCTGCCTCTGCAATTTTTATGTGATGCAGATTTTGATCACTGCAGCTGCTGATGAGCTGGAGCTGTTTCCGAGTACCCGCTGTGGCTTCTCAGTTATAAATTGGTAGACTGGAAGTTCTTTGGTGTTTCTCTTACACTTTGAGGCATGAGCATGACTGTGAGTGCTCGTCTCAAAGTTAGGTATTTTATGACTTTTGGAGTTTCTCCATCACTGTCGTTAAAAATGTCAGTGTTTCCACGCTCTGTGACATTCTGGCAAGTCAGCGTTAAATGCCACATCAATCTATGCGCTTGTGTCATTGTACATCAAAATGATCTTAGTGAATTCCACTGTGAGGTTCAATGAGAACTTATACACCACCTATACCTTTAAAACCCCTGACAGGTGAATAACCTTTATTGTCTCATCAGAAAGTCAGATTTTCAAGCGGATGTGTTGGAAGCAGGAAAAGTGAAGAAGCCTACCAAATGTTGTCAAGGGAATACTAACATTTTATATACTACTGAGGTGAGCTAGCACAAACTGCTGGTTTTAATAACAGCATTGTCTGTGCACAAAAATTAAAGCCATTGGCTGCAGAATTTGCAAATTTCAGACTTTGCAACCTCCCAGTGGTACTGTAGCTTAACACAGGTCCCTACTTGATGTGTTAACTGATACTGACCTATTGGATACAGCAGTGCAACTTAAGCCTTGCTGTCAGTTTGACCCAGTAGCTCCTGGTAGCAAAAAAGTTCCTTGTCGGCTGAAAAAACATTTTCCCCACAGACCACATCTGAAAAATGTGTTGCCAGTTTCTCTTGCTATTGTGAATTTTTAAACCATGATGGTTTTATATTCCTAACACCCTCCTAGAACCTATAAAAGCTATTTTTTTACAGTATGGCATTGTTCTAATGCAGTCAAGGTCTAAGAGTGGGTGGAAATGCATGGGAGTAGAGAATCACTGCTGTCACTGTGCAGAAGCAAACCTAGAAACAAAAAACTGTTTCTGTCTCTTGTCCCCTTTTTTTCCTCAATTATTTATTCATTAATGAGCAGCATCATGGAATCCAGTTCTTATAAATCCCACACACGCGATGACTGCACACCATCTTAAACTACCTTCACTTTCATTTTGTTCAAATATCACACTTTCTGAAGGATGTCCTCTCAGATTGACATGTATCAGGTCCTCAATAACGGTCTCAGTGGGCTGCCTGAGTGCTAATCCACAAGGGGGGATAAGAGTTGAAATCACTGGGAAGGCTGTGATACATTACCTCCTTATGTTTGAATTTAACCTTAGATTTTAGCACCACTGTGATATTTGTCTTTCCTTCTACACTTGATGTATTTATCACAAACTTCTTTCTGTTGTATTGGTCTCTGTTTTTCCTTCCTCACCCCATCCCCATCTACAGTCTTCTACTCTCTACCTTTCAGTCTCTCTCTGTTAAAATCATTCCATATTGCAGCCGCAAAATATTTATTGTTATTAACCAACCAACAATGTTATTGTACTAACCAATGATATGTCATGCGTCCATGCAAAGACCAGTATTGAGACAACATCCATGGCAAACGTGGAGCCAGTCTTCATACTGAAGCAGATGTAGCAAGTGGGTGAGGCTAAAAGACAGAGCGTGATATTAGCTTGAGCAGAAGGCTACAGCCTGAGACCTGGCCTTTCAGAGCCCAGTGAGAATTGATTAGTGCTCCATCCACCTCAATGAATACAGACAGAGAGAAAGAAAGAGTGGAACAGCAAAATAGACTCTGCAGCTACCTGCTGTACTGCATTGAAGTGTTTTTTTCTTTTCTTCTTTTTTTTTTTACTTTTTCTTTTAACAAACTTTGTTGGAACCCAAGGGTAGTTTGCACTCAGAATAAAATGAGCCTCCAGATTATTCATCTGAAATTTATACCCCAGCAGTCTTGACTCTGATATGTTGCAGAAACCTTGCCAAGTTCTTGCAGCTTAGGACAATATGCATAACATTAGAGATTGAAGGCTGCTTCTGGTATAAAACATGTTACAGTAGCCAGTGCGGTGCCAGTTTAATCTTTTAGGGCCATTATTCTTCTCACAAGAATCAATGTGTTTTCCCTTGGAAAAAAATAGCCACAGCTATGAGCGTGCAGCTGGTCAGACTGCTAGAAAGATCCTGATAGACTCTGCCTGTGGCTCCATCATTCACCATCCCCTCCTTCATTTTCCCATAGAGACAACCGACACACTAACAATTCATGCAAATGTGATATTTCCATTCACTTCATGCAGGATTCATTATTTTGACTGTCAAGCATGCTAAGTTGTTGCTGTCTGTCTTAAGATGCTAGTGATATTTTGCAGATGTGCTGATCAAAGTAATTAGTGGTGATTAATAAACTCCAATCACCTCTGACCTCACATCAAAATAGCCCATGTATTATTCATAATTATCCTGCCAATGCACAAAGGAGCAGAGAATATTACATAATTATTGTTAGCTGGTGATTGGTATCGGCTGGTCAGCTATGACCGGAGGCTCTGGAGATAAACAAACCTGCATATCCCCAAAGTCTGTGTTCTTGTGCCAAAATAAACACAACTGGTCGTTTCACTTTTTATACATAGTAAATTAATTTGCACTGAAAAGGAAAAAGATGGAGAGGTGAGGACGATGTGGACTGTAGAGCCTATTGAGGGAAATAAGGGGTGAAATTACTGTAAAATATATATATCTTTTTGTTTTCTTCCTTTTTACAGTTGTCTCATTTAATAGGAGTTACATTACAATATCTGTTTTTAGAAGGTAACAAGTTAAGGATGTGTATCCCGAACACTCCTCGACACCAGACAGCAGACTTGCTATCCAAGCTTAATGGCAAGTAATTGCTCATTTGGAAATAAAAGCTTCAAATCAATTTAACTCTTCCAGTGAGATTGTTTAGAGTTTAGAATTAATAAAACAAAGTAAAGTATTAGTTTAAAAAACAGGTAGCTGAGAGTTTCCACTAATGGCTGCAGATAACTCCTCCTGTGGTCAGTGTCTCTTACACCGAAGATACTACAAAATATGACTCATTCACGGTTCACTTACTGCCGCAGCGCCTCCACTTCAAAACTCAGAAGTTTCTTTTGTTTTTTGTTTTTTTTTGGAGTGCAGTGCTCTACTGTTTTCTTGTGGACATTCTCAACTTTTTCTCCTCATCATGGTTTACAGTAAGTATGGTGTTCTTCTAAAAATCGGTCCATAGAAAACATTCCTAAGTTTAAGGGGTATTTAGGAAATGGCTTGAATGCCATTTCTACCCTGTGTCTTTCAGATAGTGACCTTTATCAAGGTGAGAGAGGGTGCAGAGGTTTGCTCAAGTTGCTGTTGTCTTATGTCAGATTTAGTTTGAAGATTGGAAAATGTAGAATGAATAAACACAAAAAAAAAGAAATCAAGTCTGAATTATATGTGTTAATTTTTTACGGCACTGTATTATGACTGCAGTAAAAAAAGTAAAGCATGCAAATAATAAAATATACTATACATGCAATGACTTTGGTGCTAGATTGGTGTTGTAATTTAGCATAAATATTGATTACAATTTGTTATAAGGTAAATCTATATTTGGAAGCCCTCACTATTTAAAAAGAAAAGGTCATAGCAGGAAATGCCCAGTTACAATCAATTCCATTAATGGCGACTTCTTTCTATTTAGTAGAGTGACTTCCAGCATCTTGGCATTGTGCGTGTTCATTAACTAAGACTTATGGGTCAAATGTTTGCGGTAATTAATCTCATTCTATTGCTTCAACTTAATCGATTGAGGCCTGCAAACAGAATTAATTATTTCACTCTAGTTATCAAAACATTCCGTCACTGTCTTTTTCTGTCCATTGCATGAACGCAGGCATTTTGATTCCTTTTGTTATAAGAAGGCTTCACCGAAGAATTAAATGATCCATCCTGCCATTATCTTAATGGTTGAGATTGGTGTCATTTGGTGAGAGCCAGTGTACGCCCTAGACAGGTCAGAAGTCTATTTCAGGGCCAACACAGACAGACATACACACACAGACAGCCATTCACACTCACATTCACACCTACGGGCAATTTAGAGTCACAAATTAACATAAACTGCATGTTCAATTCAATTCAACTTTATTTACATAGCGCCAATTCAAAACAAAGTCAGATTGTGCAGAATTTACAGATTACACTTTTACAGTTACTTTGAGTTTGACGTAAAACAGTTTCCCTGCTCCCCTTTTGTTTCACCTCATCATTGTCTGAATTGTGTTTAATTTTTTTTACGCCTGTTTTGTCACCAGTGATGTCACAGAGTATTTTCACACTTTAGAGTAGAGTGAGTAAGGTCAGAAATGAAATGACTGGAGGTCCAGGTGTAAATACGTTTAATTGTGTTACTTTTTGCAACTTGATACTCTGCAAGTGTCAGCTGTTAACTTTATCCGTAACATCTAACTTTGACTCATGTCAGCGTGCCATCACCTCATAAGTTCTTTGCATGTTGCTATGGTGACAATTGCTGTGGAGGCAGGATACTTTGGGGACAGTTGTCATGGAGATAGGTTAAGTTGATGACAATCTACACGGAGCCTGCTTGTTAAGACAAGAGAGCGCTCAGATAACTTTTGCCATAGTTTTGCATTTGCAAGCAGATCCCACTCATGTCGTCATCCTCCATCAGATGAAGGGCAGGTCGTGGGCTTTCTTTGGCATCTCTGACATCTTTTTGTCAGTTTTTTACTGTGCTGTTGTCCCTAATTTTGTGAACGAGACAAAGACGACTGCAGTTATTATGGGCAGCAAAGAAAGTTTAAGAAAGCAACATTTTAAGAAAGGGGAAGCTGACAGTGAGTTTGCCTGGTTTTAAAACCCCTTCCCCGTCCAAGCATGTGCTCTTCTTAATTACAGCAGCATCTTAGACATTTTCCCAGATGAAGGCTGTAAATGTCATGATTTAGACTGTGTTGGAGAATAAATATACAATCCACAGGGATGTCGCAAATCTGTTGAAATACTTCAAATCCAGTGGCATTTCAAGTATTTATCTTTTGTGGTGCTATCAGAGTTAGAAGTGGTTCCAGAAAACCATTTTAATTGGCTCTCCAGCAGGTGGGGATAAATAATCTCCCTCCCATGAGATATGAGTGTGGGTGCGTTTCTGTGTGTGTGTGTGTGTTTGTGTGTTGGCAGCGATGAGAGCTAAAACAGGCGACTGTTTCAGAGTAGAGGCAGAATTCATCTCCTGTCCTGTCTGTTTTGTATAAATGTGATGTTTAATGAACCACTCTCATTATCCTTTTATTTTTTCAAGCTTTCACTGAGAAAGGTGTCACACTCATCAGCAACTCCGCAGGCTCACACGCACACACTCACACAGAAACGCACACGGTTCCTTTCCAAAAAAAAAATCTTGTTAAGCCTGTGTTTTTTAAAAATGCATTTGGGAATTTGTTTCACACGGGCAAGTGACCCTCCATGAGCTTTTTAGCAGCTTCTCATCTGACTTCTCCGCCCCATCATCTCTTCCTCTTGCCTCTCGTTTCTCTCATCTTCTCTTTTATCTCTGCTCTGTTGTCTTCTTACACTATCAATCATCCCCCACCTCATCCTCTTAATCCTCTCCTTTCTTCATGATGATTAAGGTGAATCAGATCATTGGGGAGAGGAAGATGTTATAGTCTGCACACAATAACATGTGACCACAATGAGGAAGGGAGAAGAATAGAAGGAGGGAAATGGCAACAGGGAAGAAGATGGAAGTAAAAACTAGAAGCGAAGAAAAGTTTAAGTAAAGGGTAAGAGTTTTTAAGGTGATTAAAAAAAAGGATTAATCTAAAGTCAGAGCGTAAAACATCTCAGCTATAGTGGGTAGTCCATTTGTTTTAGTGTATTCATTAGGATTTAATAGAAGGTTCAGACAAAGATTGTACATATTCGTTGTGTTAAAACTGTTGATTTTTAACTCCTAATAAGAACCTTTCTATGGACCGTCAAAACTAACAGAATGCAGTAAAAGGATAGTGGAAAAAAATGTTATTGTTAAATTAATCATTAAAATCGTCATTAAAACCTAAAAGTATCTTTTGAAGTGTACACACAAATATAAACAGTTTTTATATTGTACATGTACATTATTTTGTGCATAAAAACACATATCAGAATTAGTTTTCAGGAAATGGCAAAAAATGGGTCACAGTAAAGCTTTTTTCGTACATCGTATAAATAATAGGGAGCACAAACAAACTCACACAGGTGAGTTAGTGGACAGGGAGGCAAAATAACAACACTAGAAAGTAATGAGGTGTAGCTCGCAAAAAAAGTCTGTTGGAGGCTGGCTAATATATTGGGTTAAGTAAGTGGGATTGGGTCCAGAGGACTGGAAGGAAGGAGGACAAAAGCATGAAGGAGTGGAGGGCCTGGATCTAAAAGAGAAGGGAGGCAACATATGAGTGGAAGAGGACAAACACAGCTAGAACAATATTGCAATAGAAGGACAAAGTAACATCTCAACTACAGAACATTCCATAAAAAGTAAAAGTATTATCATAATTTATTATTACAATATCTCAGTTAGATAATATTACAAATGCTTATTATATCCGTGCACCATTGTAGTTGTGCACGTGAGGGGGATTTGAATGCAGCATGGTAATGGCGTGCCCGCTATTATCAGTGACATTGACTATCAGAAATATATTTGCTTAGTGTAAATACATTGAATGGCATCTGTATTGGGTAGTATTAGATTGATCAATAATGTTAGAACTTTTTATTATATGTTGTCAGATTTATTGTTGGACTATATTTGCTTACCTTATGATTTGATCGACTTCAAATTTCAATAGTCATTATAATGAATAACCCTTTATTATTAATATAATTAACCAACAAGACTGACTTCATCTCTTCATCATAATGTGTGTGTGTGTGTGTTTAGCAGTTCGGAATTCAGTCTGGGACACTCCTGCCATCACAGTAGCCTAGACATGCACACTTTAAATAAATATTATTTAAACATTTATCACTAAGTGTTCCTGACCCCAATAACAAATGCACCCTGCAGTCTCTAGAACCTGGTGACCAAGGTTACAGTTTCCCTGGTAACTAGGGAGAAAGATGCTGTAGCCATAGAGTGCTGGATTGTAAAGAAGTTAGACTCAAGGAGAGAAGAGAGGAGGACCAATGATTTAAATATTTTCACAAAAGACAAAGATAGAAAAGAAATGCAGAGTGAGTATGAAGATACTGAGAGAGACAGAGTGACTGGGAGAAGAGGAATGAGGAGGTATAGAATTAGTAAGGAAAGAAGGACAAGACAAGAAGTGAACAAAGTGTAGGAGGTGCTAATAGAATCAAAGTCAAGAGTTCAGACACAGTGAGAGAAAAAGGTGAGGGAGGTGAGAGATGCAGCTTGACATCTTTCTCATGGCTGCCATTTCTGTCTGGATGAAGAGGACGCAAAGCAGCACCATGAGTGAAACTGATTACATGGTTGCACTTCATCATTCATTACTTTGCTAAGGTGTTACACTTATTACAGCACAGCTTATATTTTATGTCAAATGTTCTAAACAGTTACTGACTGAGCCTCAGACCACCAATCTGGGCCCTGTCATTAATTATAGGTCTGGGTTAAGGCGTCACATCAGAGCATGTATGCCTTAGAACAGGGTTGCCCAATAGATCGATCACGATGTACCGGTCGATCGAAAGTAGTGTGGGTAGATCGCATTGAATTAACAAAGTAAATGTCGCATCGTCTATCCTCACTATGAAATTTGCCACTTGATTGACGTACAAATTGATTGCAAAACTGTAGCAAGCAAGCGAGAGCACTCAATTTATTTCTTTTAAACTTAAAGGGCAAAAAAATGAGTGGGGGAGCGGGACACTTCATTTTCGAAGTGCATTTGCCTCATCTCCCAGTCTATTATGGCTATACGGAAGAAGGGAAACGTGGAGCAGCATTTGGTATACACCCACATTATTCCTCTCCACTAACATATATTGTGCATATAAAGAATTCTCATGTAGCTCATAAGCCACAAAAGTGTGGACACCCCTGCCTTAGAACATGGCAGCCTTAGCTGTCAAAGGGGTTGTGCATCCAAGTACATATTAACCTTATGTCAGCATGGAGACACCATGATGATGCAAATAATAACACTCCTTATAGTTACATAAGAAGTGATAGTGGTTGCATGGTGTCTTCTTTTGAGCTTGATTGAAGAAGACATGACAGAATGTTCCATTGTAGTTGCACACATCAACTAAAGTGCTCAAAAACAAATCTCTATCTATCTATCTATCTGTAAATGAACTGTCAAACGTGAAATCGTAACATTCTTTTTAAATGTACATTTAAAAAATATCAATAGTAGAAAAGTCTGTTAAAATATTTGTTTATATTTATTTATAAGACGCTAAACACAGTTTGAGGCTAGTTCACACATAAAGAGATAGAATTCCATTTATTTTCAATTTCTGTTTCCCCTGTCCACCCCATCTGAGATGGTTTCTTTCAGCGAGAGGAGGGTTAAAGTTTTTGTCATTTTCATCAGGATGGCTGCTTCAAGGTTTGCTATTTAAATTTTAATTAATAAAATGTGGCCCAGTTTATCCAAACTAAGTCTGTTCATAAATTTGACCCAATGTTTTCAGCATTTTGAGATTCATGCTGCCAGCAGTGATGTCAACAAACTACTGCCCTACTCTTAAAAGTACCACCCAGTGTGGTTGTAATTTTCATCCTAAGACTGATGCAGTTTAAGTTTTCTTTGTGAGAGAACATGCGTGTTAAGATTTAGAAGATGTGGTCAGTTTATCCAGATTTACAAATTTAATCCAAATCGTATGACGTGAAGGTCCCAGGAAAGACAGTGCCTCTCACAGCAGCTTACTGAGAGCGCCAGCCAGTTTGTTTCTGTCCGGGGAGAAGAGGCATTTGGAAAGGACCCGTGGTATAAGGCGAATTCCATTTTGTTGTAGAACTATTGATACATGTGTGTGAATGAGAGGGACCCAGGTGGAATTGTGAAGTTAGGAATGAGTACATAAGAGGGAAAGCTCACGTTAGATGTTTTGGAGATAAAGTCAGAGAGGTGGTTTGGATATGTTCAGAGGAGAGACTGTGAATATATCTGTAGAAGGATGCTGAGGTTGGAGCTGCCAGGCAGGAAATCTAGAGGAAGACCAAAGAGGAGATTTATGGATGTAGTGAGAGAGGACATGAAGTGAGTTAGTGTGAGAGAAGAGGATGCAGAAGACAGGGTTAGATGGAGGCACGTGATTCGCTGCTGCAACCACTGAAAGGGAACAGCCGAAACGAAAAGAAGAACATTCTTGATCTCAGCAGGGGGCCTGGTGGCTCAATGGGTAGGGCATCAGGTTGAGATACAGAGGGCCACGGGATCAAATCCTACTCCACTAAGTGTGGCCTTGCCCAGCCACCAGGGCCAACCTTGGCGCCCAAACCCAGATAAAAATTGGAGGGTTGCAGCAGGAAGGGCATCCAGCATAAAAACTCATGCCAAATCAATCTGTGGAACGTGTACCGCTGTGGCTACACCTGAAGGCACAAGTCAAAATTTGTCGATCTTTTTAATTTACGGATTTCAGGAGGCTTCAGCCCAGTTCCTGAAAGCATGCGACCATCATCCGTCTTAATACCATTTGTGTTTGTTTTTGTTTTTTTAGAGTTGAAATATGACATTTGTTACTGATATTTGTCTGAAGAAACAGTTGAAAACGTGTCTTCTATCGGATATTTTGAACGTCTGTACTATAGACTCACCATAAATCAATATGAGAAAACATGAATGCAAACTGACTGTCAGCCAGCTTGCATCACTTTACAGTTCCTATTGATTCAATTCAATTCAACTTTATTTATATAGCGCCAATTCACAACAAAGTCATCTCAAGGGACTTTACAGAAAAAAGTCAAGACTATAAAGATGTATAGAGAGAACCCAACAATTCCCCCTTGAGCAAGCCCTCGGCAATATAGGAGAGGAAAAACTCCTTTTAATGGAAGAAACCTCCAGCAAAACTGGGCTTAGGGTGAGCAGCCATCTGCCTTGACTGGTTGGGGTGAGTGGAAAGTGAAGAGAGAAATGAAAAAAGCAACAACAAAACATCGGGCAGGTTGGTTGGACTAGTAGCTGCACACTGGAAAACACACAGCTTCAAAGCCAGGGGACACCTGCAGAAAGGGACAGAGAGGGAGACAGAGAAGGAGAAAGACAACTACGGGAGAAAACACAGAGTTAATGTGATACAGTGGTGACAATTGTGGGGTGAGAGGAGAGGAGAGAGGGACAAGAGGAGGAAAGGAGCTCAGTGCATCGTGGGGTCTGTCCCCCAGCAGTCTAAGCCTATAGCAGCATAACTATAAATAAGTATAAGCTTTATCAAAGAGGAAGGTTTTAAGCCTAGACTTAAAAGTAGAGAGGGTGTCTGCTTCCCGAATTTGAACTGGGAGCTGGTTCCACATGAGAGGAACTTGATAGCTAAAGGCTTTGCCTCCCATTCTACATTTGGAAATTCTGGGAATCACAAGTAGGCCTGCATTCTGAGATCAAAGTTGTCTTCTGGCATTATATGGTGCTATGAGGTCTTTTAAATATGATGGAGCCTGATCAATCAGAGCTTTATATAGAAGCAGGGTTTTAAATTCTATTCTAGATTTAATGGGAAGCCAATGGAGAGAAGCTAGGGAAGGGGAAATATGATCTCTCTTGTTAGTTCCAGTCAGAACTCTTACTGCAGCACTTTGGACTAATTGCAGGCTCTTTAGGGAGCTACTGAGGCATCCTGAAAGTAGGGAATTACAGTACAATCCTAGAAGTAACAAAACGCATGGACTAGTTTTTCGGCATCACTTTGAGACAGGAGGCTCCTAATTTTGGCAATGTTCTGCAGGTGGAAGAAAGCTGTTCTACAGATTTGTTTTATATGTGAGGTAAAGGATAAATCCTGGTCCAAAATAACTCCAAGGTTCCTTGCAGTAGTATCATCAGCATAGCAGTGGAAATTTATGGAGTGTTTTCTAATAATGTTGCCTGAAGGAGACATATATAAAGTAAAATGTATTGGTCCTAACACAGAGCCTTGTGGAACTCCATAGCTAACCTTTGTGTGCATGGAGGATTCATCATTAGCATGAACAAATTGAAGTCTATCAGATAGATAAGATTTAAACCAACATAGTGCAGTTCCTTTAATCCCCATTTCATGTTCCAATCTCTGTAATAAAATGTGATCAATGGTATCGAATCAATTATATCATCTCAACAGAACTATGGCTCTTAGTCAGTCTGGCTACAGTGCTGAAAAGAAACCGTTATTGTTGTATTGTTATTGTTTTCTTCTATGAATGATGAATAATATGCTGTTCTGGCATCACAGAGAGCTTTTTTGTACATTTTTAAACTATTTTTCCAGGCTAAATGAGATTCTTCTAAATTCCTGGAAAGCCACTCCCTTTCTAACTTTCGTGTTTCCTGTTTCAAGTTGCATGTTTGCGAACTACACCATAGAGATCGCCTCTTCTGGTTTACTGCCTTCTTTTTCAGAGGGGCAACACTATCGACTACTGAACGTAGTGAGGCTGCAGATTTGTCAACAAGGAGTCAACTTGTGCAGAAGTAACATTAAGGTGGCTACTTCCCATTGTATTGGCATATGGCGAAGCAAATGATGAAAGAATAATTTCTTTAAATTTGTTTACAGCTTTTTCACTTAAGCACCTGCTGTAGTGGAATTTTTCCCTAACTGCTGTATAGTCCGTTATTGTATATTCAAATGTTATTAAAAAATGGTCAGACAGAAGAGAGTTGTGAGGAAATATTGTTCAATTATCCGTTTCAATTCCATACGTAAGGAAGAGGTCTAGAGTGTTACTAAAATAGTAAGTGTTATTGTGTGAAAGGCTAAGAGTAAGGCTCTCAAATGATTTATATCTTTAGGTCTAGGGTTTATTGATAAGCTAGAGTGGAAGATTGCTGAAACTCCTCCACCTCGGCCTGTGCTTCTAGGAACATGATAATTAATGTGACTTGGGTGAGTTGACTCATTTAGACTGACATACTCTTCCTGCTGCAACCGAGTTTGAGTAAGACAAAATAGATCGAATTGATGATCGCTGATTGAGTCATTTACTAATAGGGATTTAGAAGAGAGAGATCTGATATTTAATAATCCACATTTAATAGTTTTGGGGTTTTGTTCTGTAAGAGGAGTAGTCTTAACTTTTATTAGGTTATCATGATTAACTCCTCTTATTGTCGTTTTTGGTTTATGTAATTTAGTTGGTCGGGGAACAGACACAGTCTTTATAGGTATGTGGGAGTTGTTGGGGGGTAACGTTTGTAAGGACACTGCAAACCTGGTACTTTTGGTTGTCCAGCCATATTTCTTGATAAGAAAGATGCACCAACTAAAGTAGGATGGATGCCATCTCTCCTAATCAGCCTAAGTTTTCGAAAAAATTGTTTTCAATTGTCTATGTAACCCACATCTTTTGCTGGACACCACTTAGACAGCCAGCGGTCTCTTGGTGGTACGAATGGAAACATAGCTATGAAGGAAGCTCCCTGGGGGGTAATGTCTAAAACTAAATCCCTAGAACTGTTTGATCCAAACGCATCTAAAGTCTGTGGGGAATTAACCTGGTGGTTTGTCTGGTCACTGTCCCTCTGTCCTGCTGCTATACCACTGTTGTGACAACAGATAAGCTGAACACAGGTTGTAGTCACTGTGGTGATAAATCCCGGACATATTAAGGACAACTGGGTTCCAGACTCAGTCACCTGCATAAAAATTGCTTAGCTGGTGCATGAGCCAAAGATGTTGTTCTTTCAGGTTTGCAGAAACTCTTCAGTGTTTCCGAAGTTGTCCTCACCCACACACTCTCTCTCAATCTGTAGAAAGACACAAAAATAAAACTCACTACAGGCTCTGGGAAAGTTTAACAAATTTAAAACCTCATGGATTAAAAATTTATAATAGAAATAAATCCTTGTTTCCTTATTTGTAGTTGGATGTAGAGGTTTTGACCAGGCCCAAAACAGATGCGTGGAAAACAGACCTGAACCTAACGTGCATAAATTAATAAAATAAAAAATGAAAGACCAGGGCACAGGTTGGACTGATCCCAACAGGCCCGACAATATTTAGACACAATCCACAATGGAGTCAACCTGAACAGAAAGGCAACACAATCGCAGCAATAGCTTGATGCATTACTGATGAATTAGTTTAATTAACAAGCAGCCATGGTGAAAAATCAGCAATGTAATATTTGTAATGTCCTCAGAATGGATGTAAAGTCATTGAAACTAAAAGGTGGGCTATGTTTTCAACACACATGCATATATCCCGACATTGTGCACAATAAAAAATCTATTGGTGACTAAAACAATATTATTGGTGATCGAATAAAAACAGTGCATTCAGTATTATTGCTTACTTTTGGAAAGAAATTGACTTCAGATTTCTCATTAGAACAAAACTGGGCAAAACTGGAATTCTGTTATCATTCTCTCTGATGATACAGTGTATGCTTTTGTCCATTTGAATGCACTTGGGTAATAGACAAACTAGCACACAGACCTATTCTGAGACCCATGGCAGTAAAAATAGACCCAACTGGACTTATCTGAATGGAACCGTTTCAAAACCACATGTCTTTTATCATTAGAGTCTAAAGGGAAAGATTTCTTGCCTGCAAATATTATTTTTGATTGCAATACTGCAAGAAGCCACAGGAAACAAATGGCCGAAGGGCTGAGCGGTGGCACTTTTGATGCGTTTACCCTGACATTACAGAGCTCCCAGTTGGAAACGTCAACTGGAACACTCCCTAAAGTTGGAGTTCTGACCTCAATATTGTTGATAGCTGCCCCGCACAAGTGTGAAAGCTGTAGTAGTTTGCTGTTTATTAGCACATCTTATCACTTAGCTTTGGCAAAGCAGTATTTGTGTTATTTATTTACTGGCAGATACCAGTACAATGATTTGACTTCTTACAAGACTTTTTTTTTCTGTTCTACTAACTTGGATTCATGTCTGGTAGTAAACTGACTCTCAAATGCATTTCTCTGTCTTTCCTTAGTCCTTTCCTGCCTAGTTTCCCATCATGCTGTCATCATTTTTTTTAAACAACTACTTTTAGGTTGCCAAACAGAAACTAATTCTCTATAGTTATACTTTTTTGATGAGGCAGCAGTTGATTTTTTAGCAGCAGGCTCTGCCAGTTTAGAATTTACAATAATTGCTTTCATCTGAGTAGCGAAACCAGCCTGTACAATAAAATTATTGGCATCATAGCACAGCCCCTCCCCCCTGCGTATCTAGCCTACATTAGCATTGCAGATAGAGGAGTTTCAGTCAGCTATTCTGGGTAAGACGAACCACACAGCAGCTGGCAGGTTACTGCAAGAGGTTTTTGACTGTATGAATGGCAGTCCATCCCTTTTTCCCTCTGTTAAGATGCTGTTCTGTACAGAGCTAAGGTGGACATTGATGAATCCACTACGTATGTGACTGACTGACTGCATCCTCAGTGTCTCCCACAACTGTTAATGATGTGGACATGAATAATTTGTGTGTGTTGGGTGTGAGAGAGAGAGAGTGCGAGAGAACTGAGAGAGTATGTGTTGTGTTGTCAGCTAGGTGCATGTTGACTGATGAGGTTACACCCAAAGCATGAATAATGCAGAGGACTCTAGGAGGGAGAAAGGAGGAGTCAGTGTGTGTGACTCCTGTGATACTCAGTACAGTCCTTCTTCTCCCATCACCTCCATTTTTCTCATTTTCTGTGCATCCTTGGCCCTGCTTTTTCCACTTTGTGCTTCTGCTCACCTCTCTTATCTCCCCAACCTCGAGCAGCTTCTCTCTCCCTCCCACTGTTTCTCCCCGCCCTCCACTTCCATCCTCTTCCTCGCCTCACTCCACTCTCATCTCTCTGATGGCTGATGAAGCTGGCATTGTATCTGTGTGTTTCTGATGCTTGTTAGTGGGCTCGCCTTCTGTTTAGAAACAAACTCAGGCACGCTGCCTGCGATGAACCAGTTTCACACTTCCAAAAGTCACTTCCACCAGTGAAATCCCTCCAATAAGCCCACTGTTTAGTAATGGAATATTTTGTCTTTTTATAGCTTCTTCAATCCTGATTCCAAACACAAAGTGCTCCTATAACACAAGTTAATGCAAATTGATTTTTTTAGCTTTGTGTGGGATGTTTACTTTAGAGAGATTACAACATTGTTTAAGAAAAATTGAGACACACAGAAGACACCGGTTTACTTTATTATGTTTTTTAGATGGTTGAATAGCTTTTGAAAATGTCCACATTTAGCCCATTTTTTAACCAGTCATTATTGTACTGGCTACTATATGTCTTTTAAAGCTAAAACTGCAGGGGCACCAATGTTAGGGGGCATTCACACATGCATATTTAAAAAGCTGGTTCAGGCTTTGCAGCCCTGTGACCTAGCTGCACTACAGGGAAGCGTTGAGAATGGATTTATACTCAGGTCTCTACTCTACTTATGCACTCATTCACTCTGCTGAGCAATAAATGTCATTAATACACATTTACATTTTTGGGGGTCTTATCACACTTGGGTATTTAGTGTGTAATTGCTCTTTAATTGAATGCTAAATCTGATCTTTCACCTCTAGATTGCAATCAGAGCTCCCACTTCTGCTCAAAAGCAGCTGAGATATTATTTACTTGCTTGTTGATTTCATACTTACTTACTTACTTGTTGATTTCATAGTCTAATTTCTTCATTAGCTGGACACACACTGTCCTGACATAAAAACAAACAAACAAACAAACAAAAAACAGAATAAATTCTTATAGTGCAGAGTTTGTTTGTGTGGGCCAATGTTCAGGTTACTGTCCTGCTAATGGACTGGTAGATATCTCTAGAGGAGCAGCAGCAGGTGGTCAGCTGTTCTAGTCTTCTATTAAACTTAACCTTACACTTTCTTACACACAAACTCTCTGGTCAGTTAGTGCTGCAGCTGGGATGTTTTCACACGAGGAAGCTAAAATTGTGCTAGTACAGCAATGGGAGCAGAGTAGAGTAGTGTGTGTGTTTGTGGCTCAAATAAAGAGAATTTCTGATAATTGAGGGGGATTAGGAGAGTGAGAAAAAAATATTTAAAAGGAATACTTTCTTTGTTAGAGGTTGCTGCTCAGTATGATTTCCTCTATTACTGCAAAATTGGTGTTGCTTAGAGACATATTGAATGTGGTTGCTAGGTTACCATTTTAATTGGTTGATGTATAAAGCTGAGGCAGGGTTGAGGGGGTTTTCCGAAATTGCAGGCCAGCCAGGGAGGTTGTGCTTGTGGTTCTCAACACATCAAACATCTGTGTGAAATAAAAGTAGCTACTTTTTAAACTGTGGAATAAAACAAAACAAAACAAAAAAACAACTTCTTATGGAGTCAATTCAGACATAAACAAGTTTTATTGGTTGCCATGGCAGAAAAGATATGAGAACAACAAACTAATAAAATCTCTAAAAATAGGAAGGAAGTCTGTATGCAGAGCAAGGGCATATTGTCTGATGCTTTGTCACACTGTTACATCTTTGACCCATCGAGGTTGTTTGTTTCCTATTGTTGCCCATCCAATTATTCGTTCAGTCAGGTACATGGCTTACCCTGTATTATTTGGCTTGTGAGCAACAGAAATGTAAATACAAAGTTAATATAAGCAGTAAACAGATTTCTCCAAAAGGTTACTGGTGCTCTCTGGAGACTGAGTATATGTTTTGTTCTTGTTACCTCCCCCCCAGTGTTTTTGTGACTTCCCATTTAATATAAAATATCATCCTATTCTTATAATGATAATTGAAATTGAAAGTGTGGTTGCAATCACTAATATTAAAAATATATTTACATTTGTTAATATGTAAAGAAACAATTTTTTGGAGATATGTCGGAGTGCAGTTGAACTTTCCTCCAAAATGTCGACAGTTGCATTGCATTCTGCATAATGTAGAATACGAGGAATAAAAAGATTTTAAAAAGATACAGTAAAAAAAAAAGTAAGATAAAAAGATTTCTTGGAGCAATACTCTTGATTGTTGACTATTGATCTCCTAATATACTTATCCTAAATAAAACATCCTAAATGACTGATGGTGGATAAGAGGACATTAATCATTCTGTTTGTATTAACTGTGTCATTTATAACCTCCTTTGCCACTGAAGGAAGATTCTTATTTTTCACAAGGCTGTGTGATAACAATTTGTTTGTGAGCAAACAAAAACAGAGGCGTGTATCGTGCATGAACAACTCCATTCATATTTACAAGGACCAATTTTCTCTTCACTCTTCCAGGTGAGTGAATGCTGGTGCATTTGGCTGCCGCTGCTCTCCGGTATTGTTGTTGTTTTTCCACTCATTCTGGAAATATCTGCCTTTGGAGCTTGATTGCTTTTGGATTACTGATCTGGTACGATGCGGATATACAAGTCTTTCATATATTGTATTAGCATGGGTTGCCTTCATTGTACCTTTATGAAGACATCGTCATGTCATCCACAGCCGAGATACATCCTCATGGGCTCCGCAGGGTCTTCGGGTATGATGATTCCAAACGTTTATTATCATTTTGGACCTCAATCCCTCGTTTACGAAAGACACCGGATGGGACGTTTAGCTACAGTGTGCTAACCGGATTAGCCAGATCAACAGACACAATATATACAAATAACACTTTCAAATTTGAACTATTCAATGTCAAAGAAAGCTCTCTGATTTATGATCTCGTGGCTGATCACAACCTCGACTTAATTTGTTTGGTTGAAACTTGGCAACAGCACAATGACTTTCTAGAGCTAAATCAAGCGTGTCTGCCAGGGTTTGTGTCACAGTTTTTGGACTTCTGTTTTGCTTAGTTTTACTTCCTGCTCCTGGCTTTTATTTTGTTAACCCTCGGCACCACTTCCGAGTTAGTCTCTTTAGCTTCTTGTTTCTCATTAACCCTGATTGTTTTCACCTGTGCCCCCTTGTATTTATATCCAGCTCTCTCCACTGTTTGCTGCCTGTTTGCTACTTGTTTCATTCAGTTTGAGTGTTTAGGTTTTGTTTTCTCAACTTGTTAGGTCCAGGTTTTGTGTTTGTCTGTTGTTTTCCTGTTTTCCTCCCCCTAGTTTCTTAGTTAGTTCCCTTGCTTTCCTGGTAAGGTTAAAATTTAGTTTACCCCCCCCTCGCCAGCATGTTGTTCTCGGTCTGTTTAACCTAGTTTATGTTGTTTGCACTACGTGTGTTTTCCCGCGCTCCTTATGGAGTGATTTTCTGTTGTTTGCCTTTTTTTTTTTTTAAACTTTCATTAACCATAACACCTTCCCTTGCCGTCTCCTCCTTTCAGGTCCTGCTCCAATTAAATATACACTAGAAAGTGTGACAGTTTGTTTACATCTCGCAACCCCGGACTTCTGGAAGGGGATGAGGCCTTGTGATTCTTTACATTTAAAACATTTAAATCCACCGCCCTATAAATTCATGGTTCAGTCCCGACAATACTGGCTGTTATCTATCGGCCACCAAAATATAGCTCTGTCTTTTTGGCTGAATTCTTTTTTTTAAGGATTTTTTACCAAATGATTTGTACCTTATCCTCTAATGTTATTTTAGTGGGTGATTTTAACCTTCAAATTGATAATACTGATAAAATGTATGCAAGGAACTTTATGTCTTGCCTGCATAGTATTGGTCTGTAGCAATATGCTTCAATATTCTGCTTCATTTTCCCATAGGGCTTTAGCAAATATATATTCTCAGTTGAAGTTATTTCACAATGACCTAAACATAGTTACAATCCCTTTTTTCCTTTGTCATACAACACTTTGTTTTGCAAGCTCAGTTGCTTTCTCCTGTTCAGAAGTCATTTGGTTGATGTTGTCTCAAACTCATTAGTCAAAGTTAAACAGTGGAATATTTACACTCCATTAGAGCTGTACACATTGTGCCATTCAAAGTGAAAGCCCACATCTTTGTCCCACCCACCCCTCAACAAAGCTTTTTATCAAACTGAGATGGAATAATTTGCCCTAATGACACCAACCTCTGTAATCACTGATTAGAGGTCTAGCTTCTACAACCCCCTGTAATCAGCCACTGCCATCTCATCACAAAGGACTTGGTGTGTGTGGTTGTGTGCGCTCTGCAGGGATAAGCTTGTGTATAGATGTGTAGGTGGATGGTAATAGGATTTGTTGTTAACCTTAAGAAATATATGAAATTTGAGACACACACACACACCCACAAGCTAAGAGAGCTCGGTAAATCACTCCTAACCAGATTACATTTTTTCATTTCATAAAAATAATGTCCTGTCCATTTTTTTTTTTTTGGAAAGGCTGATACTTAAATTCAAAAACATACTGTGCCTTAAAAGGTAGCTTTGATCAGTTCTAGTGAGCTGTCATAAATCATCACACAGAACACACATAGATGTGAGCAGATAGATACAGTTCACATACTTATGACCATACATACTGTTGCTAATTAACAGGATTTATTCAAAGAGTTGGCAGAGAGAGAGAGAGAGAGAGAGAGAGAGAGAGTGTATCTCCTCTTTGGTCAGTGACCTGTGTGAATTATAGATCACAAATTTTTCATCCTGGGTTTTGTAGCTTAGTCCAAGGCACACATTTGGCAGAGTGTGAATCTTAGTGGTAACAAATGCATGGACCAGTTTTTCGCCATCACTTTGAGACAGGATGCTCTTAATTTTGGCAAGGTTTTGTAGGTGGAAGAAGGATGTTCTTGAGATTTGTTTTATATGTGGGGTAAAGGACAAATCCTGGTCAAAAATAACTCCAAGGTTTCTTGCAGTAGTACTGGAGGCCAGACTTATGCCATCTAGAGTAACCATATGGTTGGACATCATATTTCTGAGATTTTTGGGCGCAAATACTATGACTTCAATTTTGTCTGAGTTTAGAAGTAAAAAATTGTGGGACATCCAGGCCTTTTTGTAGGCATGCTTGAAGCTTTATTAACTGATTCTTTTAATCTGGTTCCATAGATAAATATAGCTGGGCATCATCAGCATAGCAGTGGAAATTTATGGAGTGCTTTCTAATAATGTTGCCTCAAGGAGACATATATAAAGTAAATACACATCCTAACACAGAGTCTTGTGGAACTCCATAGCTAACCTTTGTGTGCATGGAGGATTCAATATTAACATAAACATATTCTATTCTAAGATCTAACTGTAATATTTGTGGGGAGGATCTGGTGAATTCTTTCTCTAATAGCTACAATTTTATTCATAATGAAAGTCATGAAGTCATTGCTGCTTAGAGTAAAGGGAATACTAGGTTCAACAGAACTAGGGCCCTTAGTCAGTCTGGCTACAGTGCTGAAGAGAAACCGGGGGTTGTTCTTGTTTTCTTCTATGAATGATAAATAATATGCTGTTCTGGCATCACAGAGAGCTTTTTTGTACATTTTTAAACTATTTTTCCAGGCTAAATGAGATTCTTCTATCTTTCTGGAAGGCCACTTCCTTTCTAACTTTCATCTTACTTGTTTTAATTTGCGTGTTTGCGAACTATACCATGGAGATCGGCTCTTCTGGTTTAGTGCCTTCTTTTTCAGAGGGGGCAACACTATCGAGTATTGTACATAGTGAGGCTGCAGAATTGTCAACAGTATAATCTTCTTGTGCAGGAGTAACATTAATGTGGCTACTTTTTATTGTATTGACAAATGGTGAAGCAAATATGAAAGAATCATTTCTTTAAATTTGTTTCACAGATAAACATCTGCTGTAGTGGAATATTTCCCCAACTGTGTTATAGTCCGTTATTGTAAATGCAAATGTTATTAAAAAGTGGTCAGACAGAACAGAGTTGTGAGGAAATATTGTTAAATTATTTGTTTCAATTCCATAACTAAAGACAAAGTCTAAAATGTGACTAAAACAGTGAGTGGGTTTATTTACATTTTGGGAAAAAACAATTAAATCTAATAATAAATTAAACGCAGTGTTGAGGCAGTTACTGTCAGCATCTACATGAATGTTAAAGTCGCCCACTATAATGACTTTATCTGTACTAAGCACTAAATCAAATATAAAATCAGCAAATTCTATTAAAAAATCTGAATAAGGGACTGGAGGACGGTACATGATAACAAATAGAAGTGGTTTTTGAGTTTTACAGTTTGGGTGTGAAAGGCTAAGAATAGGAATCTCAAATGATTTATAACTATGTTTAGGTCTAGGGTTTATTAGTAAGCTAGAATGGAAGATTGCTGCTACTCCTCCACCTCGGCCTGTGCTTCTAGGAACATGATAATTAATATGACTTGGGGGGTTGACTTATTTAAACTGAAATATTCTTCCTGCTGCAACTGAGTTTCAGTAAGACAAAATAAATTGAATTGATGATCACTTATTAAGTCATTTACTAACAGAGATTTAGAAGAGAGTGATCTGATATTTAATAATCCACATTTAATAGTTTTGGGGTTTTGTTCTGTAAGAGGAGTAGTCTTAACTTTTATTAGGTTATCATGATTAACTCCTCTTGTTAATCAGTCTGGCGTGTGAGAAATCCCTGGGCGTGTAGTAAGAACAGAGGACCACTGCCAACAGTTTGATGTCAGGGCATATCAGACTCTTTCTTTCACAGTAACATGACCAGTATGACACCACCTGTTGTTGATCTTCGCGGCCAGGCCCCCTCCTTTCCTCTTTCTGCTTTCCTCTCTCCTCCGATCTGTTCTAAAGCCATTAATACTGATGCATGTGTCGGGCACACGCATCATTTGTCCTGGACCCATGTCTCTGTGAAACACATTAGACTACACTTTTGAAGGATATTTTCCATCTTTACCAGTGCAGTCAATTCATCCACCTTGTTCTCCAGAGACTTCACGTTGCCCATAATCAGAGATAGGAGATGCGGCTTGCATTTTCTCACCCTCGCTCCCCTGTTTTCTTCTCTACCCTTCCGATTTTGACCAGCTCTTCGACCTCTCGCTGTTTTCCTCCTTATTTCCTTACATCAGGATGAAACTTAAATTCACGGTGCCGATCACAGGCCGATTAGCTCTTCCCGACTGTAAACAAATTAGCTGCTCCAGCTCCATACAGCTGTTGCATTCTGGTCATAGCTTGAAGCAGAAAAAGTTGATAAAAAACAAAGATAAAAACTCCAACCTCCAACCGCAAGGTTAAAGAGGATAAGCTTCAAACAACACTAACAAAACTAGTTACTTAACTATACTAAGAAATATGAAAAGGAAGAGCAAATTAAAAGAAGTACACCAAACAAAGGAGAGCAACTGTAAGAGGCTGCGGTTCGCACGTGCACTATTAATTTAAAGCTGGAAAGTTAACACAAAGAATCTAGATCCATCAGTCCACAGGTAGAAAAACTGTCAATAAGTGGAAAGATGAAGTGGGTGTACATTAACATTACATGCCTGGATGCTCATTTGCATTTACCTTTTGCCTTAGCTGTTTTTTGTATGTTAATTGTTTAAATTTATATTTGTAAGTAACATGTGCATAATGTTTTTACAATACCAACAGTAATGTCTTTTGTGCAACACATAGTCAAACCTTACAATTTCTCGGCCTTATTTGTTCCTTCCAGCTTGACTTGCATAGCAGTTTGCTACCTCTGTTTCCTCATCTCGATGTTTATTTTAAGTGGAACCAGATGTTGATACTAACTGATGATAGCAGGTAATTTTCACATGTGCAATTTCCCATCTGACTCTTCTGCAGCCGTATTCAGAGATCCGAGGATAACCTGATCTAGCACCAGGTACAAAAGTGGCACTGATTTGATTTTTAAAAATTGGATTTGGATTGTTCACACTTCTTTGAGAAAATCAGATCTCAGACACTTGGGGGAAACATAGATTGGATTCAGACCACTTCAGAATATGGCTGGTGACTCTAAAGTCACAGTGCAGAATGCTCTGTGAGGTTAGTTGCATTGACTGAGATGCTTACAGGGGAAACTTAGAGGAAGTGTGTGTAGTAATATTATTGCTCTTTATGTTTTATTTTGTATTATTTTATGACTTCATAAATAAATGAATCAATGCAAATCAAAACAACCTACAGTAAAAGAGACCAATTTCGCATTGCATCAAATTGCATCAAAACATCTCAATAAGGCCGTCCCATTCAGAGGCTCCTTCAAACTCAACTATAGAGGTGTGGAGATAAAATTAGCTTTTGCAAGGCCCAGTGTTGCATGACTCCGCATATAAAATCCCTAGAGTAAAAATGGTCAGTGATTAAACTCTTTCACCTCTGCAGGTGTAGGGAACGCTCAGGGCATTGCATCAGTGTGAGATAGTCGACTTAGCTCACTCCATATTGGCTGGTCTGAGTCTATTTATAACCTACTGGTAAAATCATCTCTGACGTCTAATAAAAATATTGAAACAACAGGCTAATTCATAGTATGAATAATAACTGGCATAAAATGTTGTTATGAGTTAAATCAACTCTTGGGGACAGCGTTGATCAACGTGTGTTATTTATTTTATGACAAGCAAACTTTTTCACTACAAGGGCACTTAAAGAGAGTAAAAACTTGAAAACTGCCCACATCCACCTTGGAGGTGTATCGAGTCTTTTGAAATGTTTAATAAATGATGTCTGGTTGCATATATAAACTGACAAAGAAATGACATGAACCCAAATCTAAAGCAGATTAGATTACTGAAGATCATGATGGCTTTAATAAGTTTTAAAAACTTACATACATAAAAAAACAAACAAGTAAACACTTGAACGACATGAACTACAATTTTTTTGCGCATAACTCACTATTTATGAATTAAACAATATTATGAAATCTTGAACTTTATCAAGTAATTTAACTTACTTTAACATAAAATGAATGATCACTACATGTTAACTGTTGAAGATTAGGTAGCTCATCTCGTGAGCTATTCTGCCTAAGTTGTTATCTGTACAGAAACAAAAAAATCAGCATGAAGTGACATCAACTTTTGGCCAAATTGACTCAAGTGTCTTCGATTATATTTTAAATTTACACATTCTTTTTCTTTCCACTGTATAGAAATTACTGTATGTGACACATACATTTACAGTTGATATCCATTTCCCCACAAACACAGTTTAAGTGCAATAACATACTGTACTGTACTGCTTTGAGGATACAGTTTAATCATGGCAGATCATTTAAGTACTAAATGTAATTAACTGAAAGACCATCCAACGAGTCCCTGCAAATGCACACATGCACATGTCACGAAGATTTGAATATCATCTCATC
Organism: Channa argus; assembly: GCF_033026475.1. Taxonomy (NCBI): domain Eukaryota; kingdom Metazoa; phylum Chordata; class Actinopteri; order Anabantiformes; family Channidae; genus Channa; species Channa argus. The sequence continues at coordinate 24,728,959 of NC_090200.1, forward strand.
TGATGTATCCATTTTCAAATTTATCCAACATCTTTCTTAGCTTTTATCCTTTATATGCATTTCCCTCTGTTTTTGGTATATCCTGAATTATCCTGGTCAATAAAACAGCAGAACTTTTACCTTCCAAAATTCACCATTTCTCAATATAATTTCATTGTTTTATTTGACTTAAATAACTCTGTAGAGAAAATGTATCAGCATTCTCAATGTATCAAGAAGCTGACAATATTTCCTTATTTAATGACTAAGTGCTTGTAATGGTTTTATAATGCACTCATAATCTCATCAAGAAAACTGCCAGAGTTTCTACTTATTACTTACCATTTCTATTCAGACGTGGATCTAATTTTCACAGCATGGTAGTCATTAGTAAATCATCAGTGCCTCTTGTGTAAAATGTTACCATAAGCCTAGATTTTATAACCATAGTGATTTCTGTTGGATGTATTTCGGATAAGATGGGATTTTTATATGTTCTGAATTGTATTTGATGAAATCCAGAACAAACTGACTGGAGTGACTAGTGCACACCTGAGTTTATGTGAATAGCGTCTTGTTAGTCAGTGTGTTTGTAGTTTTTTGAGTGGGCATGTGTGTGCACATGTGTAAAAGCCATTTACTGGGATAATGGAAGTCAATACACAAGCCTGTGTGATTCTGCGTCTCATGGGATCATTTGTCTTTTATTAGAGAGCAGCAGAGAATGGCTGACGGCACAGGAACCTTAATTGTCTCCCTGAATCACTGCACAGTGACTTCTGACAGTAAAGCTGACACGACCGACTGACTCCACTCTCTGGAGTACATATGTAGTCAATTATGGTTATGCATTTAATCATGAGATGTTATTGATGTGTTATTTTGACAGCTCCCTGGCCTTCGACATGTCCGAGCATCATGTGAAAGGTATAGGTTTGGTATTTTTCTGGTGAAACATGAATTATTAAAAAAGAGTATTAAAGCCACTAGTCGGTCACACAGTCACTAAGCCCTGCTCTCCCAGGCATGTGTTGCTGCTACACCCATCAGGTTTTCTATTTCATAGCTTAGTATAATAATAAACTGCGTATTCACTACAGTGGACCTGTCGTGTTCACTTTACCAGTGACAGTGTTTCACATTGTTGTAAAAATGGGTCGGAGTATTTGATTGGCACTTACATGATTTCATGGTAAAATGTTAAAGCTGTGTAGCCCAGACAAAACATTCATTTTCACAATCTCATGATGTGATGACTCAGCACTTTTCTTGCATTACAATACAAATATACTTCTCATATTACTATGAGTGCAAAGTACAGTGCAAACTTCTTCAAAAGGAATAGAGATCAGCCGCAAACATTAGCCTAAAATACGATAGCATCAGCTGACATACATGGAGTCCGTCTGTTTAAGTATAAATACTTGTTACTGCGCTTTTTAAGTGTGATCACAGGTAGAACAGGGCTAAAAGTACAGGTGAGAAAACACAGGATATTTGTTTTCCTTTCTTTACATTATGAAAGCATATTTATGAACTAAAACTGATAACATTATTTGCAATATTTGTTTGTAAAAATGTACATGACAAGTGTACCCAGAATTTGTGATTTTAGTTTGTGACAGTAAGGTTTAAGTTTCAAGAGTGCACGAGGAACCATAAGTACACAGTTTCTACATGGCACATTTGTGTTGTGCTGTAGCTTTTGTCTTCATGTCCTATAGGTCTGTTTTAAATACCTCACTTAATGTTGAAGCTTGAATCTCTATGACTCACTGCTTGTTTGTAATGAATGAACCCCCTTTTTGACATAACTTTAACAATGTAATGATGAATGTTGTACTTGTAATTGTTAAATTGTACATGAAGCATTGCTGATATTAAATTTTTAGCAACCTACTGTAACCATCAGCCAATTACAGTAGCATCGCAGCCCATCAGATTTTTGTTGTAATCTGCACTTATGCAGCACTGTGAACCTGAAGGGATAACATTCATATTTTGGAATTACAATGACGTTTTTTGAACCCCAATGCTTGCAGATATTTGGAAAACAGACATAAACAGTGGTGCACAGTGGTGGAGTTTGCATGTTCTCTCATGCTGGCCTTTTGTCATAATTATCCTGTGATTGTGAATGTGGAAAACCTGATCACCTAAATCACTTCTCAACACAGCATCTCACTCTCAACCAGTACATTTCAACATGTGGGGGAAGCTTGATAGGCCTGCTGTCGACTGGTTGAGAGAAGAGGTTTTTAGCTTTTAACACTCAATTCCCTTAATAATTAATAAGCAGCAGAGATAAGGTCATCAGAGTTAAAGCAGTAGCTCCAGTCTTATCTGAAGCACTCAACTCCTCTGACAGTTCACTGTCTTCACAATGTCAGCACTTGTGCTTTGATGCTGTCGTCCTTGAGTCATGGTCTTTTTATTTCAGTCATCCTCAGAGTCTCTGTCAGGTTAACAAACCTCAAACTGTCCAAATTTACAAGTCAATATAATGGACTTTTCCCCTCACCCTTTCTATAGCCTCACTTGTGACAATTTGAAATAGGTCTGTGAAAATGATTGATCACAAACGATCAATAAGTTTTGAGCTACTGTCAGAGTTACAGTGCTCAATTTGTCCAAATGAATCAGGACTGTAGTAGAGCAGTGAAAGATGCTGACGGCTTAAGACTTTATTGATTTTCAGGCCTTTTTTTGACCAAAAAGCTGCTATGTTTAATAAAAGAAGGGGAATAATATTTCAGTATGGCCTTGTGATTTTCCTGCTGAATCTCTAACCTGAAACAATATACGCCATAGTAATAAAACACAAAACAGCACTTTTGCTTCCCCATGGGTCGAGCCTAAAGCTGAGGCAAAAAGGGTTTTAAAGGTATTATTAGTCATGCCTGGGACAATCTTTTAAGCCATAGTCATAACCAAGAATCAAAGGGAGAAGAAGAGGGGAAAGGTGGCGGCACAGCGAGTGGATTCTATTTTTATGCTATTGTTCTCTCTCTGCATGCTTTCTATTTACCTTGAGAAGTCCCTCAACTGTCACATGGATGCAAGGAAGAATTTGTGCTGAAAACTGTTTTCAGAGAAGTTAAAAGACCGGAGTCTTTTAGAAAGAAGAGGCTGTGATGTGGGAAAACAAAGCCAAGCTTCCATAGCTGCTCTATGGACATTTTGATATTAAATCAAAAGTTGTTTAAAGTGGTTTCTTAATTTAGACAAAATCAAACATTTTTCCTTGTTGTTCTTGTGTTTCCTCAGGTTTATGAGAGAGGAACCAACGTGGAGCAGTTTGTGACCCGTTTCCTGCTGAAAGAATCAGCCAATCAGATCCAGTCTCTCCTGAATTCCGTGGAAAGTGCTGTGGATGCTATTGATGAGCAGCACAGCCAGTCAGGGTGAGCAAATGAGTGTGTATTGCTGCGTCAGCCTGTTACGTGTGAAAGTGCTTGTGTGTTTTCATGGTCAGACACTACAAGTTTTCAATAACTGATTTATTGGACCCAAAAATGCATGGGACAAGCGAAGGAATTGGAAGGCAAAATTAGTTTAATGAATATAAGGTTTAGTGATGGAACAGGCAGGACAGGGCAAAGATAGGTGGACAGCAGAGGTAACCGGAGGAGCATGAATTGGCAAGGAGGAGAGAGAAAAGGTGAGCTACAGCAAATACTCAGAATAATCAGCAAGGATGATGAGATTCTTTCGAGGAATGGGTGGTAGGAGATTCTCCACAGGGAACCCAGCCCAATGGGAGGAGAGGGAGCCAAAACAGGTGAGTGGACGGGGAAAAGAGGCGGCTGAAACTATCAGGGGAAAAGATAACAACGAAGGCAACCACAAAGTAAAATCTGAAAAAACAAAGGTTACCAGGTTACTAGAAATGACAGGTTTTACATGAAACGTGGGGTGAATTCTGGGAGATCTGGGGAGTTGCAGTCTTACCGCCACGGGGTTGATCACCTTGGCAATGGGGAATGGGCCAATGAATCGGCGAGCCAGCTTTCAGCTCTCAACACAGAGTGTCCACAGTGAAGAGCCACATTTGCTGACCCACCTGATACTGAGGGGGCACGGCTACAGCCTATAGAAGTTGGCGAATCCTAGGAAACGCTGCAACTACGTATAGTCTACGCACGTCTTTCTTTCCCAGGAAAAAGAAACCTGCCTTGGCAGCTTGATTAGCTGCTAGTGACTCGTTGATGTAGTTCTCCATAATGTCACGTTCAGGAAGTGTATATAATATGCCCCGTGGTGACATAGTGCTGGGTAAAGGTTCAATGGGGCAGTCATAAGGGCGGTAGGGGGAAGAGAAGTGGCTTTGTCTTTGCTGAATACTGGTTTGAGGTCGTAATAGACTTAGATGAAGAGATAGATTGTGTAATGCAGAGCCTGGAACAGGAAGTTCCCAGGTGGATAATTCTACCCTCTAGCCAATAGACATGGGGATTGTGGCGTGCTAACCAAGTGGAGCCAAGGATGAGTGGTTGCTAAGGAGACCGGATGATTTTAAAGGATAAACTTTTGTGGTGGTTTTCTAAAGTTGATGTGATGGGAACAGTCTGCAGGGCGCTCTGGTTCATGAAATGGCGGGCTAAGGTGTGAATGATGATGGGTTTGGAGTGTGGAATTAAAGGAAGACCTAGCTCACGAGCCAGGTCCTCATTCAAGAATTACCCCTGCTGTGCCTGAGAGCAATGACACAGCGTAACCTACTCAAGAGTGTTCGGTAGGGAAAGTTGGGGCGCATCTTAAATTTGAACCTGCAGTAAGTGGTCTCAGTGAGACTCAGATCCAGCAGCCAGACGAAAAGATAAACAAACACACAAAGACTGGCGGGTAACTCGGGGAGGAAAAAAATTACAACTCACGGACAAAAAGAAAACGGGGAAGAGAAAGACGATCTGGCAGGGAGAGGCCGGTAACCAGGGCATATAAAAGGGAGGTAACAGGTGTAGCAAGTTGGGGCTGATTAGGCAGCACAGCAGGGAGAGAGAGACAGAGGGAGATCAGTGTGGAGAGGAGAGATAGTGATGCTCACCAGGGCAACAGGCAGTGGAGTCACAGTCGTGACAACACATGCATCATGGCATTATGTGTAAAGCTCAGATTGTCAGCAGTCATAATAAAACCCAGTCAGTGTTTCAAGCACAAATCTTGTCTGTTTAAAACACATCTGTCACTTACACACACACACGCGCATGCACACACAAACACACACATATACACACAAACGAGTTATCATGTTTTTTATCCAAGTTTTATCACCAGCACTTCTCTTTTCTGTCCCTAGAGAATTATATCATTTATATTTCTTTCTTTTATTTTCTTTTTCTGTTTTTTAGTCATCTACCTGCCAAAGTGAGTCCACGGATGTCTGAGAGGCGCTACGACAACACCGTTCCTGACTATCCCCCTAACAACAGAGTCAGTGCTAGGGAGGCTGTGAGGACCATTAATACTGCTTCAGGTGAGACACACACACATGCTCTACATCATCTCCTCTGAACCCATGGGTGGAGGCCATTCGTCATGCACTTGTATGATTAGTACGGGGCTCTGGGTGAGCAGAAATCAAACTTTGACAGCCACTCAGCAGTTTTTCATTCACTGGACACACACACACGCACGCACACACACACACACACACACACATTCCTGCATGATTTACTCTCCAATGTAAAACCCCTCAATGAGCCATCTGCACAGGTCTGATGCAGCTTTCCTACAGAAGACAGGGCAGCAGAGGTAAACAGGAGGAGAAATAAGGAAACACAGTTCAGAAAAACGGGGAATGAGATATGGAAGAAGGAGAAGTAAAGATAGAGTTGGGGTGCTTAAGGACTGACTGTGAAAGCAAACATTGTAAGGTAACTTTAAAGTGTTAAACCAGTAAATGTGGACAGGAGTCCAGCCAGTCAGCACCTGAAATTTAAAAATCTGCTACATAGTACTACTTTATTGAAGTGTGTATGTGTGAGTGTGAGTGTGTGTGTGTGTGTGTGTGTGTGTGTGTGTGTGTGTGTGTGTGTGTGTGTGTGTGTGTGTGTGTGTGTGTGTGTGTGTGTGCAGCAATGTGATTCTTGTTTAGGACAGAACTCCCACAATTCTCTGTTTCTCTTTGTCAATGTCTTCCCACTTCTGTTTTTTATCTCTATAATTGTCTTCTTCTCCTCTCTCTCCCTTCCTCCACCAGCTGGTAGTTAACACTGCCGCACACGCTCGCCTTGACACCGTGTACCCACTAGAACAAATTACACACTGAAGAAATGACACTTCAGAGGTTGTTGCCTTTGCGTCTCAAATTTCACAAGAGACGGATCACAAACCGAAACGCAGATTTTCTGTCATGTCACAGTCAAGATGCTGTTATATGACATATGAATGTAAGATGTTGAGTTTTGTGCTTCTGGGGCCAGTGTTACATTTTGCCATGGGGCAGTAGGATTAGACATGTGAAAAATACTGACACAGTATTTCTACCACACGTGATGGATGTTATTCAAATGTAACTGATTCGGCATCTGTTCTACACTAACAGTAACAAGACAAGTTTAAGACAAGTTTGTACCAAAGAGAGCACTGTAGATGCCATATGTCCCATATTATGACCATACTGGGAAAATAGCACTGATTCACTGTTACATACTTCACAAAGGTGCCTCCTCCTGACAGCTGTGCATTGTTTCCTCTACTGTACATCCACTGCTGAGTATAAAGAAAAGTGACAGGATGAGAGCAAATAACACATGGTTTTTTATTCAATTTTCAAAGGTCCATATCAAAACTATGTGATCTTACATCAAACACTACTTTCCAGTCATCAAATACGCAAACACTACAAAACAGCTACTGGAAATCTGCAATACACACAGCAGTAGAATAACCTGATTTCTCCTCCACCTTGGTCTTATGGTGCACAGGTTTTACAGGGGGGGAGAATCAGTTGGGAAAGTGACTTATTTATAGACTTCTACGAGGCACTTTGCATGAGTTAAAAGTTCTGTTGGACTTTGGACAGACTTTTACCCCCAAAATAAGTGGCAGGGAAATCTGTCAGGTTTTCCTAATCCCCTACCCCCTTTCCAGAAACTTGCTATCCACTTTACAAATAAGTTAAGCTCCAGCATTACTGCTGCTTCATCCTGTAATGGTAAAAGAACTGGTAAATAGACCCGGGCAAAATTAACTGCAATAATCTTATTTTTTAAGCCAGTTCAGACAGACCTGTTGGTGGGAAAGCTTTGGATTAAAATAGTTTATTTACTTGGTAAACACAGATACAGATTTATGCGGATTTGATGCTGTAGCAGTGAAAAGCTGATTTAATGGAGAGATCATTACAGATTGAGCGTGATCCATCATTCCACATAAAGTTTGAGTGAATTAAACACACAATTACATTGTAATTGACTACTCAAAATTAAATTTACAGATATCCAAAATGACAATATTTTAGATATAAAAATGATGTCACAGACATCAGTGCGCTGTTTTGTTACGTCATCGGCGGGGGTTGACATTCAGTGTAAAGTCCATATGGGATGCGTCCCCCTTCCGACAGGAATCATGCAGCAGTTTTAGGCTATATGATTATCTTGCCTACTTAGAAGTAACAGTTTGGAAACAGTTGTTGTGTTCATGAATAATTTAGTGCCCAAAATCTTACAGACATGACACTGACTTTAATTCCGGAAGCAAACTAATTATTATAATGATTCAAATTCTCATAAGATTATTACTCTCATAAGGTCAGAACTATGTATTCTATTATTTTATAGTCCTGACAATTCAACTGCATCGATGTGCTAAGGGAAATAATTTGAATTAACCCCCCTAGCTTCAGTAATAATTAATATAAAGTGGATTAATACTGTTACAGTTATTATTATTGCAATACATTTGTATATGTTAATGCACACACCAGCAATTTATTTAACTTAGTAAAGTAAGAATATGGATAGCTGAACTCTGTTGAACATTTATTATAGTTGCTAGAAATTAATTATTTATTATTATACTAGAAATCAGATATTTCATTGACTCACCACAGAAATTATTAATTTTAAAAAAAGCAAATATGCAATTTAGCAAGAAGAAAAAACAAAAGTCTACACATACTTAGGGTAAACCAGAATGAGAAATCAATATCTAAAAATTGCTGGTATAAAGGTCACATCTGACTGAGTGTAATAGAGTAAACCAGCATGTACTATAGAGCTGCTGCCAAAGCCATTATTGTTTCAGTGATTGATCACTGGAGCAGAAATTGATTTTCTGTGTTTTAATAAAGTGTCAGATATATGGGTCTCACACAGAGGAAACCAAAGGTCACATCAAGTAGAGTCACTGTTGGAACATATATTTCATAAATATCATGGTCAATTGCTTTTGAACATAAATTTAAAAAAAATAGGTTGTTGGATTATGATATCTGTGGTGCCATCGAGCTACTACAGCTCAGTAAATATTTCTGTTTCCTTGTGTTGGTGCAAACACACACACAAACACACACACACACACACACACAGTCTGACATTGCTGTCAGATGACAGTCTGCTGACAAAACAACAGTTTATTCTTGATCCTTTACCTCTAAAAGAACATCATCGTACATGATATGTACTGTGTTATGTCAAAATATAAGAGTGATCTCGGAAACTGCACTCCTGTAAAATACAGTTTGTCTTAAAAGGTTGTTTGTACAAGCAGGAAAAAAAATGACCAAATTAACATATTACTGTGGTCGTTTAGGACTGTAGTGAACACAACACAATCATTCAGAGTTTTTGGACAAAGAAAAGTTTACCAGGAGGCTGGAATTAATTTCAGTGTGAAACAAGGCTTTGTTACCTGACATGGGTCATGTGACAGGCATCATGATAAATTAATAAATTAATGCAAAAACACAATATTTTAACTAAACCTATAGCCCTGATGTCTTCCTGTGAATAACCATCACCAAACCACTTCGTTTGCACATTTGTAATCAAGCATTTTTGACTGGTTAGGATATAAGAGGAGGTGGCTCTAATGTCTAAAGACTCCACTGCCCACTTTGACCTAAATAATAAACACATAGATTCAACCTAAAAACTGACAAATTCTAACCTTGTAAAAGAATTCAGCAGGAGCTGCTGTATTGGACTGCATTAAATAGCACAGGTGAACTTAATGTTGTGGCTGATTGGTGTATATGGGCACCAAGGTTGGAGGACAGGTTGAATTTCCTTTTATTTTTGAATATGACTTTTCATCTCGCATTACATTTGCCCCTTTGGGACAAAGCACATACAAAAGTGAAAGTACATTATGGAAGAATTAACAATAAGAAATACATTTTTTAACATGAATGAATGTATAAAGCAAAACATTTATTATCAGCAGCTGAATTGGTAAGATATGGTACATAGTGCATGAATGCTTACATCCTGACTCTTGCTGTAGTTACATTAATCCAACAAAAGCTCTCTGGTTAAGGTCAGGATAGGATTATGGTTTTGGTTAAATGTAAATAAATATGTTTGATTCTATAGTCACTGGAGGCTGTGATATTTCGCAAACTATGTGCTGTAAGTTTTCCACATATATCCAAAATTATTTAGCTTGCTTTAATATATAATAAGTGGATAGTTTAGAGCAAGAGTAGATGTTTTGGAGCAAAGCAAAGACACTGTCTGCCAACACCTCTCCGAAAAAATATGTTTTTATTTATTTAAATATGTTTTTTATTGTTCAAGATCGCTGTATTTACAACATTCAGTTTATGTTAAACTGTGTTAACAGGAAACAGTTCAGTGTGCAGTTAACATTCCCCAAAACATATTATTTCACTTGTATAAAAATTTAATTTTTAGGACACAGAGTTGCATGATCACAGTAATAAAGGCTATGTTGACTCTTTATATGTTTAAGTGAAAGGTTTGTCTTAAATTATAGATTTTGCCTTTTGCAGGTATATAAAAGATAGATTTTCTGTTTAGTTCCTGTTTAGCTTTATAATGACTTACTCTATAGGACATGTGAACCATGAAGTACATGTGTTGAGAGAGACAGTGTGAATAAGAATCCCAGGCTACTGACAGTGACATAATGGCCCAATAAAAGTGCTGCTGGAAAAGTGCTAGTACCCTCCAGTGAATATCACATATGACTGTGTAATGCACTGAACCAGTTTGCCTTAACATGCATGTTCTCAGCTTTTGCATTTAGATCATCTTACAAATGCAAAAATCAAACCAAGTGCACTGTAAATTACAAATTTTCCAGTTTATTATTTTATTTTAAAAAATCTAACCTTGGCAGAAACATGCTGTAAAAAAATCAAAATCAAAAATCCACTCCAATTCCAACATATTTTCAGAGTAAAAGTAACATTTTCTTTAATGAAAACAAAATTTACTACACTTTGGGTTATTTTTTCCATCATTTCGCTTGTGTTTTTATTCTGTTGCTACCATTGAAATGCCATAAGACTTTCTTTTCGTGACACCATCTAATTAGAAATACTGTGATGCATCTACATGTGTACAGTTATGATCAGTGTTTAAAATAAACCTTTGAGACAAATAATTAAATTATTGTAGCAGTAATGTTTGCACCACATTGTTTTCCTTGTTCTCCTTTTCTCTGTTCTGAAATCAAATAGGCAGGTTACAAACAGATGACATTCAAAAGTTTAGGGACTGATAGGCTCTGGTGCGTCTTTAGCAATTGAAAAAGTTTCTCTAAGTTCTTCGGCTCTAGATCTGCACAGAAGGAAAATCGATTCATGTTGACTTGTACAAGGATTTCAGCTCAAACTGACAGGATTTTAAGTCAGGGGAGTGTGTCCCGGGATATGTTAGAGATAACAATGTTCCAGAAAGGCTACTGAACTGAATATTGCCGACTTGGGCATGAAAAGAAAGAATTAGAGAATTACAAAAAATTACTATTATGCTGGATTCATCTTGATGGGCACTCTCAATTCTCTAGGTTGATAAGTTCATCAGCAGCACTGCTGGTTCTGTGTCTTGCTTCAGGACACACTGGCACCAGGGGAACACGGGACACATGGTGGCGTAAATGAGGTGGAAAAGTTTGTCTTTAACCCAAATAATGCTAAAGTTTGTGCTGAGAAAATCAACATGAAAGCTTTTAGCTTTAATTTTAGCGAACAGTTTGAGTAGGGCAGCTCTGGTCAACTAGGAATGAAAATAGGTTTGATAACAGCATGTTTTCATCACATTACCAAATGTTCAGTTGTTAGACAATTGCTAGACAGATGAAGAGTAAAGCACTGCTTGATTACAATATTTCCCAGCTGGTCTTTGAATTCATTGTTTCGGCTCATTGTATAATCCCCCTGTTCTGAAGAAGGGATTTAGTAAAATTGAACCAAACCGCTGTGCTCTGCACTCTCTCTTTAGCAGATAAAACATTTCTTGGTCATTTTGCATTAATCCAGGCTCACTCATGTTTAATGTTTTCACTCACTGTAAATAATAACTTAGATAAATTAGTTCACTTTGCGCAGTTCTTTAGTTAGAGTTAATTACAGGGTGGTGGTTTGTTGCTCAAGTCCCCCTGGCCATATGTTAAGTAGTCTCTGGGCAAAACACTACAATTCCTGCAAACCCAACGATTGAAATTGTGCGAGCCAACACCTGCCTGAGCACCAGTCCAAAGCCTGACAAACCTGGGGAGGGTTGCATCAGAAAAGGCCTCCATTAAAAAAATCTCTGCTGAATCAGCACACGGACCACCAATTAAAATGTTAAATTGTCTGCTTATACAGTATAGCTCTTTAAAAGTGGTCTACAGTGTTGCTTCTCATTGGCCCATTCACACACCGATGACAGTGGCTGCCATGCAAGGTGCTCACCTGACGCAGCAGGAGCAACTTTAGGGTTCTGTGTCTTGCTTAAGGACACTTTGAGGGACTGGGAGTCAAACATCGATTAATAATATTAACTATTCACTGTTACTAATTTCCTAGTTGTTTTGGGTGAGCCAAAAACAATAAAACAGAGTAAGACAAAGTAAGCAATGGCATTACTACATCAGTGGGAGAAAGTAATGCACTAAAGTGCGCCTAGTGTGCCGGAAAGACTTAAGGGGTCAAAGCACCTTTGCTCGATTACGACCCTGCGTCTTAACAACCCATCACAGTGGAAAAGCCACAAACCTGTTCATATATAAATTTACTTTAAGAATATTTAGAATTAGATATTTTTTTGCAAAAATGTGAAAGGGGGGTTCTACATGCTTTCATGCCACGAAAATGCAAAATCTCAACACCGCCAGCACATTGAACCAGCCTAACACTGAAGAACTCAACTTTCAGCTGCAGACTTTAATCAGGTTTTAGGTACTGGAGCAGGAATTACTTCATCCTTATTCATTTTACTGAGATACATCCTGGTTCCAAAATAAGGTTAAGATGTGAAACCAGGGTTTACTCTTTAGCAGTGTCACACTGTTTTACTTCAACTTTATGCCTTCTCTCTTACTGCTCCCTTAGCTTTTCTCCCCACCTCTCTGCTCTCTTCTGTACTGTAGGCTATAAAACAGCTCTGACAGTTGAGGATCTGCATGTCAGCTACACTCTGCCTTCAGTCAGGATAAGTCAATTGATTAATGACTCACATATTCTCTGTCTTTTCTCTCTCTGCTCTCTAACCTCCTCCTATTTATCGGTTGTATGAATTCATCCTTTACTCCTACATTATTTCTTCATTCTCTTTTGCCTAGTTGCTCTAATCTGCAAACATATGGGGTCAAATTCAAATTTAGTGTTCTCCACTTTTTATATACAGTAGAGAGGAGCATGTATTGTGTTTTCCCTGTAAATAGATCAGTCTCTAAAGAAAGTTGGACAGAGAGAACAGGAGGAGAAAAGAGCAGAAAAGACAAAGCAGTGAGTGGGAGATGAGTGAGGGTAAGAAACAAAAAGAGGAAGAGAGGGGGAAAGAGAATAAGAGAACTAAAAATATCCAGCACCACGTTTAAGTTGAGCAGCCAATGTGTCGTTGCTGATCATTTTATTGTATTTGTCACTGTACTTTGGAGTTTCACTTAAAAAGAAACTGCAGTTTACTGTTCACTGTCAGGCACTTTCACACGCAGGGCAAAGAGTGTGTGCACCTTTAGAAACATATGTAGTTCTTAAAGTAGTTCTTAAAGTTACTTTTACGATGTGTTTCAAGATTTGTGTTCTTGTTGGTATTGAGTTTATTTGTGCTTGTAAGCCCAGCTGTACCAAACACTGTTTCTCTAAAAACACAGTCACCATCTTCTCCAGTCTCCTGAGATGGATTGGCAATAAAAGCAGCACCAGTAAGATACATATCTGACAGTGTCTTTGCTTATAAAATATAAAAGAAACCTCCATACTGTGTCTAATGTTATAAAGTGCTCTGCTTATGCTTTCTGTTTTGCACCAACCTTGTAGCGGTAGTGGGCAGATTCAATATGTGTTTCTCAGTCACTAGTTGTCTGGGAACTCCTAACAGCAAAATATGTTTACAGCCCTTAGTGGAGCTCAAAAGTCTGTTTGAGATAGAAGACATGATTAAAACCCTACAGGACATTGTTCCACACAACTTCATGTTTTGAAGACATCTCATAGTCACAAGGGAAAGAGACAATTGGTGACAGATTGGCGACTGTGGCACAGGAGGGTGGAGCGATTTCCACCAATCTCACAGTTGTTGGTATAATCCCCACCTCCTTCAGTCATATGTTGAAGTGTCCTTGAGCAAGACACTGAACCCCAACTTAGTTGCTCCCAATGAGTTTTGGCCAGCTGCAAAGCAGCTCCCCCATCGGAGTGTGAGCTTGTGTATGATTGTGAATGGGTGAATAAGAAGCAGTGTAAAGCTGTTTGAGTGCCAATAGGTAGAAAAGCGCTATAAAAGTGCAAACCATTTACAATGAGGGATAATCACACTAATGTTGATGGTTTCTAATGAAAATGAACTAATATCACCTAATATCTACCACCATTTTAACTCTAAGAAACTTGTCAGTTTCAATGTTTTCATTTTTATTTTCAGTTAACAGTTAGTGCTTATATGTGTATAGTTGCTGATGTAAAGTATTATAACATTAGTAAAAACAAGCAGAAGGGAACGGGGCAGAAAACACATTTTATAACCTTTGTTCAATTATGAGAGATGGAAGTAATTATTTCAGATGAAAGAATTTCATTATTCATGTCAACACATTTAAATACAAACTGACACAGAAAGGAAAGTTAAATTAAGAAAAATACAGAGTTAATTGAGTAGAAACTCAATAGAGACCCCTGTCTCCTCACACACTTCTGTAATTACTGGGACACCTATTTTCTAAAACCATCGAAATGACCAATGAGCTTTTATCTCTGAGTGTCTCTATGGTTAGAGACTATGGTTTAGTTTATAAGTTTATATGTGTGTGTGTGTGTGTGTGTGTGTGTGGGGGGGGGGGGGTTGTGTGTGTGTGTGTGTGTGTATTTTGGTTGGAGGGATGTAGCTCCTAATTGACTGTCTGTTAAAGCTTTTAATGAAGAGTGTGCAGCCAGCTCTCCAATTAGCTGTGCAGGGGTCGTCAGGGGATGAAAAGAGGACGGCAGTTTAGGAGAGGAGGCGGAAGAATATGAAGGAGAGAGAAATATTGGGAGCAAGAAGTTGAAAAGTGAAGCGTTCATTGAAAGTGGGGTGAATAAGATGGAAACAACATGCTTTCACAATGTTCTTTCACAATTGTTTTGCTATATCACCACTCACAAATAGCCAACCATTCTCAACAAAGATGAGATTGTCAGCAACAGAAGGTACTTTCCAGTTTCAAAGAATGTATTTCACTACATAAATAAAAGGTGCTAAAGTTTGTGAGTCATTTTGACATCAGTATACTGAAAACACTGTTGCCTGCACGATTTTTTTTAAACACATATGTTAACATTCTGTGGTTTTCACCAAAAGACACCATCATGATGTGAATGTTTAGCAAACCCTGTGTTCAGGTTAATGTTACATCCATGTAATTACATAATTACATCCATATATGCGTTCTAGCAGTCTGGCAAATTGTAAAACATGAAAATACTCAAGTTGTTGCATAACAGCATTTTATAACCTGAAAATTGAATATATTATATCCATTCATTTCTTTACCACTTCCAATAGGTGAACTAATAAGTGAAAATAATTGCCTATTTATCAGTCTCTTTGAAACTTCTACTCAAATAATCATGATGAAACAATGGAAATGAATTGAGAGTGATGAATAGGAAAGTGCAAAGATTGTTTTAGATGGTTTGAGTCTCCATGCCCTTCCATCTTTTGTTCAGTGTAGCTGTGTTTTCACTTTACACTACACTTTACAGAAGTTTGTCAGCAACAAGTCCAGCTAGAAATACAAACTCAACAGGAGAATGAATGTATTAACAGTTTTGCAAGGTGTGCAATTTGGCCTCTGAAATTTGACTCCAATGTTCTGTAAAGTATAATAGAGTGATGTAATTGAGCAGCATCAGATCTACAACCCAGAAACAAGTCATGCAATTTAATGTTTTCATATTCATTTATTCAGTTTAAATCATCTATTTCTCTCTCTCTTTCTGTTTGTGTGTGTGTGTTGCAGGTGCAGTGGAGGTGAGGAAAGAAGGTCTAGAGGCTCAGATCAACCGCCTGGCTGAACTAATAGGACGACTGGAGAATAAGGTGCACACACATGCACAGATTCAGATTTGTATTGGTCACTTAGGAAAAATACTGCAATGATTTACTCTTATCCATTAAGGCTGACCATAATGTAAACACATGTGCCAGCCTTAATCAAAACTTTTTATAATTTTCTTGTTAACAATACCCATGAAAGCAAACATGAAGTGATCACTCAAAGCCTGATATATACATGTAACATCTTTACCTGTGAGCTATTAAGCTCTATTTTTGTCCAAAAGCTGTCGCAACACAAAATTAAATATTTTCCTCATTACTATAAACACTCAAACACATACAGTACATAATGTCATGCTACCATAAGCACTAGCACAACTTTATACCATTTGTACCATTTTATAGTTAAAAAATTCAAATTGAAGAAACGAGTACACGAATGTTCAGAGTACCCAAATCTTTATAGAAACTAGTGAACTTTTTAAAAGTAAATTTGTATGTAGTTGTAGTTTAAAGAAATATAAAGTATGTAGTTGCACATAGATTATTATAATAAACAAACTCAAACATGCTCATTTTTACTTTTTACTAGTAAAAATCAGGAATGTTTACTGCTGGATTGCATCACCTATGTCTTTAACAACACCCTGTAACACATGTAACACCTTGTAATGAAGAGACAAGCTGCTTTAATTTTAGAAGCAGGATTCCTTCTCATTCTTGTTTACTATAGACTTTTAGCAGCTCAACAGCCTGGAACCTCCTTTGTTATAGCCACTTAATTTTTAGGGACAGGATTTTCATCAAACATTAAAAACCAAGAAATAAATGTAGATAAGTTAGTATGTTTTTTTTTTCTATTTTCTTTTTTTTTTTTTTTTTTGCTTTTTCTTCTAAGTTTAGGATTGCCATAGCAGATCATTGATGTGGAACATTTTTACGCCCGATGAAACCTTTTCCATATTTACCAGGTTTAGGACCGGGCACTGCGCAGCTAGAGATAGAGATGGGGTTCATTGTCTTGCCCAGGGACACTTCGACGTGTGATCGGGGAGAGCCTTGTGTGAACCTCCGACCCTATGGTCAGCTGGCGGCCATTTTACCAACTGAGCCACCGTTCCTCCTATGGCTACAGTGTAGACAATGAAAAGATAGGCCACCAAACTTATGTTGGACAGGGTTTTCAGAATAAAAAGAGCAACAGAAAAGCAAGTAAGAAAACATTTTCTGCTGGATTTTCAGAAGACCAGACTATACTACAGTAATCTGTCATATCAGAGCAAAGTATGGCACTTCATTAAATGTGTCTTTGTCTGTCTGTTGGGCCTGGCTTTACCTGCTAAATAAACTGTGCAGGAGTCTGGAAGAGGAAATGATAATATCACACTGCGTCAGAGTGAATCATGAATTGTTTACAGAATGAATAATAAGCCTGGCGAGATGAAAATAGTTCCCTACGTTGGCACCACTTCTCTTTGATAACAGATTGGAAATCCTGTTACCTGGAAATCCACCTCAAAGTGGCAAGTTCATGTTGCCTCTGCCTCTGTTGCTCACTCTTGCTTTTGGATTTCCCCACCATCTTCCTCCACACTCCTCTGGGCTAGGAGTTTGCTCTTTTGGTTGCACAATATCATTCGTTATTGCTCTCTGCATGCTGCAGTCATGACATTTTGTTTCTCCCCTGGAAAAATCAATTTCAAGATGAGAAGATTTTATTGTAGCTGCACATCTGGTATAAAGGAGCTGAGGCTGAATAGTGGCAAGCAAAATGGCACAGCTTTCTTCTCTTCAGGAAAAAAAATGTATATTGTCTCGAAAAACCCAAACCACAATGTGCTGTAATGACAGAGTACAACATATTTGGATTTTCAGTAGAAAATACAAAGGTGGATAAACCCAGGCCTCTATTTGGTGAAAGAAAAACAGTCATCATTATAAAGAGGAAATCTTTATGTGCCTTTCAGTCTCAGACTTCAAGGTTCAGTTGCATATACACTGTCATAGCTGACAAGTGTTGCAAAGAAAAGCTCTTAACTCATTTATGAAACGCTGCTATACTATAATATTACATTACTAGTATAATAACTAGTCATTCCACTTTTAAATGTACAAAAATACCCATGGTGCTGTTGGGTATCAGAGTCTGCACCACACTACCCAGTCTAGACAAAAAAGTGAGTAATAGGTAAAGATATGGAAAATAATAATTTCCCAGCAAACTGGGTGTAAAGGCCACAAGAATGTCTTGAAGCAGCTTGATGTTCCTGTGATATTCCTGCTAGTAATATTATATGGTGAGGACCATCAGAGTGTAGCGAACCAAACTGGTGTTGGTTGCAAGAGGAAATTTTACCCTCAATTAGAAAAGTTTCAATGATGGAAAAATCACCAAAGAAAATCTTCCTGATGCACAAGTTCTGAGTAACACTTGGCTCCATGGAAGAAGACTAAGAAAACATTTTAGAATATTTCTGAAAATCTTCAAGGGTTATTTTGTTGCATCTGGGACATATTTTTTTTAATCTGGCCAGGGAATAGTGACAACAGAGGAGTATTGAGGCATTCTGTAGATAATCATACTGTACCAAATGCAACTCCTGTGTTAGCTTAAACTGTCTCAGTCATGGTGCCTCCAACAGGATAATGACCTCCACCATAGTATGAGAGGGCAACAGTGGACCTTTCTGATTGGTTGCTATAAGCCCTGATCTTTAATAGACAGAGCTAAAACTCACAGATGGAAGAAGACATCTATTCATCAAAGGGGTGTGGAGCAGTTTGTCCAAAAAGGTTCAGATAAAGTACTAGTATAGAAGTGCAGTGTCACTACGAGCAATACAAAAAGTGCTTGTTTGTCTCTAACAGATGTGCTACAGTACAGAACAGACTTCTAGGTTTAGGGTTCCAGTATTCTTTCCTTTATGTAATGTGAAATGGGTCACCTGTAGCTTGGGATGGTCACACCGCATTTCGCGGCGAAAGGCCGCCATTTTTCTCAGGAGCTTCTGACCACAGAATCTGAGCTACAAAGAGCGTGTGAATATTGGATTCTTTTCCAGTAGACATGACTAAAAATGAATGCTAAATGCTGATCCATAGCTGCTGGATTTATAATAACAGATAACTGGGTTATTTCCAGCTTTCATATAATGTCTCATAAAGTTGTTGCAGCTGCTCCCAATTTACCAAACAGGCAGTTTTCATTAATGTTATTAATGTTATTACACCAGTGTTGACAAGTCAGAAGGTCCACCTTGTTACATTTCATGTAAGCTGTGCAGTAAAGAAAATAGCAGGCAGCGACTTTGCATGTCTTAAATCCTTTATGTGCTGAACAACAAAGTACCTTCAATTTTAGTTCAGCTGTGACTAGATTGTGTCACATGAAGCTTGGATCGTTTATCTTACAACTCAGTATGTTTCCAGTAACTTTTACAGTACGAGTGTGTGTGTGTATGTGACCATGTGTGTTACCTGCCCACTGAGCTGAAACCCATTGCCTTGACTTTTCCTGCTGCGTTTGATAAATTTTCAGTTGCCCTGCAAGTGATGCGGACACCATTCATTCACAGTAGCAACGGTGATGCTCATCAGTCACCTTGGTGACAGAAACCCACAGCGCACTGTGATTTATTAGAGCAGGTTTATATAACTCTGAGTCACCAAGGCAATGAGAGTGGAGGAGAAAGCTAGAAATCAATGTCTTGGCCAAATCGGCCCACCTGGCTTTACTAATGCATTGGATAGATATGAGATTTTACTTAACAGTTTTATTTGTGTTTGTGCATTTGCAGTCTTGTCTTTTGCAACCTTACGGTTTAATACTCTCAATTTATTTAAAGGGTCACTTGAAGGGAAGACTGTAGACAGTTGGTGTTTGGAAACCAACCCTGGGCCCTCACTATACTGTTTTGTGTTTATGTTTTTGTCTTGTACAGTACAATACAGTAGCACATAACATGGACCTAATTTGAATTAGGTGTGTGTGTGTGTGTGTGTGTGTGTGTGTGTGTGTGTGTGTGTGTGTGTGTGTGTGTGTGTGTGTGTGTGTGTGTGTGTGTGTGTGTGTAAAGGTGTGTGTAAAGGTTTTTTATGGGTGTATAAGATGTATAAGTCAAGGGGAAGATGTAAAAGGAAAACAATTGTGGAGGAGGGAAAAGAACAAAAAAGGGATAAATGAAAAATAAATACTTATAAACAAAATGTGCTGGCACCACAATAAAAAAACAACATAAAAAAATAATAATCAAACAACAACAAATATAACGCACTCTTTAGTCGACACTTTAGTTGACGTCTAGAAAAGAGGGGTCTTCTCTTGTTTCGCCTACTTCCATTGTTTCAACCATTACTGTCAATGTTATTTCTGGGCACTTTATCATTTAAAACTTCATATACGCTGTGCAAGATGAGTAAACGTGACAGGCTTAGCAACAGTAACTAAGGGGGCCGGTTGTTCATCCCCCTTATTTTGCACACAGTCTTATGAAAATTTCTTATAACTAATTCCTACCACCTATAGCTTCTGCATCAAAATGCTCCTTCTGTTCCATTCTGTGCTTCTCTTATTAGCATGCATCCATCTCCTCCCCATACCCACTCCCATATTTTTCTGCTGAACTTTCCCTTCCTATAAAGACATCATCTGCTGCTTGTAAGCCTGTCTCTGCTCTCAGCGTGTCCACTAATACCGCTTGTTGTGAGCAACTAATGCCTGCTCCAAGCTGTTGTGGTAGTTTCTGTCGCTGGTCCTGTTGATTTACACGTTGCCGCTGTTGTTGTTTTTGTGCTTCTCCTTGCAGACGGTCTGGTTTGATCTGCACCAGAGGCTGACAGACACAGATGGCACCACCAGCGCAGTAAGTAGACATTAAATGAATAACTGTTGTACATTACACTGCGACACACAGCCCCAGGTGCAGCATCACTTACTTCACTGTTACAAAGGCCAGCCACCACTGCAGCAGTAGCTTGGGCTGATTGTTACAGGGCTGAGACGTATCTTTGTATAGGAATTACCATGGGGCAATTCTTGTGCACGGCCTGCAGCATTTAAAAATAAACAGGGTGTGAGCGTCTGCCCCATTGGCATCAATCTTAAGGATTATTTCCTGAGAAGTGTGCTTGTTTTGTTTTGTTGTCTAGAGCTGAATAATTTATGAATACTGAGATTTCTCTGGAAGAATTACTGTAATAGAGTCACAGACTACTGGATCTTACAATATACAGCAGCAGAGAAAGTAACACTTCGCTTGTTCCAGGAACACGCGGCACATTCAGGGTGTGTTATATTGTCTGTGATAATGATCAGCGATTTTCAGTTACAAAGGCTCTTGACAAAATAGATAGAAATTCATCCAATCACGCTATCACAAACATTCGTGGAGATAAGTAGAGATAGGAGTTCAAGGTTGCAACAGCTATTGTACTGTTCTGAATGCCTGCAATCTGTAACTACAGACAAATTCTGTTTTATTGTTGCCCTGCACTTTTTTTTTATGAAACCCCTGGTAAAGAAACAAAAACACATACAAACAGAAACACTTCCTGCAGAAAAAAAGAGCTGAGGTGTGTTGGTCATACAGGCTACAGAGTGATTTGTTAAGTGTAGTTTAGTGAATGATTGTAAAAGACTGACAGACCAACCAATATATACATATAAGATATACATTCTTTGTCACAATCTCAAAGATGTTTGTATGTCTGCAGCAGTAAAGATGACCAGTTAAAATCGCCACATCCAGACCCAGTTTACTAAAGTACAATTACTCAGATACGCCCTGCAATGTTACTTCAGTGAAGACGAGTGCACGGCACTAATCTGATTTTACTCAGACAAAAAGCATCAAGATGTGGTATTTTCCCTCTCAACAGGTTGGCTACATGATGATCAGTATTGCTGATCTGTGGTTAGCTGAACAGTCATGCAGCCAGTTTTACAGTCGCTCTTGTAAACACAGAGAAATTCAGAAAAAAAGCTTTTGATTTTCTATCTTTTTATGTTTATCAAAAACTCCTGCTTCATCTCTAATGTTACAAATGATTGATTTAGCTCCAAACAAACTCAGCAGCTAATGTCAAGTTGTGTGTGTGTGTGTGTGTGTCTGTGTGTGTTTGTGTGTGTATATATATATATATATATATATATATATATATATATATATAAAACACTGTATATAACTGACTCCTGAATGTCATGTTTTTCTGAATTTTCACACACGAAATTATCAAAACATCAAAACAGAGTGAAGTCAGTGGTCAAACAATACTTTCGGAATATAGTCCAATCCAATCTAAACCATGTTTATTTTTATAGCACCTTAAAAACAACACAGTTGGCCAAAGTGCTGTACACAAACATAACTACAAATAAAACACACAAAGAATATAAATAAAGACATTTAAAGGAACAAATACAAAAACAAATAGTGACTTTTGTGAATCAAAACAACGGGACAGTGCGATCTTATGGGCCCCCTTTACGTGGCCCCTTGGCGTGGCAGGGAAATGCCAATAATTTGTTAGGTAGATTATCATAAAATATGGGACAGGCAAAAATTTTGACCTGATCATGCCATTATTGGAAAAGGTAAACAATCACTCAGAAATTACAAAAAATTATCAGGGAAACACAAATGTTGTACCCAATATCATAGCAGTTCAGTAAATGGTTTTCAAGAAGTGTTATTGTTGACCGAAGTAAGAAAGTGATGGAATTTTGCTGCCAACATGATTTTTTTAAACTTCATCATGCTACAGAATGGTGAGTTATTAGTCAGCATTCGTATTATAAGTGAAATATATAGGCAATTAGAAACACGGGTACAGGTCTTGGTAAATATTACAGGCTTTGTAGTTAATAATGTACTTTAGATATAAAAAAGAAGGGTTTGGGTGGTCAGAGTAGATGGGTAGGTGAGAAAGATTTGTGATTAGATTTTTTAAACAAGAGGCAGCAGTTTGTGTTTCTTGTTTTCCATTGAGTAAATTCGTGTTTCCTTAAAGCCTAACCATCTTGTGATTGTGCCAAAATTTGATGCCAATAACTGTGCCAATAACGTGAACAAGTACTTGAACATATATATATATATTTGTATATGTCCTATAACACAAACAGTTAAAAACAAGCTTTTATTCTGTCTGCAGGAGACCAGTGTAATAATCACCTTGCACTTTTACCCACAGCAGTCGGGCCACTTACAGCTTCCCATTAGCCGCCCGGGAAGCAGTGAGAGGCTGACAAAATTGTCCAGTTGTCATGGGCACAGACACAGGAAGGTTATTATAAGAAACTGTTCACATGTGACATGTGCTGAGAGGAAGAAGTTTCAAGATTTAATTTGCTTTTATAATACATCTGAAAGAAACACACAATGTGGAGCACTAACACAGAGAGTGAAAAAAACTGAAAATTGATCAGAGAAATCACTAACAAAACTAACTTCAAAAGAAAAGGCACAAGCTGAGCTGCAGCCCGTTGCAGTTGCTCTCCTTCTTTTGGTGCACTTCTTTTAATTTATTCTTCCTTTTAGTATTTCGTAGTTTTGGAAATTATCCTGTTTGCTGTGTAAAGCTTACCCTCTCTGATGATGGGGTTGGAGTTTTTATCTTTGCTTTATCATTTGAGAACTTTTTCTGCACTAAGCTATAACCAGCTTGCAAAAGCCGTATGGAGCTGGAGCAGCTTATTTGTTTACAGTCGGGAACAGCTGATCGGGCTGCAGCAGATCATCACAGTTTCGTTCGGACTTTAAACATCCCGGACAAAATAAGGAGGAAAACAGCGAGAGGTGGGAGAGGCATCTCCCATCTCTGATTATGGGCAACGTGCTGGTCATGAAAGAAAGAGTCTGTTGCCCTGACAGCTAACTGTTGGTGGTGGGCCTCCGTCTATACCATGTGATCATAGAATTCTCACATGCCATACTGATCGCCATCTGCATTCCACCCTCGGCCTTTGCGGATGGCGCATGTGACGTTATACACTCGTAATATACTTGTCAAAAGTGACTTAAATCATGAAATCCTCACCAAGACCCTCCCTATCTTCATGCACTATGTGCATTGTCATACCAGGGGGAGAGAAGACACTGGAGCTAATGTATTAAAATGTTAAAAAGGTCTACAATTCTTCTGCCTTCCCCCCGAGCAGGTCAGACCACAACCGGATCCACGTCCTGCTTGTGTACAAGCCCCTGGTTCAAAGGCCGCCTCGCACCACAAAAACAGTGAAAAGATGGGCTGAGAGGCCCACAAAAGCCCTGCAGGGATGTTTCAAGGACATGGATTGGAAAACACCCAGGCAGACACATGGTGATGACATTGATGAAATAACAGGCTGCATTACAGACTACATCAATTTCTGTGTCCGCTGCTTCCCAAACAACAAGCCATGGGTCATCATAGACATTAAAGTATCCTTAATAAGAAGAAGGCAGCATTCAGGTCAGGTGACATGGAAGCAGTGAAGAAGCTCCAAAGATCAGTGAAGATCAAAAAGGGGAAGCAGGTTTACAGGAGGAAACCGGAACAGAGGTTCCAACAGAAGGATACCAGAGCAGTTATGTGGCATCCTGCAGCACATCTTTAACCTGAGCCTACAGCTCAGCTACATTGTAACTGGTACCAGCTCTGAACGTATCTCACCCCAGTATCCCCAGTGATTACAGACCTGTGGCTCTAACCTCCCACATCATAAGTGTTGGAGAGACTAGGCTTGGACTTCCCCTGGCCTCTGGTGAAACCATCTCTTTACCCAACTGCTTATCTTTACTTATCAGCATCAACGGGGGTTGCAGGATGCCCTCATCCGCCTGCTACACTGCATCTACACCCACCTGTAAAAATTAAAAAGAATGCTCGTTGACACCCCCATGGTTGCCTGGATCTTGGACTTCCTCACTGACCAACCCCAGTATGTACACCTGCAGAACTGTGTGTCTGACACAATGACCTGCAGCACAGGTGCTCACCAGGCAACAGTTCTATCCCCCTTTTTGTTCACCCTGTAAACCTCAGAGTTCAGGTACAACTCAGAGTCCTGCCACCTTCAGAAATTTGGAGATATCACGGAGTACTGACCAGTGTTGGACAGTTTTGTTAACTGGTGTGAGCACAATCATCTCCAGCTCAATATCAGCAAAACAAAGGACCTGGTAGTGGACTTCAGGAATCATCTCTCTCATTGAGGAGAGGGTGTGAAGATGGTTTTAGAGTACAAATACCTGGACTGGTCAGTTAATGCAGCATCAATCTAAAGGAAAACACAGAGCAGACCTTATTTTCTAAGGAGACCAAGGTCCTTCAACATCTGCAGGACCATGCTGCGGATGTTTTAGGAGTCTGTGGTAGCCAGTTCCATCTTTTATGCTGTGGTTTGCTGGGGCAGCAATATGAAAGGGACCGGATAGTAACAGACCAACTAAAAGGGAAGGCTTGTTCTGTTCTGACAGAGAAGCTGGACCCTCTGCATTTTGTGGCTGAAAGGAAAAGTTCTCCACAGAACACAACAGGAGATCCTTTCTCCCAGTGGCCATTGAACTGTTCAACTCATCCTTCTGTAAAAAGGAGGGGGACTGACAGTTCTAAATGGACAAGCTAGTATTCACTTTATTTTATTTTTAAGGTGAATTATTATTTACCTTGTCTATCTTATTTACTTTTTAGTTGTATTTCAGTATTTTGTATTTGTTTATTTGTCTGTGTGGTTTCTCCTTGGTTTGGTTTAGGGTGCTTTTCCTCTCTTTTCTACTTTTCTTGTGAAGAGCAGCTGTAACAAGGCAATGCAATTTCCCTTGGGATCAATAAAGTTCTTTCAATCTTGAATCTTGAAAATATTCCCCTTAAACACTTTAAAGCAATGAAATAAGTAGCTACCATTACTTACCTTGTTCTCGAGGGTCCATTTAGTTGTTTGGTGGTGGCGGTCTACATTTAAAAAACACATTAAAAGGGTCCATTGGAGTATTTTTTGCCTCACAATCAGACTTGGGAAAATATTCACTTTCCATGGTAATGTAGCATCATCTCCATCTCACCTCTTCACAGCATGCAGTTTATAGTTTTCTAAATGTACAAAGCTGTACGTGAAATAATTTTCATAGATGTAGGAAAGTGTTGCAAAGCTGCTGTTGGTAATTTAGAGAAACTAGTTACTAATTACCTTTTTAAAATGAACTTTTCACCAATCATCTGCACCAATATGCAATTTGATTCCCAGATGACAGTCACATGTCTGAGTGCTGTAGGGAAACTCCATGGTTGGCAGCTACAGGAAGCCAGTGTACAGTTCTGAAGAGTTGTGTGACATTAAAAATGAGGCCTACTGCAGCATTTATGATCATTTAGAGGTGTTTGAGTGTGCATGGCAGTAACCCCAACGATGCATTTCAGTAATCGAGACGAGTTATGACCAGCACCTGCACAATGAGTTGGGTTGTACAAAATAAGCTGCGTGCAGAAGTTGATCATCATATTTACACATTTTGTTCAGCAGCATAATCATTACAGATAAACACTTCTTTTATGTTTTTTAAAGCTTAAACCCAATTAGCAGAAGTAAACTACCATTGTTAGGCCATGAAGAAACTATACAATGTTTTCATTACGTCATTACGTTCGTTAATTCAGAAAAAGGCTCAGTTAAGCGAACCTTGATCACAAAGTGTCGTTTTCATCCCCAGTCCACAGTAGTGAATCTTACTGTCTGTTGCTGCATTAACAACTTTCTTGTGAAAACTAGTTTTCAATCTGCTCTATCACACAGCTGGTGTCATAACCCTGTGTTTATGTTGACTTTGTCAGATGATTTGATGGACGTAAGACTTCCTATAGATTGTGTCTCTGTCTCTTTAAATTAGTTTAAGTTTTAAAAATTCACAATTGGCGCAGTTTATGAATCCTCTCTATGAATCTGCTGCCTCTTTTCTTGCTGTTTTTCTCACTGTGCTGTCCTCACTGTCCTCCATCAGTATGTCAGCTGGGATTTATTTATTTATTATTGTTATTATCTTCTCATAGGCTACTGTGTGTCCAACAAAGGGACATCTGTAGCTCAGTTGGTAAAGGCAGTCGTCCACGGACCACAGGGTCAGTGGTTACATTCCCAGTCCCTCCTGGCTATGTGTCAAAGTATCCTTGGGCAAGACACTGAACCCCAAATTGCTCCCGCTGGAGCAGCGTTGCCTGCCTTGCATGGCAGCCACCACTATCAGTGTGTGAGTATGTGTGTGTGAATGGGTGAATGAGAAGCCACAATGTAAAGCGCTATATAAGCGGCCATTTACCATATACATGTAGTTCAGTGTTGTTTAGAACAGTTATTTTAAAGTAATCTAATCATGAAAACTAATCCAAAGCTGTTGGTACAGTATGATCTCTGGTTAATAAACTACCAGTGTGATTTGCTGCCTGTTGAATTGTTTAATGATCATTTGTTAATAACTAACCAGCCATAGGCAACAGAGAGAGTTACTAAAAGTAAAAATCTATTTAAAATTTTGACAAGAAGCAGATTTTCTGCTTGTAAGATTCAGTAAATACCGTATTAACTGGAATCAGCTGAGAGTAGAAACCTCCTCTACCTTACGTGTTAGTTACAGCAGCTCCTGTTCGCAGCTGAGGAGACGATCAGTCTGTTCTCCTGTATGTACACAGGAAAATCACCAAGGTTAAATTAACAGTTCCAAAATATAAATGTAACACTCTCAGAGTTATTGTTATACTGGTGATGATGCTGTGTACCTGTATACATGGTTTGATTTGTCAAATATTGTAATTGCTGTTTTTCAGGGACACAAATCGCACGTAATCAGGCTGAATGTGTGCTATTATTTACAATTAAAAGACAGTTTCAGCTCGTCAAAATGTGTCTCTGAAAACAGGAATACTCAATGCCAATTGAGCTAATTAATAGATTACATTGTCTTCTGTGCTAGAAAGAAGAGCTGGAAAGATCAAAGTTCATAAAGTAATACAATGTGTACTCAAAATCAGAGAGGGAGCAGTGAAAACCCACCTGTGGAATAGTCAGCTAGTTAATTAATACATCTACTATGTCATTCCCATTTAAAATACCTTAAACAGTGCATAAAAACATCATCAACCACAACAGTAAATTTTAAAGACCACTAAGCCACAACACCCCATCTACTATAACATAATTAGTTATTGTGTTTATTCATTATCTTATCTTATATATCTTTAATGTATTTAATGTAAGTACTAGTAGGCAGCTCTAATTGGGAACAGTGTCCCTGCACATGTTAATTTATAATGTTATGCAATAAGACTGTAGCCCAACAAACCAATTTGCTTCATGTATACTAAAATATTTCCTCAAGAAGTGACTTGTAAATTGCATCCACCTCAATAAATCCAGTGAATCCAGATGCATTCAATTTTCTTCTGTCCTTTGGTCTACCAGCACAGTGTGACTGTTGTGTGGTCAAAGATATATAAAATGAATCTGAATGAAAATTCCCCTTAAATCTTCACCATCTCCATTTCACCTTCTGTCCTCGCCTTTCTGCTTTCCTACTACTATCATCACCCTCTGAGACTGCTGTACCTCTGTAACCCTCCTCTCCTGCTTCTAAACACTGATTTCGATTAACAAGGTCATGCTCCTTTTCACCTTTCCATAATTTCATCCTGCCACCCACACCCAACTCAGTCGATCCCCCACCACCTTCATTTCGCCACCTGGAGAAGGATCCAAACACGATTACACTCATCTCCTCTCACGTTTAGTTTTCTGTCAAACCAATCACTTGTCCTCATGCCCATCTGAGTCTTACCACCACACAGGGGTTCTGAATAGGCACAGTATGACAAGTACAGTGGAATTGCCATCGTCGAGTTGAATTAGCATGTGCATTTGACTTGTAGTGGACACTTATGAGCAGTGAGCAGCTGGCTGACAATTTGCTATTCGGAGCAAATAGCTCTTCATATACACTGTATCATGTCGGTCTTTTCATCCTTAGGGAGCATGCATGACTGTTTTTAAAAAGAGATGCTTTTAATAGCCTCAGGTGTTTTATTTCAGCAGTAGAAATTTGCCCTTCTTTCATCCACTCCTATTTATCATTCCATACAGTGTCTTTGCGCAGCTATGTTTATCTAAATGAAACACATAATTATCTAGAAGGCACTCAGCACGAAGCACAAACCCACACCAGTGCTTAGCTATTTTCCATCTTGCAAAGCTGCAGTCTCCAAATTAACTTTTGTCTTTAGGGTTTGAATTTCCAAGAATATAGAAGATATGAATGTAACTATTTCTCACAGCTGTATGGACAGCCTGTGAGGCTGTACTTAGGCAGTGCAGTACTAGTATCATAATGTTTGGTAGACTGTATTTGTATTGTATTTTTTAAAACACTGTATTTATTTCACAGCTAGTTAATTTGAACTAATTAGCTCCTTAACCAACTGCAACATTAAAGTACTGCCCCTGTGTGAAATATCAACGATATGACGGGACAATCATTTTGCAAGTATTAGAAAAAAATCCAAAATAAAAAGTATTTGTCTGTATGAATTCTATGCCCATTCAATCATGGGTTGTTGAGCTATTTCATTGAAAGTTTTGGCAGTGGCACTACAGAAAAACATCAAGGAATCACTGAAAGAATTACACTGTACAACATGGGCTGTAATGTGACTTTTCAGTTGGGTCGAAAAATTTGTTCCAATTTGTCTTACGAAATGTTTTGAGAAAAGTATTCAGTATCCCTAAGAAATTAAGTTAAATCAACTTTTAACAGCTCTTATAATTGTTAGATCTGATTTACCACGTCACCCCCAAACTAAATTATATGTGTTAAGTGAACTTATTTCAATTTTCATTTTTTTAAATGAACTTGAAACTTAAATTAATTAAGTTTTTTTTTTATCAGATGTTGAAGTTCTCAAGTGTTCTGGCACTAAAAATTAATAATAGTAGTTTATGAAAATGTTAAGAGAACACTTTCGGTGATTACACCAAACCTGTATCACTTGGGACTTGGGACTCAAATGGTGCACTGACCAACCAACATCTATTTATAATTTTCCCTTAATGTCACATCTTTGTAAAAATGTCCACCTGCAGGCCAAAACAAAGCCTTCATCCACTCCTCATCACTTAATTTGTTACTGACTTTTGTTCTTTTTTCATTTTGTATTGTAATCACCCATCCATTCATAGTATGTAAATAAACATGCTCTACACAACACACCTCCAATACTCAAATTCTACCAGACAGACAACTTTTTCTCCCTATGCGTGAACGCAGCATAACCCCTTCCACTCACCAAACCGCACTAGTCCATTCTCCAAAGGATCCCAGGCTATCAATTTTGCCTCATTTAAGCTGCAGAAATTGTTTACCTAGCAGTAGTAAAAAAAAAGATATCAAGTTGTTCTGCTTTGTCTCAATCTATGAATGAACATTTGCTCATCTTAGCTATTTATGCAGTCTCCTTTGCTCTCAAAATAAAAAAACCTCTTGCTCCTCACCTCTCAAATAGCAGCAATTGTGACCCATCCACATCAAAAAATAGACACTTCTGTAAGCCTTTATCCTGGTGACGGTGTAGGTAGACATTGCTAAAATGGTGATTTAAATACTTTGTCTCTAAAAAAATTAATACCCAAAACCTGTTTATTTGTTATCATATGTTTTTTTTTTTTTACTGTGATCTAAATATACATTAGTGGAAACAAATGAAAAATGAACACATCTGTGCTGCAGGTGATTGACTTGTGTTAAAGACGGTTTTGCAAGGAGGTTTTGTCCTTCAAGGTCTTTGTGGCATTCACATGGTTGGAACGTATGATTGTTCAAGCTGCCATCATGTCTAAAGACATTAATATCAGATATTATCACACTAATTTCTAGGTGAGCTTTATATTGCAGCCACATTTTCTCTAACACTCTAAGATGTCTGGCTAAACACCAAGCAACAAAGAAGACAATTCATTAGCAGAGCAGACCAATTAAAAAACAATAACACACTAATGAAAGAAATGTGTGGGAAAACAGCGAAGTGGTGACAAGTTGGCATTTAAAAATAGCCCTTCTAATGGATAGAAACAAAAACAGACAAGAGGGAGACAATTGAAGTTAAAATAATGGTCACAGGAAGGAAAAGATTTGTTGAAAAATTAGTTTGATGCTGCATGATTTTTAGGAATAAATAAGGGCTTCTGCTTTTGGCTTACATATATAATGTATGCTCAAAAACATGTAAGTAAGTGGAACAGGTAGGTGGGGAGGGGACTGAGGGAGCTGTGAAGACCCTCATAAAAACTAAATCAAGGGGTTGTACAAATGGATATTACTATATAATCTGGTCACACACGCTAAACTGAAACTCTTTCTCAGTTGTGCCTTTTCTGTGAAGGAACCATAAGTCTCAAACACCACCAGTGCTGACTCAGATGAAAATGAGATGTAGTGTGAAATAGGTCCCACCATATAGGCAAGTGTGCCAGCTGCACAGAAAAGTGTTTTTTTTTTTTTTACTCCAACTGTACAGTTCATTCAGCGGGGGCCATTCAATCTCTAATGCAAATATACTATATAGGCTGTGCACAGCCAGAGAAACAGGAGTACTGGTACAGGCCCACTATCAAATGTCATTATCTGTGATACACTTTTGCTCTAAACATATTCACCCTTCTATTTATACAGCAAATAAAATATGCAGCTTTAGCTTTTTCCATATTGCAGCTATGTAAAGGAATAGTTTTTGCAAATATGCTGTTAAATGGTTTTGGTCTGTATTTCTTTAACATATTTTGTGATCTTTGAATAGATATGACTAATCAGACTTTTACCATTTCAGTTTAACCATTTTAAATTCAACTCTATTCAGGGTTTTACACTAATCTTAATTGCAGGTCTGTGTTGTATTAAAAAGTCTTATAAGTTTTAGATATGGATTTGTGAAACTTACAGCTGTGCTCCAGTGGAGCAGTTGATTTAAGTCACTTGCTAAAGAGCATATCAGGGATAAAATGTTTGTGTGGAGCGAAGGATCCCCTGCAATCATTTTCTCCATTCACATCCTCCTGCTCTGCCCACGTCTTTAAACATTAAACTACCTGTTTTCATGAGGCAGCAGGTGATGGTTCAGTTAGCTCTCACAGTTGATTTCAGCTCTTGTCTTCCTCTTTTATCTCTCCAACTCAAAAAACAATTATATCTTCTAATACCCAAGCCATTCTCATGGGGCATTTTTATGAATACAGCTGGCTTTTATTGTTGAAGTGATTCATATAAATAGCTGCACTAGGGCAATCACAAAGAGCACAAAGTATCAGCCCAGCAGTCTGACACTTACTGTGTGCAGTGGGTTTTAATGTGAAGGTTATATCAAAGCAAAGAAGGCAAAGATACAGCAGAATGAGAAATGATTCCTTATTAAATTCAGATTGATGTTTCAGTATCAAAGACTGCAGTGAATATTGCAGAGGGTGAAGATTTGGCAGCATTTACATGTATGTTTATGACACAGTGAGTGAATTATTGAAAAGAAAAAGCATCTGAGAGACAGTATTAATCAGTTTGCTTGATGATTGTATAAATAAATATAAGCTGGAGGAGTTTGTTTTCCATTGGCTAAAACTCAGAATCTTCATTGTGTTTTTTCTTAACATAAAAAAATGAAGGCCCAGTGCAATTTACCAATTGCCTCTGCAAGTTAAACTTACACATATTCATCTTAAAATAAATTCTGCCTTTGATATTATTTATAGCTGATATTTATTTTCCCTATAACTATCTCTCTGTAATTACCTGCCTTATGTGATGGAGTCTCCCTTTCCTACGATTTAAGATGCCCTTCACACACACACACAAGAGATTCCCCTGAAAACAATGCATGCATGTACTGCAGACATGTTGCTGACCTGCGTACCAATTACCAGTTATTCTCAACAGTTCCCATGAACCTGAACCAAGTGTGAACTCACTTAATAAGTACTAACTGTATAGGCAAAGCATGATACACAAACCTAATTTCCAGAAGTAGAAAAAGTTAAAAAACATTGAATAAAAATTAAGAACCATGATTTGGTAATTTACTTCAATCTTTATTTATCTGACAATAGGTCAAGGAAAATAT
This sequence comes from Channa argus, assembly GCF_033026475.1. NCBI lineage: Eukaryota > Metazoa > Chordata > Actinopteri > Anabantiformes > Channidae > Channa > Channa argus. The sequence continues at coordinate 24,761,712 of NC_090200.1, forward strand.
TTCACCTTTTTCACTGATCAACTTGATTTTATGTGATAAATACAGCACATTTAATGTTTACACTCTCAAAACAAGCTGGGGGTGAGGCATGTTTACCACTGTGTTACATCACCTTTCCAGTCGCTCTACAATTCCACTAAACCCATCAATACTTTCACACGTGCTGCGCAAGTTACCCAACCCACAGGCACTGATGCAGCCCTATACAGTCACAGAAACTGGCTTTTGCACAGAGAACCTGGCATTAATTTTTTTCCAATAAACAAGATAATTGTAGTTTATCTATGCGCATGACACGAGTTCAGGCCTAGAGAACACAATGGTATTCCTGTACGGAATTGGAGCATGGCCTCCTTTCTTCTCCTATTTCTCTCTGCATAATAGAGTTTAGTTTTAATTCTTGGTAGCTGTAGTGAAATATATTAAGTAGCAGTGGTTTTCCAAAGTACTCCTATGTGGCTGTACTCATCAGGGTAGCATGAGCGTTTTCCATGCAATACCAACTGAGGGCTTGGTCACACTTGGTCACACATATTCAATAGTATTTTTTCCCCAGCATTCCTGATTCTTTTCACAACTTGTTACACATCAACCTCCTAATCTCTGTACCATGGTTATTTCAATATTTTATATTTCATTCTTATTTTGCATCTGTTCTAACTTTTTTGTTTGTTGCAGGCATCAAACTCTACATTTTGTGTCTTTTTTAGTCAAAAGAAAAATCTGAAAACATTTTGTATTTGCCAATATTTTGTCAGATTAATAGGGCCTCAAGTGAATTGAAAAATTACATATTTTATTTTTTACTGTGGAAAAAAGTCTCAGCTTTTCTAAAAACAGGGTTTGTATCTTATTTGCCATACAGCCTCAAAAACTTTTTGACTGATTCTAACAACCACAGTATCACGTTGGGTTAGAAAATTGTCAATACTATATATAAGCTGTGTTGTTACATGTTACTTTTTACAGAAAAACAGTATTGTTACGCTTTAGCTCATCAGTTTCACACTTAAAACTTTGTCTTTGAAGGAGCACAGGTGGCTTGTAGCGGAGTATGTGGTAGAGGATTTGTTGACTCTAAAATCACTGGTTTCCAGACCAAGTTGATTCTGTGGAAGCATATAGAGGTTAGTTTTATAGCTGCTAGTTGCTTAGGCGCAGGTTATTTTGTGTATAAGTTAAGCTTCAGGCTCTGTTAGACTACTCTGTGTGAGAGCTCTGGACCTGACATCATGTTGTGGACCAGTCATGAAAAGCAGGAGAAACAGTAGTATGTGTTACTGGTATTTGGCAAGTACTTTGGTAACTGGGCCCTTATAATTTTACTTCACATTAGATCAAATCTTAGTTTAAGGGGAAATTTTGCAAAAATAATACAAGACTACCTGAAAAATAAATAAGTTACTGCCTTGAAAAGTTATATTTTAACTTAACTTGTTGCCTTTAATACAAGAATATTAAGTAGTTTGTCATATAATGTTTTACTTTTGAGAAGTAACTTTCCCCCCATTGATGTTCAGTACGACAGTTCAGTTGGCTTAGAGTTAATAGCAACAGGACAAACAGTCGTCTCCAAAATGTTTGTGCTGTTGGTGCTGAAGATTTTCTCCGGAAATTCAATAAGCGCTCCTACTTGCATTAATCAACTACAGCCCACACTGATTCTCCTTCTGCACTGTTTCTCTCTCCCCTCCTTACCTCTGAACACAATTTAGTCCACTTGTAAAAGTGACAGCTAGCTCGCTCTGTGTCTGTGTGTATATGTGCTTGTGTGACTATTTTGTTACTGGCTTTTATCCAACTTACTCACCCCTAATGATACAGAAGGCTCTGTTAATCTATAATTGTTTTCCAAATTTAGCCATACGTTCATTTTGTGTGCAACAATACCACATTTGATGATACATATTTATTTATTAACAATCATCAAAGCATAGCAAAACCAAATAACAAAGTGGAGCGGTAGACTCCCTGTAGCACCACCTAATAGGAAGCTGTGTAGAAAATTTTGGTGAAAGCAATAGGACAGTGGAAATAAGAGCAAACAACAAGAGAATTACCCAGAAAAGGAGGGAGAACTTTTGGAAGTCCTGAAAAGCAGATTTATAACCACATATTCAGAATACAGTGTCAGCTTTATTTTTGTTACAGTCAGTCCCAGTGCCTTTAATAGTCTATTGGAGTCCACACAGTATAGTTTTCCTCACATAGAGTGACGAAATGATACATATAGGCTCAGTGAATGTGATTGTAATGTCACTATAACCAAGGTACTGTGGACAATGGAGGGGGAGATGGATAATCAGAGCAGGGAGGCATATATACAGATCCAGAGGGACAGAAAGTACATGGAGGTAAGACAGAGTATTTTTTTTTTTTAAATGATATCTTTCATTTTGTCCCCTGTGTCATCTGCATTCACTGTAGTGAAGACGAACTCATTATTTTCTTTGCCCTGAACCGTGGAAGGTGCTTCCTTTGTCACAGTGAGGGGTGTGTTCACAGCTGTGTGGCTGTAAGCTGACGAGTGATGTCCAATCCCATTCATGCAAGTTTATGTTTACTCCTGACACGTCTAATTACGACTCCCACAGGGCTGTTAGAAAACAAAGTGCCATAAGTCAGTAGGCTAGTAATGTATACATGTGTAAATCAAGATTATGTCTCTGCTGCTATAGGCTACAGTATATGCAGTAAATTTGCTGTCTGTATATATACACTGAGCTCCATTTAGTGTAAAAGTTACAACAAAGAGGACTCAGTAATTGATGGGTGCTTTTGAATCATTTCATCCTGATTATTTTATATAGTGCCCTGTCTTTGTGTAGCTAACGTGTAACTTGTGTAACTTCTCTCAATATCCTGATTTTTCTTGAACTATGCCAGAGACTCGGCGTTGTGCACTGCTCATGTTCTTTGTTGTTGGGTGAGAAAAGCTTTGTCAGTAATTTGGACCTTTACCAGTTTGCATTTCTGTAATTTCTCTGCCTGTTTAAGCGAATTGTAACAGGTTAAACACTCCTGCGCTTAATGTAATGTCAGCAAGTTAAACAGCTCATAGGTTTAGGTGTGCCATTTATTCAGGTGTTTAGGCGTGTCAGTGGTTTAGTGGATTACTACATTCACTGGTCGGCACCCCAGGACCACTGTACCAAACCACACTACCTTAGCTACATTATTAAAAGGCAACTTTAACTAATTTTCAACTTTCTTTTTGAGTAAAGTATATTCCTGCCTCCCTGCCTGTGTGTCCTCCACCACTCGGCCAAACCTTTACGGTGTCATCTACAATGTTGACCGTGATTACAAACTCTATAGCATCAAGATAACATAAGCTGAACTGAAGGTTCCTCCAAGTTATGTCATCTGGAGGTATTTAACTGCTAGAAGTAGAGAGATTTTTCAACGTAGGGAAGTCAAGGGGAATTTGACCATTAAAGAAATGTCTATACATTTACTGATGAAGAAATTTGTCTCCCCCTATGTTAAATATTCTCTGGGTGACAGATGTTCTATATTGTGATGGATTATTTTATAAGAATAGTTTGACCTCAGGTCACAGATACAGATTCCTTCTGTCCCATTGGATTTATTTATATATTCTTTAATGTAACTTCAACAATTATATCAGGAGTCATCTTATGGTGTGCCATTTCTTTTACTTGAAAAAGCCTTTGATGTGAGTTTTCCATTTTCATCTAAATAATCCACAGCTAACTTACTTACACTGCTAGCCCAATTATTCAAATACATGACTTTCATTCCCAAGAGCAATTTTCTGTCTGTTTATGAAGGTGATATTAAAATAGGTTGTTACAAATTGCATCTCATGCCCCACATGAAAATAAATCCATCTACACAACAGTGTGGCTGGCACACATAATAAATGTGGTGTAATTTAACTGGGAAAGCAATTTGTGAAAATATCAGCCACCTACCTAATTTTCTCATGTATGTGATATGATTACAAATCCACAGAGTAACAGCAGTAAGTGCTAATTTGATCAATAACCATGCTACAGTTACAAAACCTTTTGGCTATTCTATTATTTGGATGACATAACAAGATGTCAACATGGGATTTATAAGATTTTATTTTCTGCTTCAATGTTTTGGTTGCATGTCCACATTTTGCACTGTGCTAAGGATTATAGAAATGCTAACCATCATCAGTTAGAGTCAGAAATACCTATACTGCACTGCAGCTCTTTTGGTCAAGAAACAGTAGCTGATAATGCATTTGTTGCCTCACAAATTCAAATATGATATTGTTCTCACCTGCCAAAATAAACCTGGATTGAAGGAATAAACTAAAGGAGCTAAGATGTTGTGTAAACATGCTGGTTGGGAATGAGCCATGAGACTTATCCAATGATGTTTCACAGAAAAGAAAATTCCCCATCAGGAGATGTAAACATTGACAAAAGGAATATTTTTAAGTTAGATTTAAAAGCATGAATCAGTATGAATTTAATTTAGTTTGAATCCATGAGCAGATGAAAAATGAATTTATTTGGGCTAACAGAAAAGCAGAGTTTCCTGATAAACATTAAATAATACACTAATTTAAAGCAATCTGCCTCGTGATAACTGTTGCCTGGGGGTCATTACAGTATATACAGAATGTTTTGCATATAAACAAACTAAGACAGTGTAAGCACAGAGATGGAGTATGGCAGAAGAGATTCCCCTGCTGAACAGTTACACAAGTCGGTTGCATCAGTGGAGCTCACAGGGAGCCAGTAATATAAGACATGAGTGTATGGATGAGAGAGAGGGAATCACACACAGGAAAGAAGAGAGACAAGGAAGCCTTAGAGAGACTCCATGTTAGCAAGAGACTTACAAACATGGAGTGAAGGGGGTTTGTAAAAGAATTTATCCTTGGAAATATTACACCTGGTGTTGCATTATGATGACATTAGTAGCATCTGCATTTTGAGTTCTGTCTTCTTAATGAGGATTACAACATGCAGGCATCTCAGGGATTCACCTAAAATGCCAATAAACCAGACAGTTATGAGTTCATAGAATGTAAATTAATTACCACTGATTAATATTTCCTTTTTATGTATTTTTTTTGCCAAGCTTATGCTTTTTTTATAGTAGTGGTGTGTGTGTGTGTGTGTGTGTGTGTGTGTGTGGGGGGGGGGGGGTTCTATTTTTGCTTTGAAGGAACTGTTAAATTAATTTTGAGGGCAACGTGTTTGAAACTAAACCAAAAGAAGTTTTTTTGTAAATTTATCAGGCAAAATATGATAGAGTGGGAGTGCAGTCCCACAGCGTATTAGTACATTACAGAACTTCAAAGCATTCAATCCAGCCATTCACCAGGCAAGTTGACCCATTTACACACAATAACATTTGGGAGCTGCACCATAACCTGCTGAAGTTGGAGGTTAAAGTTACACTTTATTTGTTTGTTTCTATTTTTCAATCACAGAGTTTCTGCACTTTCTTTACTGTTGAGCACAGAGAGAATTCATTACCCAATTCTGCAGGTCCCCTCAGTTCTATTGAGTGTTTGATTTTACAACCGGCAACTTTAACATTAACTTGTTTTCATCTGGCAGCTGGCTAAGAGAGAAAGAGACTCATTTGTTCTGGGGATTGTGAGGGGAGACATAAAAGAAAAAAAAAATGACTGCTTAAATATGGACCAAAAACCACCAAATGCACAAAAACACATCTTCAAATTATTGATTGCCAAGTCTGCTAATTGCTGTGCACTTATGCCCCCAAGTGGCCAAACAATTGATTAATGCAGCTTTAAACGACCAGGCATTTGTATATTTTTGAACTGCACTATGACTTTTCACAATTCTCCCTAATGTTACATTTTTTAGTTGTGCAAACACAATGAGCCATTTGTATCTACAGGTAAATTGTACCATGAAGTCTCCACATGAATTACCTTGTTCATCAAAATCACACATCTAAAATCATACAACTACTTAAAGCCCTTAGTCAAATAGCTCTTCTAATAAATAAACCAAATTGCCTGAGTATTAAAAAACGGTGCAGAGGATAAAAAAAAGCAACTGCTTTTGTAAATACTGCTGCTGCCCATTATAAAGTATTAATTTTCCTATTCTCACTGTAGCAGACAGCAGGTGGGGTCACTGTAAACTATACTGTAGTCATCATCTGTTACTGCTGCCCAAAGAGAGAGACGCACATTATGCCTGAACGAATGAAAGGCTTTTCACTATATCTTCTCTTTTAAATAAATGAAGAAGACTTTGAGCACAGAGCAAGAAGGAGAGCAAGCAGGAGAGAAGCTAAGGGAGGAGGGTGAGGATAGTGAAGATGGACAGGGATAATAAAGTAACAAAAAGAATGAGTCAGACAGAAAAGATGTACAGTATAGTTGAGGGAATGGGAGAGAAAAGGAATGGATGTTAGGAAATTGTAAGAGGGAGGAATAGTGGGAAGAATGGAGGAGGGGGCTGAATGTTTTTGAGCCTTTAGAAGTCAAAAACTGGGGCAATAAAGAGAAGTGGGGAAAGAAGGCCTGAGGTGCAGTGTGTGAGGTAATGAGCAGTTGAGGTACAACCTGAATGTGGTATTTCCCAATTCCCATAGTAACACTAGCCTATACCCCCCCCCCCCCAACACCCCATAACACATCCACATCCTTCTGCTATACCCATATTTTCTGACCCAGTGGGATAAAACATTTTATTAGAACAGACTCAACACTCACACACATATAGCGACAAAAACCTACTTAAAATGTATAGTACAGTTTATTGTCCTTGATAGATGGTGATAATAATCTGTGCATATATTATGCAGTTGTACAAACCCTCCCCCGGGGGGAGTTGGGGTTGTAGACATTTCACATTTGATTTAAACGTTCAAATGTACAGAAGATATGGTTGATTTATGTTGTTGACAAATAAGCAAAAAATTTAAATTAATTTTTGTTTTTTGTTTTTGTTTTTTTTAGCAAGATAAAAGTTCTTTTTCATGGTTGATTTGGTTACACCTGTTGTTAGAAGTGGTAACCAAGAGAATAGTTTAATAATCCAACAGTCTGAATGCTAAAAATCTAACTTTGGTTTTAGTCTTTTTTAAGTCATTCAGTTATTTTTGTCCACTTTTAATCAACATAAACTAAAAAGATCTTAGTCTAGTTTTTGCCTCTGTAGTTTTATTTTCATCAATTTTTCATCTTCTTGTTTTGTACTGTTACCATGGTTACACACATTGCTCTTGTCTATAGTAAGATAAAGGCCTGTTTATTTGTTTACACACACTCAATGATTCAGAAGCTGGTTCACTTTTATTGTTCACCGGGTTCAGCTTGAGAAACAAAACTAAATAATTTGATAACATACATACAATACAGCAAGATTTACTAAGCAAACATAGCATTATTTAAATGTACAATTATCTTACCCTATATCATGTCGGCAGGCTGCTGCATTTTCATAATAGTCTCAGTTTTTTTGCATCATCTTGTCTAATTTTTTATTGTAGTTCATAGGGCCTTTAATGTCAGGTGACAGAGACAGAAAGTTACTGAATGCAAGATGTTTTTTATTAATTGTGGTGCAACAGGCCAAGCATGACTTGAGCCCAAATGCAAACAATGTAGTTGGTTGAATTGCCTTTCAGCACTTCATTCAACTCATAGTTTCATGTCAAAAAAACTTCAGGCAGAGCAGCTCAAGTTTACAAGTTCTGAAGTGACCTGGAAATAAATAGTAGACATTCTATGTTAAATCAACATTGAATTATGAAACTTTAATACTTACATTAGAGTAATTAGAAAAGATTAGTTGATTTCACAAAAATTTGGTATAGTGTTTTACAGTGTAAACTTCAAGTTCTAAAAAAGGAATATTGAAAAAACCTAAACAATGTTGTTATAAAGTATTTTACATCTCTCCTCTCCTCATTTAATCACCTTGTGGTTCGTGCTGACTTGATAAAACCATGTGTACATATTGTCTGAAGCATGTGTGAGGGTTCTTCCCATTTTATGTTTATTTGTAGCAATGATTGTGTGGGAACATGCAAATGCATGGTTTTTGTGTGTATGCATCTGGGACCTGTTTCTGGGTGAGTGGACCAACATCACCTATGCAGGAAACCAGGGGAATCACAGGAGTTTCCTCTCCCTTTTGTTGGGAGACACTTTGCTGTGCAAAGTGAAGAAGTTTAAGTAGCTTAGGATGCTGGTCACAAGTGAGGGTAAAATATATCATGACTCTGAGAAGTGATTGATGCAGTGTCAGCAGTAATTCAGGTGTTGTGTACTGGACCATTGAGGTGAAGAATTAGCTGAGCTGGAAGGCAAAGCTTTTGATTTACTAGTTCATCTACTTTCAACCTCACATCTATGTTCATGAGATTGGGGTAGTAACCTAAAGAATGAGAATGCAAATACATTAGGAAAAATGCAAATTGCATTAGGAGGCTGGACTCAACAGCAAAAGTTTGCATAAGGGGCAAATAAGGGGGATAAGACCCTAACATATTAATAATAATGCACAACAAGCTAGTAAAAATGGTGTTTCATCATCAAAAGTAACAATAATTGTCAAGGACTTTAAAAAAGTTAGAGTAACATATTAAAAAGAAATATTGCTGCAAACTTTAGCATCCTCCTTCATAAATTAATTAAAAAGGTACTTTAATTTATTTCTGATGAAGCAATTTTGGTACTAGCTGAATGAGGATTTCATCAGGAATCACTCAAATCTGATGGAAAGGAAGAGTGTATTGAAGATAAAATGTATAAGAGGCATCTGCTAGAAACTGTGATAGATAATATAACTGGATGACTTTTGGAGTGAGGAACCATTGTTGGATGTAGTGAAGGCTGCAGAAGACCACAAGCTAGGATCACTGTGGTTTGGAGAATGCTTTAGGCGGGCTCTGATATTACACCATGACACCCCCTGGCCCTATAGAGACAATAGAATGAAGAGAAACTAACAGAAACAAGGAAGGAGGGGTAGGATACGAACAATGAGAATGGTATTGCAATTGTGGCAAGAGGGTATTTAGAAACCTAGACCAGAATGGGAGTGTTTCAGGTGTCATTCTGCTCCTGAACTTCAGAAATTAATCACCATTAAATAGTATGTTAATGAAAAAACTAAATCTCCGTTTTACTCCTTTTGACATTTCAAAATAAAAAGTTGGCAACTTTTGCACCCAACTGTAAATAAGGATGTCAAATATCCAGAGAGGGCTCAAAGTTGCTTGTTCATAATGAAAGAGCCATTTGAGGAGGTCTGATCAGGATCCTTCCTAGACGCCTTGTACTGGACTCTGGGAGTTTCTGTGAAATTAAAATCATGATGTGAAAATGTTAACAGCTCAGCTTGGGTTGGCAGTGAAAGGCATGCATTTTTAATATAGAAACAGCAGGTTTGGAGAATGCTGATGAAGAGCATAATAAATTGTATTTATACAAGCCTATAATGATGCTCTGTACATCTTTACAACACGGTGACAGTCATCCACCTGTTCAATCAAACTGATTCATAGTCAGTGGTTCCCTATAAACACACATACACACACATACACACACCGACTGTGCAGTAATATTCAGGCTTTATAGGTTCAAGTAGAAGGATTATTGTTGATCAGTGTTGCTGACACACACACACTGAACAAACACTGGCAGAGCAAATGCAATATAAGATATATTGCTTTTGTGGAATATATATATATATATATATATATATATATATATATATATATATATATATATATATAGGGAGAGCTTTAGGCAGTTCTTAAAGGAGAGTAATGAGCTGGAGATTTGAGAGGGATTGTACATACTTTGCTTTAGTGCTATGCTTTAGTGGAAAATCAAATTAATTTGGTAGGCTCTTTTTTACATGTGTGACCTGCATTGGGTTTTAAATAAAATAGGCTGTAAGAAGCCTAATGCAGATGCCATTGTTTAGGTCTTGCCATTTTCTTGTTGCATTTCAAAGTACAAACCACCTTCAGGGGCATCCTTTTACTTTCACAAACTTGATTTTGAGAAACAAAATTGAAATGTTAAACTTCAAGGAAACAGCAATGAGTAAACACTTATTTTCAGTGGCATAATGAATGATGAACATTTGTTGAATGAACATGTATGTACCCTTTCAGTAAAAGAATAGCATTTACTTACGAGGATTGGCTCAGATAAATTAATAATTCAGTAAAATGCTGGTTGTTGAAGTTTTGTTTTTTATTGTGACTTTTATTGTGACCAATGACACCTGGCAGTGTAAATAAGACGCCCCCTGTAGTGAACATGGTGGAGATGAATGGGGGATAAAAATCTCTATTAAATTTCTATGTGGCCAACAAAAATGCTGAGTGACAAGTAAAGTAACATTAGTAAACAACTAACCACAGTGGCTGCTGAGAAAAAAGGTTACTGTCAACCTGTTGATTTGGCGACAGTTTGAGGAATGTGAATATGACTTTCTATGGCGATTCTGAAAAGCATTCCCATAGTAGGTCAGTGGAGGAGTAACCACCTTATCTTTCCAAGTATGACTACTGTGGCAGTTTGCTGGTTTGTGAATGAGCAGACCTTGCATAGAGCACCTGAGAAATTATGAATTTATCATTATTAGTATTTCAATTGGTTGCAATTGCAATTAAAAATTTCCAGATAGGCTCCCTCCCTTTCTAACCACTGTAGCAGGCACAGGAAAACATCACGTATACTATGGTTTTCAGACCAAGAGTAGAACACTTGGGGGATGTGCACATGGGATATTTGCCAAAAGTAAAATGAGATAATTGTGTCTTCTCTCATGCCTGTAAAATAACCATGAAGATTGCACCAGAAACTGGTTAGCTTCCCTTAGCACGGTACAGTTTACTGTAGATACCTTACATGAAGCTGGAGTTAAATGGGGAAATCCTTCGACCATCATATTAATATGTAGAAACAACAAGGGAAATCATCTGATATTATGTCAATAAAGAGTTTAATTAAGTTGCTCCTACCACTCAATCTAGTTTTTTTTTATTTGATCAGCCTCCTGGGTCAGTTTATTTGTCAAGACAAAGTGTTGATGATTTATCACTCAGTATGTGTTTGCCTGAGCTTCCTCTGGCAGCTTCTGAACTTCAGTGCAAAACCAGCTGTTTAAAAGAAAATGTCTGCACCTTCATGGAAGTAGCTTTTATGCTGACCATTAACATAAAAGTTAGCAAGATTTCCCAATTACCACTTCAGGACCACAGTGTCAGAGGGGAGCAGATGTAATTGTGGTGATTTGTGCAGGGAGGCAGGATAGTTAATGGAGTGGTGGTGATTACATTAACAGAGCCTGCTGAGCAATGCGGTGTTTCTAATAGAGTTGGTACGATGCATTTGTGTGGAAGTGTGCTACATTCCTGTCTTAAGGTAGACCATGCAGTTGTCTGTCAGGTTCAACTGATGTTATAGGTGCCTCACACATGGCCGCCCATGCAATCATTGCATCCTAACTGGTACACACACCACACATCTTTACTAACAAAGAGTCAAGTGCTTATTCATGCATTTTAATGTTGCACTAATGTTGTTACCTCATGACAGCAGTTTAATTTAATGGAAGCACATAAACAGTGATGTCAAGAGATAAACAGTCATTACATGCCAATAAAACAGACAATCAGAGCAATGGAGGTGCACATAGACGTAAACCCATTGAATACTCAAAGCCTGCATGTGTACAAGCTACACTAGCTGTGCTCATTTGCATGTTTTACAACAAGTTATTGTATTTCCAGTTATTCAACAGCAGCATAATCTGATATCTAATATAATGACTGTCTTGGCACATTCACTGCCACTATCTTTAAAGATAATTGGTACAACTTTTTCTCATTGCAGAGAAAAAGAACGAAAATGTAAACACAGAAGCACACAGCGATGAGGAACGGCAGCCCCCAGGGGTTACCTACAGGGATCCGCTTTCAAAATAGCTTGAAACACAGACAGCAGCGGTGATTTCCAAACAGATAAATAGGATTTCATCTTATCTGTGTTTCAGAATAGATACAGAATGAGGGCAGGGGCAGAGAAGAACAGGCAGGAGAAGGACAAGGATGTGAACAAGGAGGAGGTGGAACCGGGTTCGTGTTAGGAACAAAGAATTAGATGTGTTAAAAATGAAGTCAAAAGCAAAATAGCACAGTGCTGAGGTGGGAGAGGAAGATAAGCTGATTAATTGGTAGTTTGGAGAATAGTAAAGAATATGGGCTATACACTATAAACAAACTAAAACAATGGTGATTTCTACATGTTGCATCTTTGCTTGTGTTATTATTATGTTATGTTCACTTTTTATCCTATAATGTGTTAACTTACATAAACAAATACAATATTATGAGATCTTGTTATCCTGATATTTCTGGTGACCTTAAATAGTGAAAAAAAAAGTGTTGAATGAGAATTTTGCAGCTGTGGTGAGATCATGGTCTCATCTCCAAAGAATCAAAGAGCAAGGACTTCTCTCTAGCAGCATTTTTTAATGTTTAAAAATGTTCTTCACCATGAAGAAAATGAAGAGATTTCAGCTTTTGACAGGATTTTGCACTGGAGATGTACAAAGATAAGCCTCGTGTCTCCTGTAGTAACAGCTGAAAGCGACATGTTCAGACACTAGTAACAGACGTATTCAGATCATTTACATAAAGAGCCTTGGTAAAAATACTCTGTTAAAAGAAAAGAGTCTAAATTGATATTAGGTAGAAACACAGTTGTCAAAATATATTTAAAGTATTAAATGTACATCAACTGTATTCTTTGTAAAGAAAAATGGGCTGTGTGATTGATATATTGTTATATTAGAATAAGAGTGGTCATAAGGCTAATAGCTTTGGAAAAAGGAAAAAAATCCTATGCTAAAAACCTATGCTTCCTATGTTTGTGCTTTTTGTAACCCTTTCTTTTTGTGATATGCACATTCATCAATTGAATTCATCATTGTACCTCTCAGGACTCCAACACTTATCTAAAAACAACCATCTGGTAAGATAAGATGGGAAATGGCTTTCTGCTGGAACAACTCTGAGACGTAACAAGGAGCTTTAAGCTGACACAAGGCAAAAACGTTGCAAATAAAATTAAGAACGTTTAGTATGTTGTAAGATTGTCAAGTTGTTAATTGGATTAATGTTGAAAAGAAGATGTGGCCGAATTAAACATGGTTACTGTTCTGCAACAATCAACTGCAGGAAAGCACTGGAGATTATGTTCATATCTAGGACAAAATGTTATTGACAACACACAAAACATAATGATAAAGGATATTGCAGTAGTCTACTGTTTGTGTGTCTTGTGTACCCTTTTCCTAATGTGAACATAAACGATGAGGAAGTGAGCATCGATGTGTTTTACAGAAGTTTGTATTGTATTATCAAAGTGCCTTTAAGATATTGTTGAACTTATCTAGGCCACAGTGGATGAATATTTAATTGTAGGCTCCTGTACAGAGCTACAGTAACGATGGCATATAAAAGTGCTGAAGATAGCTGCTAATCTCTAGTCAAACCCACTAAAAGAGCAGCTCTTTGCATCTTCTTGGTATAAATTGGATTTACGCAAATACAGTCAAATAATCCTCCAGGCTCTGACAGTATCTTCTGTGTATTCCACACATACAAGCACACAGGTATAGTGTACTCACCTTCCACACTGTTACATGCTGAGGTGGAAACTACTGTGAAGAAAGTTGGGGTCAAACAGACAAATACTGCCACAGAAGATCTGTACAGTCTTTTTTCACACAAACACACACACAGGTCAGTGGGCATTTTACAGAATCATTTTCTGCATTTTCAACATCAGGTCGACCCCATCATAACATTTTATAGTATGTGTGAGATTAAAAACATTATGCTTTTTCCTGTAGGGGACAGTGTCTGTGAAGGGGCTGCTTTATGCTCTCACACTGCAATACAGAACTGGAGGAGAGGTTTAGCCGTAACATAGGCATAACACTCAGGCCACAGCTCTCCTGTTACAGTATCTGAAGTTTTTATAATGAAGACACTGTAGTAGCTACAGTAAATAAGGGCAGAAACTAATCTTAACATGTAAGCACACAAATGTAAATTGCTTCCATGAAACAAACCAGATCACACTAGCTAGCTGGCCTTTTTGTAAATTGCTAATTCAGAGGCAGAATAATCTCTCAGACTCTGTTTACAAATAGTGTTAAATGTGTTTCGATGGCCCAAACACTGTGGAATGGCAGCACTGGTTTATTTGCTTTTTCTGTACACTGAAGATAATTTAAGTTTATGATCAAAAGAAGTCGACATTTTACTTGCTGGTATTTACAACTTGATACTGTTAAGTTTAGCACCTTTTGTAAGAGGTGACACAAAGTTTGAGTGAGCAAAATGTTCACAAGTCTCATCATAAATGATTGTTAACACAGTGTCTCTCATAGGACATCAGCTGGGTAACAAAAGGGTCTATGTTCTGTTATTTAACATATGTAGATGTAATACCATGAAAGAAAGAAGCCGTAATTCTGAACTCATCTTTTTATCTCACTGTGTACAGCAAACACAACTGGAATGGCCTCGCCATTACTTTTGGACCTAGACATCCCTAGGGGGTCCAGTTGACCATTTGTGTTTCATTACTGCTGCATCATTTCCACTAAAAAGGTCCAAAGGTCACACATACATTTACAGTGTTTCACCAGTCTGTTGTCAGACCAGATTTGTATTGCACAGACTAGTAAAAATTAAGAACCTTTGCACATTTTTTGTTTGGATTTTTTTTTGTGCGTCTTAATTAAAACAAACCTGTTCTGCAATGGGTGATGGATTCTGGAGCCATTACACAGTCATTGGTGTTAACTCAGAAATTGTTGTTTGCACTTGTATTTACTGCTGTTCAGGGGTGATTCCATCACTCAATGCCTATGTGAAACCAGTTGTAAATGGGTGCTCAGGCTCATCAGTGAATTTAAGTCTGTCCACATGCAACACACACAACAGCTGAACAAAACTGACTTCCCCTTCTTTCTCTACAGTCCTTGTTGCTGATTCGCCAGGAGATGGTGGTTTCCCAGAAGAAGCTTGGCGACTTTTGTGAGGCTCTGAAGCAGTACCTGAAGAATGTCTCCGCTCAGAGAGACTGTTTTCAGTAAGTCTCACTGATCAACCACATTTTAACCACTGCTCCAATGCCGCTGCAGGGTGTAGAACCATAACACTAAACATTTTAAATATTTAATGTGTTCTATCCACAGTGTCAGGACCTTACTGTTTTTCACACTTTATTAAGTACTACACTTCAGATACTTTGGTCCTTGTGTATCAGTATGTTCTACACACACACACTTGCAAGCACTTTATCATTGTCTTTCCAAAACCTGAAACAAACTGTTATTACTCCCAGGTAGTTTGGTTCTCATATCCAATACATATAATTTTGTACCTGTAATATAGCATGATTTACACATGCTGTACCTCCTGTAGCCAACACTCAGAGCTTTCTGGCACTTGTAAATGAGTCTAATATCCGAAGAGGTGTCTCTAAATCCCAGACTCAATATGCTGTATGCATAGTCCACATAAAGATGCATAGGCTCTATTGCCATTTTCTGGCTCTATTGAACTTTTTCATTTATTTTTCTGCCACCTCTTGCTGCAGATTGTAGTTTGAAAAGAAAAGTATTTGCAAGAGGGGCATAGATATTTGTATAGGCCTTGAAAACAAAAGAAAAGACCAAGAAAACACAAAATAAATGATTCATGAAGTGCTCCCTCCCTAAATATAATGTCTAAACCTTTAATAGTGACCACTTCCATTAAGCAGTAAGTTAAATGGTGATGATTTGTTATAAATATGTTCCCTATTTAAACTACTTTAGGCTACCACACAAACACAAAGGAGTGAAGTGAGTATATGATGTACAGTATGAGGTCACAGACACAGGACAAGCACAAGGAAAGAGTGATTATCCTTTAATCTACAGTAAAGTGAGTTTGGGAAATGGTTCAGAATTGGTGCCTAATCTCAAACCAGTTTCACCAGCTAAAGAACTGTCTCTCAGCCAGGAAAACTAGTTTGAGAAAGGCACCAAGTCTCTGCTTTTGCCCTATCCAGAACTAGCAGCTATAGTAGTGTGAATTGGACAGTGGTATGAGTGAAGAGCCATCTGGAAACACTGTATCACCCTCAACACACGCTGTGTCTGTGTGAGCAGGGTTAAAAAAAGGAAAGTTACTAAGAAGCTTGGGGGCACTTAACAGCTGAAATGGTGGCATTTTGCAAACTGTAGCAGTCTGGCAGAGTGCTCCACCTCGCCTGCCACTGTTCGCTCTCGCAAGCTGTATCTGGACCGGAGGCATGTAAGAGAACAGTTTTCCAAAGAAGAAAGGGGTAAAAGGATAGCGTGCAGATGTTGTACTACAAATTAGATGTAAAAAGATGTTTAGTTGCAAAAGCTTTGAAGGATATACTGTATATACTGTATGTAGTGTTTGTTCTGCACTCATTACGACTTAGTTCCCCACATTTTGTCGCAGAAGAGTAGTGTGTATGTAAAATATATGTACAAAATATATGTTAAAAAAAAGTGTTGCTTTGTGGGAGAGACAAAGTCATGTAGATGGAAAACAGAGTTGAAGTTTTAGAATAGGAGCGTGTTTTTCAATTTTGTGTAACGTCTCGTGCTCACACTATTCTAGCAAAGACTCCGTCAAAGTCCTGTAGTGAACCATGTCACTGTCTGGGGACAGGCTATACTCAGAAACTTGAAATTGGATGTCTGGATCTTTGACAGCATGTGGTAGAAAACCTCTTTTGGTGGCGTGAACATTCAGCAGCTGCCTGATGCTGATAGCAGTACCTGTTTTTATTGTTTACCTCTATTATAAAATGGTTCCTGCATCACTTTTTCTGTTTTAATTTTCTGTAATATATGACAAATGAGAGTTTAGTAGAACAAAGCTATCTGTGTTGTTCTGTAAATGAGGACTATGAGCATACTGATGAATTGTCTGAAACAGTTTCATTGGTTTTGAGGGTCAACAGCCATTTTCCTAACAGATAAAAAGTCTTCACTTCAGTGGGCCACACATTCAGTCACACCTATTTCCCACTGTGCTGGAGGACAAAACATTTGAAATGCTTTGCTTTGATCATTGAAAAGCAGACACAGGCAGAAGTGTCCCTCTGGTGCAACACTGGAATAATTCAGAAGCTGCTGCTAGTTTTTCTTCTGAAATTATTCACTGGCTTCTTGGTACTTTTGATACGCTTTATACTTTCTATAATACTTTATTAGTATAGTAGATGTGATGGAAATAAAGTACTTGCAGGTAGCTAAAGTAAATAATACATGAGTTAGAAGAAGGTTTATTGATGGCGGAAGCCTGCTCATTACCTCTGAGTTGACTTTTCTCTCCTTTGTGTTGTATGGATATGGGGAACCACCTCTTGATTTAATGTACTCCTCTATGGCTCCACCACCCACTAGGACCCCAATAATGAGCACATACAGTAGTAATATTATCACCCTTCTGACAATTCCCTGTTAACTTAAACAAAGAAATTATTATTATTACAATGCAAAATTAGAATTCATTGCAAAGCTGTTGTGTTGGATTGCATTAGTAAAGTACAGGTTTACCTAATAAAGGGGACAGTGGGCTGCCTTATTCTTCCTCTTTGTTGTAGCACTGTGTGTCTTTCCTTTTCTCTCTTATCATTTCCTCATTTAATTGTGCACAAACGAATATAAAAAGTTTATTTAGTCTCTGCCTTTTCTTGTCATTATCTTTCAGGGTGAATGTGTGATTACAACGCTTTATTATATCCTCCAGCAGAGCTCACACAAATTAAATTATTTCTTTTAAAGCCCAGTGGAGATGTTTGGAAGGTACCAAGAGCCTGTCCTACCACTGCCCCCTAGTGGTCCATGACAGAACTGCAGAGACATTTCATTTAGTCCGAGTCACACAATTAGTACTGGTATTACACACGTCAGCTGCCACAGTAGCCAATAGTATGAAAAAGTCTTGCATGAACACTTCATCAATATCAGCACCATGAAATTCAATATTAGATAAAGTTTTAAAATTAAGTAGACTAATAAATATGAATACATTGCATAAAAAATATTCATTGTAAGATAGTTATGAAATACTAATAATCTGCTGACAAAGGTACAAGAAAGTGCTTGTGAGTTAGTTTTACTAACCAAAATAAATTTTGAGTTCTCAAAGGCATGTTTGCCACTGTGTTACATCATCTTCAATTTCCATAATAATAATAACGCTATTTAATAGTTTGGGAACTCAGAATACTAATTGTTGTATTTTTGCAAGTAGAAGATTTGCCCCTTTTTGGTGGATACAAGGATTTAGCTGCAATACTCCATGGTCACTGCTGTCTGATTCTCCACTTAATGATACATCACACAGATTCAATAGGAGATCATGAATATTCCCTAACTTTTTGGTAAAAGTTGAGATGTTGTTTTGAGGCAGCATGTCTCTAAAATCCCAATACATGCTCCCATGCACATATAAATACGCGCCTTCTCTGATTAGTTTGAATAGATTTGTACTTTGTTGCTTCATAGTACATGTGAAATATTATGTTTTTTTTCCAGTCCAGTGAAACCAATGAAAAAGGCGAATCATCTCACCAAAAAACTGAGTGTAGTTGTTAGAACTGCAGTTACAGTCCAGTCCTACCACAATGCTTTGCCGGCTGGAGACAAGGCTGCAGCAGAATGAAAACGTATTACCCGAAGGAACAGTATTAGCAGATGGAGATGGAAATGGAGTGGTGTTCGATAATGGCCAGTCACGTCAGTTCCTCTCATTCCTTTTAAAAGTAGTAGACAGTTTAATGGACTGATAGAAGAGTCCAGGCTCAGGTGAGGCACAAATATTAAGATTCAGGTCTTCAAAGGGTGCTTTTCGGTGCAAACATCGCATTTATGTTTCTGTTCTGTTACACAAAAATATTAGTAAATTATGTTTCTATTATTACTCGCTGTTGTGGATAACCTTGTTTTTGCATTTGCTGCATTCAGTTCATCATATGTGGGTGCAGTTAGAAATTATTATACAGTACAACAGCAATGTCATAACTGCATAAATTGCAGTAAAAAAATATTAGTCTGGTCTCTAATAATACTGTTGATAAGACAGAAAATATCACTTTGATTTCTCCTGAGGTCTTTAATAGAGCTTGTGATGCCTGTTACCTGTGTCCACTGTACAGACTGTGTGGAGTAGTCTGCTGTATAAAAACACAATAAAGGCTTTGGACCCGATGAAACTTTACCTCAGTGTAAAAGAGGTACAACTCGTCACACAAGAAAAGGTAATTTCTTTTCTGTGATGGAAATCTTTGAAAATACAAATGTCTGAATATTGAAATTAAAATTGCGTTTGTGATAAGAGCCACCCTGAACAGGGAAAAACGCGAGTGTAATTTCATGCTGAAACAAGTACAGAAATTACACTGCTCCGCCCTAGCTGCATAAACACAACCTTTACTGCTTTGCTCCACTCAACACGATCGGTTTAGAGCCTGAAAATTACCAAACAGGTGCAAGTGAAAATAATGGACCGGAGTTGTAGGAGTGTTACTTGCAGGGAATGTGGCAAACAATGGTTCATCAAGCTATAGTAGTTAACAGTAATTTTGTATCAAATGTGAATTTAAGACTTTAAAAATGTTCCTAATGAGAGGAATGTTGCAATATGCAGTGGTTAGATTAAGTACCTGTATTTATTGTTACATACTTGATCTTCAAGACATCGAGTTACGATGAACTTCTCGGGTCTGCATGACTAGATCAGCAATTCATTAACACTTTTGTTGTTTTTACTCAAAGTTATTCACAAAGACCCATAGTCCAAAGAGCTAGATTTTCTCTGTGACAGAAGGTGAGAGGAGGCTGGCAAGGCTGGTTGAAGTAAACAGTGGTGGTGAGAAATTTTATTCCAGCTCAGCAACAACTAAAGCCCCCACAAAAGATCCTCTCAGAGAGTATGTTTGATCATTCATGGGCATCACTGGTAAAACTAGCCACATATTCTATAGTGAAAGATAACTTTCATTTACAAAATTAACCACAAACAATTACCTCAATTCCAAAAGTTGGGAGGATGTTTAAAACTTAAATAAAAACCGAATGCAGGGATTTGCAAATTTCATCAAACTATATTTTATTTGCAATAGAACATAAACAATAAATCAGATATATAAACTGGGATATTTTATCATTTCATGGAAAATATTAGCTCGTCTTGAATTTGATGGCAGCAACAGATCTCCAAAAAGTTGGGAGAAGGGCAACAAAAGGCTGGAAAAATAATTGCTGCAAATCAAAAACAAATTGGAAGCAAACTAATTCGGTTAATTGGCAAAAGGTCAGTAACATGACTGGGTATAAAAGAAGCATTTCAGAGAAGCAGAGCCTCACAAAAGTAAAGATGGGCAGAGGTTCACTGCCCAAAAACTGTGCCAAAAAATGAACACAGTTTGCCATGCAATACACAAACATAAATAAACGCTGTTTAGTGCAAAGAAGGAGCCATATATGAGCATGATCCAGAAACGCAGTCTTGTTCTCTGGGCCAAAGCTCATTTAAAATGAGACAAAATGGAAAACTTTTCTGAGATCAGATGAATCAAAATTAGATTATTTTTTTTTTGATGTGTTGCTGCTATCAAATTCAAAATGAGCTAAGATTTTCCATGAAATGGTAAAAGTTCTCATGTTCTATTGTAAAGAAAATATGGTTTGATGAGATAAGCAAATTATTGCATTCTGTTGTTATTTACATTTTACACTTCCTCCCTACTTTTTTGGAATTGGGGTTGTAAAAACACAGACACGCCACTCCATTGTGTCACAGGACTGGACACAAAGCACCCGTACCTGCTTCACTGAATAAGTGAAGCCATGATCTTACCTCCAGTCCCAGTACTGTCATTCACAGTGACTGGCCAGTGGTGCTATAACTTAACTCCTCTCTGGTTTGGTCTGAAGTGTGGTTTGGTAGCCACAAGGTTTCCATGTGCTCCCTTTGGTCCACTGCTCTGTCTCTGCACTTGGCTTTGGCCAACCTCTATCGAGGGTTTGTTCAGTTCATTTTAATTTAACTGTGCCATCTCCTCTGTTGACTTTCCTCCTCTTCAATCATTAGCTCATGTTTGCATCATAGTTTATGGCAACATCTGAAAATCACAACTGATAGTGATCTAAACAATCAAGGCATAAATTGGACCTTTTTTAATTAGATCTGTGACTCATTAAATTGTAACACATGAGCTGCACAAGCTGGGTTTATGATATAACACAGCAATGGACACATGCTCAGAGTTATTACAAAATATGCAGTACGAATTGTCGTCACGCTGTTTCAGTTGTTGATGCCATAAAGAGAGTCTGGCACAAACAGTGCAGCCTAGTGATGGTAATGAGCCATCATTTGATTGCAAACTTAACCTGAATATTGTTGGTGACCTACAGTTCTTTCTTAGAGGACACTTTCTTTTCCAGCACAGCTGTGATTCCACTTTCACTGAGTAACAATATTGAGTATTCACAAAGAAAAACCCTTTGGGGATTTGGGTGTACGCTATAAAATCGGTCAATAACAGCCCCTATTTGCATCGACCTATTCACACATTTTTATGTATTGCTGCAAGTTTTTGGAATGGATGGTGTGGGGTGATGCATTTGCTCTTTGTGGTGTTAGGTGCTGTGACATCCCAGGGAAACTTTACACCCTCAACTGTTGTTTTGTATCTAAGGCTTTCTCATTTGAACAGTGTGTCTCTAATATGCAGTTACTGTGACTTATGTTTCCTTTGCTTTTATCTCTACTTTACACCTTCTACTATTTCTAAACTCTCCCTTCCATCATTTTGTACCATTTATCTACTCTATATATGCATCTCTTCCTCTATGATCCACTTACCTTTGTTTCATAACTTCTTCACCCATTATTTACCACCTTAACTTCTGTTATTAACTCATTTCTATTCTCCTCTGTCTCTGTACTCAGTGTGACTGCAGTGCGTCTGCCGGACGGTTTATCCTTTGTCGTCTATGAGTTCTGGGATGGAGAGGAGGAATGGAAAAGGTGAGTTTTCAGTCTCACTGGGCTTAACGTCTTAAATCTAGGCTCCTTGCTAGTATCCGTCACTCATGCCAGGATTAAGAGCTTTTTGCTTTTCTCTGACTTGTGCGGAGAAGCTTTTTAATAAAGTCTTAATGCATTGAAAGTAGCCACCCTGCTGTGATGCTAAATCTAGACAAACCAACAGGCAGATTGAAATATTGGTGGATGCTGATGAAGGCCCGCTGCTGCGAAATTATTTCATCCTCAAGCTGAGCCACCTTAAAAGTCAGTACTGAGTGTGGTCATCCATTTTGTTTCAGAAAATGCCTTACAGTCATCACTGTGCTCCTTTAAAGTTATTTGGAGCTGAGCATGCTGTTGTTGCATTGACTATTGACTGCCAAATGAAGATGGCGCTCACTTTTCTTCCATTACTGTCATGAGCATTTTAGAGAAATTCCTCCATCCACATTTAATTACTGTTGTCCAGCTTTTAAATCGCTCTGGATTTCTTGAAGTATTCGAGTTGCGTGAGGTCATTATGATTTAGGGATGGTGCATGGCCATAAGGAGAGGCCGCTGCTGATGTAGCTGTGTGCTGTGTGCCTTCCCTCCTCACTTTCTGCTCCACTGCTCACAGCATCTCACTGTCATTAATATTTCACCTCCTACAGTAAAGGCTAAGGGCCGTGCTAAGTGATTTGAGGATGTGTGTGCTCTGAGTGGCTGCAGATGTGTGTGCACAAACTCTACACACATATATGTGTGTGTGCTCTTTGACCATCTCCTCTGTTTTCAGGCACCTCCAGTCACCCCCTAACAAAGCCTTTCAGCACGTGAAGGTGGACACGCTGTGCCAGCCAGAGGCCGTGTCCTCTGTAGCCGTGCCAGGTCAGTGGCATTTCACTACTCATCTAAGTACTGTACATTCTTCACTCTGAGGAAGAGTTGGCTAGGGGACAAAGTTGTATCTTCCAGGATGGTCCTTTGTATCCCACCTGACCTCTGTGGTGGGGAAAATCTGTAGTCAGTCACAAACTGTGCAGTAGGCAGTGAGGATTTGAGTAAACTTAGCTCTAAATACTGTTTCATCAAGTATAACATGGACAAATGAGTTTCAACTAGAGATTAAGTAGAATGCGCAATGACATGAACACAAGATAGTTTAGTGCTCAAGAAAGCAGAAATTAGTATTTAAACAGACCCAACTTCATTTTTTGTGTTATTTTAATCAGTTTGCTTTCGGATTGTCCTCCAAATTAAAATTGTAGTGTTAAAGTGTTATACACTTGATCTGCTGATTGGGTCTCTTCCCAAGCTCATCTCTTAAAGTAGCTTTTTTTAAAGCAGTGTTTTACAAAATAATTAAAGCTATCAAACAGAGGAAATCCTCACACCTGAGAGGCTGAAAAGAGTAAATACCATTTTCCTTGATAAGTGATTTAAATTATTAACCAGTTATCAAAATTGTTGGTGGTAACTGATAATAAATTAAACTTCTCAATAGTAGATGGGAAAACAATAGAAGAAAACAGAATTGAGTTTGTAATTAACAGAATATAAGGAAATGTTGCAATAAAGCGCAATTACAAAGCAGAACTAATCCTCAGGAACTGATTATTGTTATAGTCTGTGTGTAACAACTTGAAGCTCAGGGGGCGTTTACAAGTCAAGCAACCAATGGCACCATTTAAAATGGCTGACACTGGCATACATCCATGCTCTGAGACACAGATTCTCAGGGTGATGCCTGGCTAAGCATTAGTTCCTTTTTCTTTTAATCTCTTATTTTATTTATCCATGTCACTGTAAACCTGCCCTCTGCTCTGCTCTTTTTCCACCCTCACTCTATGTTGTGTTTCTTTCTCTGCCTTACCAAATTTCTCCTCCTTCAGCCTGTGCTCCTTCTGGGTCTACAATTCTTTTGTCTTTAACCTCCTTATCACTTGTCATTTCTCTCTTTTTGTCATTTTGCAGCTGCCTGGTGCAGTGTGAACAGGGACTGAGCATGAAGATATTCAACTACACACCAAGACTCCTGGACACTCCCTACTTCCTCTTCGCCCTGCGTTTCACATGCTTCCCCCCACTACACCCCACCCCACCCCAACCCCACCCCCACCTTCTCAGTATCCTTCCCTCCTTCAACCCTCCCTTTCCTCAACTCTTTTTGTAAGTAAATGTTTACACAGTGCAAATGAATGGCGTCAACTACAGTGAAACATTGATCAAACAGTGCATTTTACAACGTGAGACTACTGAAACGCATTTGCATCTCACGACGGTAGTTGGTTGGCTCAAGATTCTGGCTCGTTTCATGATCATATTTCAGGTAGCTACGAGCCACTGTATGGTGGAGTTTGTCATGTAGCAAGGACCCCAGGGTTTAGTTTTTCATGTAGCAGATACTGTTTTTGGGTAGTGGGATACATGATTTTTTTTACCACAGATCATTTATGTTACTTTATAGTAGATGCTAATTCCACTTTTGCTCATACATACATTAGTCTATCTCTTATTTGTCACTGACCAAATTCTTTAGACATTATTCTCATATCAGCCATTCTCAACTCACATGGACATGTTGAGTAAAGCTTAGTTATCTTGAAATCTCAGGAAAACCCAGTGACTAGTTTAAGGGTTAACTAGCAGTCCCTAAAACCATGAGGGCCCTGCAAGCTGTGAAGTTTCAGATATGAAAGAGTCCAAAATATGTAATTTAATTTTTTAAATTAGCTGTCAACATATACATTTATAGGCTCTGTAACTTATTAAAACAACCAACTCCATTATGAGGTACAACCTAGGTTCCTAAAACCAGTTGCAAACAGTTTCACATGAGAATTTAACAGCACAGACTAGTGTCATATTCGGATGTGGAGATAAATTCTGACTAAAACAAAGAAGGCAAATTTTAAATTATGCACTCTTGCGCAAAAATGGGGTGCAAGAAAAGGTAAGAAGTTCACTTTAAACAATTAAATAATCTTATCTTCCCATGCTGTCAGACAACCAGGGTTACCTTCTCATAACCGGTATGATGCTACTTTTTCAAGTTGAATTTCAGGGGACTAAACAAAAATAATGAGATCACTATTTCACTTTGCTATTTCATTGTGTGATAATATTCTTTACCTTGAGGACTTCACAATGGCTGCTGTGGGAGTAATGTCTATGAAGCTATGGGCTTATTTTAAGTTAAACACTGGCCAGATTTTTCATGACCAAGAAAACCCCAAACCTAAATCTCTGGGATGCCAGACATCATGATTAAATACAGATTGTGCTCTGCCATATGCTGGCACAGGAGAGGGCTAGTTCACTATCCGGTGTTCTATCAGTAGAAGTCAGTCTTCACTTAGATCTGGGAATGAAAACAGACACATAAAGAAACATTTAGATTTCTTCATTTAGCTTTTATTAATTCAACACTTTGGTTTGGTTTTAGAATTAAATCACTGAGCACTGACATCATGGTCATTTAGGAGGTGAGATGATCGTTTTGCTGTCAAAGGACAATTTTCTGACTTAAATAAGTCTGCTGCTACCTTGAGACAGAAGAGACTAAGTAGAGATTTAAAGGCAGCGCCTCACTGTTCTCCATGCAGCTA
Source organism: Channa argus (assembly GCF_033026475.1). Taxonomy (NCBI): domain Eukaryota; kingdom Metazoa; phylum Chordata; class Actinopteri; order Anabantiformes; family Channidae; genus Channa; species Channa argus. The sequence goes on from NC_090200.1 coordinate 24,787,406, forward strand.
AAGTTTGCTTTATTTTTGCCTTCTCTTTGTGTATTCCTTGTCTGAACTGGCAGTGGGTAGCTATTATCTGTGTAACTCTAGTAGAAATTGTACATAGGGAAAATGTTCTATTATGATTATATTTGTATTTATTGACATATTTTAGTGCTATGGTGCAAAATTGTTCTCAGTGGAAGTGACAGTAGCTTTATAGGCACTGCAGCTTCTCTTAACTGTTTGATTCAGAATATTTACCATCAGAAACAGATACACCCATCTAAATGACATTGAATATAAAGCCTTAAACATCACCACATGCTCAAGGAGGGTAAAAGGGTTTTCAAAAGATGACTTAAATTTTTTGATGTAATTTAAAACCCCAGTAACCAGGGAAAAACCCACCATTTCAGTGTAGACATCCTGTTAATTCAGAACACAGAGCCAGAACACAGAGCCATTAACATATTCCTGACATAAAAATAGTTTCACAGATTGTATTAAAACTCTATACACCACACTTAGATTAGGCAAACATGTCACAGAAAAAAGAAGCTTAACAAAATATTTTTCAGCACTTAGCGTACTGTAGCTGATAGATCAACCACCTCACCATCAATATTTTTACCAATTAGCGTATTGATGTCAACATTTAAGTGGAAAAGACATGTGGGAAAGAACAGTCTCACAACCTATAGCTCAACAGGAAGGCAGTACAGAAAAAACTATTATAGAAAATAATCCATAGTCTGAATTTGAATTTGTTTAACTGGGTCATCAGAATCTACTAAGGATAGGTCTGATCAGCAGCGTCAGAACTGTCGAAACCATCTTGAAGAATCCTTGATGAGCATATTAATCTAATATGACAAATGACAATATTTTATAATAAAGGTTTAAAGGTCAATCTTCAGCTCCATTTCTCGTGTTTTAGTCTGAAAACATGAGATCATGTACAAATTGGCTTATTTTGCAACATTTCCCTTTTTAAGCCCAAAGCATTCTGAAAATCTATACATTCTCGATCTCTTAAGGTAAATTATCTTCTAACCTTTAGACAGACTTCTTGGGAATCGATCAGACCCATCTCTGCATCAGTTATGATTATTGTTTGACTCGTTTAAAAACCAGACTCTCAATCAGAAAGCACAATGTACAAAGGAGTGAATATTGTGACTTCATAATACAGTATATAGGAGGTTATTATGAATGATGAGAGTATTTGGAGATATATAGTATTACTGTTTATCTGGTTAAAGATTGTTAATGAATCACTCCTTCTTTATAGAGCTATACTTTGAAAGGTGCCATCTTACCATCCACCTCACTGTAGGATCTGTTTCCTCTCTTTTTATCTGTGAGTGACAGTCTGCCGAGGGCCAAGTGATGTGGTAACATGAGCGAGGATCCAGCTACATCGATACTTCAAACGATCTAATGCCATTACTTTCTTTTAGAGAGCTGGGCTGCACTGAGCAGGGCAGGACTGTGTGGACTTTTTGAGTATAGTATATTTTGAGTATTATTACATGTACTGTAAACAAAATACAAGTATTACAGTAGTCTTATAGATCAGGCATGCAAAGGCGTTGCTGCTTTATCTGTAAAATATCTCTACTAACCTCTGAGTGTTTGTTCTAAAGGTGCACTGTGGAGTGCTGTGGAGCAGTGTCTTCGTGAGTGGATTGTTTTTCGTTTGTAAGTTTAGTGGTACAGCATCAAGAAAATTGGCAGCGCATCAACAAATGCATAAACAACAAAGGTTGCGAATAGCAAACATAAATGAAAAAGAAACGATGTCAAAGATAAAAAAATCCGTTAATGTTTAATGAAGAGAAAGCAACAGTGAAAAACACCTAATGTAAATATGGTTTTGAATTTGTTTACAACGCCACAGTGCACCTTTAGCCTTACACTTTGTAAAAAAGAAAAACTACTTCCTGTGCCAGTAAAGAATTTGAAATTTTGATTTAAGATAGAGCTGCTGTATTCTGAATAGAAGCATAAAGCCATATTGCATGGATTGATGTTTACATGTCATTGACTTTACTATACTGATAGCCATAATTTTACAGTACTCAAGAGCCCAGCTGAATGCAGCCCACTCGCTCTCATTGGGGGTTTCTTACCAGTACATTGTGTGCAGCTTGGTTGGGTTGCGTATATGAGTTAGATAGTGAGTGAATTGTCAGAAATGCCAATACTGTTTCCTGTTGATACATTCCTGAATGTCCCTCAGACTGTGCAGCCTGTTCTTTTTTTACCCCCCTACTCCGCAGTGAAACCTGTGCTTGGTCATATAATGAAAGAGTTATGCCACTGAAATGTAGTGAAATAAAATGAGTAGAGTGTGTGATGATCATGCCTCCTGTAGTTAACATTCGTCTTTGTAGCTATAGGAAAGCTGATGGACAGGAAGTGTGTCACCAAGTTTACCTCAAAAAGTGTGTCACATAATGTAAAGCCAATCAAAAACTGGCCACATTGACCAACATCAAAGTAATAACTCTTCCCTTCTATGGCTGTGTTATTTTCTATCCTTCAACTGAGTGCATGTCAACTGAATGTCCAGTAACTTCTTTGCTGTAGTATTAGGCCATGCTACTCTTCAATGGGTTTAGTGCATTTCTTACCTTCTTTCTTTTCTAGTATTCCTATGAAGCAGACAAAGTAAAATCTATTATATAAAATATATGACTAGAAAAAATGGCATACATGAACATTCACTTTTATGGCGATGTTTAATGAAATATTAATTCTTAATGTATGTTTCAGTAAAATAGCTTTCTCTTCTTATGTGTAGAGACATTGCAGGGATGCAAGTATTATATTTGGTCTTTAAAGAATATCTTGTTGAAATTCGATATGATGTAGAGTGATGCAATTCAATAAAATAATAAAAACCAAAAATTGTGCTTTTGGCTTTGATTTAAAATGAGGGTGGAGATTCATAATGGCACTAAAATGGTTGCTGCAGACTTATTTTATTCAAGCTTTTATTTAATATGACATTTTATTTAAAATGACATTTTGTCTTGAAAAAAGTCTATCATCCTGAATAATACTCAAAAACACAAAAAATTAGGTAAACCACAAGTTTTTATGATTGTTATTATTTATGATGAACATCTTTGAGACAGATTTAAAAAATGTTGGATTCATATGTGGAACCAAGTCCTTGCTGCTGGCTGCTGTTAAAACATGGTACCTTTTTTGGTGTTGTACAGTATTTTAACTACCATGTATGAACTGAATAGTTACATCTATATATAAATAGGCACAAATTTCCAGTGACCACTTATTCTGTATCTCCAAATGCAGCTCTTTTTAGCGTGAGCATTCCCATGGAAACCCAGTATTTATGTGATGTAGTATTTGTGACTGGGCCTCACAATAGGTCTCAGGCCATGGATGAGTGAGTGCAGAGGCATCTCATGACACCTGGTGAGGACCCTTTCAACAGTTCAGTTTGGCCACAGCCATTGGCCCAGAACCACCCCTGACACCCATTCAACACAATAGGCTGAATTTACTTCAGTATCACTAGCTATCAGCATGCAAACCAACTCCAGCCAACTCTATGTCATGATAGGAGGCCACTAGCAGGAATCACAGTTGGTAACTTCATCTTAATAATTAACAAAGCCTCCAGTTTCTCCAAAGTTTCTCCAGCTAACTAACCTTCTAAGCTAAATAATATACTAATTAGTATGTTAATCATGTGTTTCACTAACATACTGCCTGAGTGTCCATATCATCGGCCTTCAACTAAAGGATAAAAACATACACAATACTGCAACACATGGCTTATTTACACACATCAAAATACATGAACAAAATATGGTCTCCTCCCAAATAGTTCTCAACTCAAGTAAAAATAACATACTGTGACAATCTGGGAGAAGGTGGAGCCCTTGTATCATTACTTGGTATGAATGTGGTTGTTTTCCACTGACCGAAGTGTGAAGAGTTTTTTTAGGAAGTAGAACGTACCTAAAAAAAAGAGTAAACAAGGTAAAGGAAATGGAATTCTGTTTTCACACTGTCTCGATGAAAGAAGTGGAAGAGTCAGATCTTTCTGAGGAGCTGCATGATGGCAATGGTGGTGCTCTGGCCGAAGATAAAAGCTCCGCAGATCAGAGTCACCACTCCCCAAACTGTGAGGACAACCCTGAACAAACACAATTAATAAATTAACAAATTGAACATGTAAAGCAAATGATTCAAACAAGTTTGACCAAACAGACAATATATCAAAATAAGAAGTAATGAGTCAAAGAGTTATGGTTCATTTTATTCCAACAGTGCAAAAAATAAAGGGCCAAAATTTTTGAATGGATCTGCTGATATGGGATAGAAAGTAAAGTTAATGCTGTGGTTGGTGTTAGAGAAAAGATCAAGTATCAATAAATAAAGAAAGATATAGAGGGTTCAACCTCTGGCATATTAATGTGCTCAGTTATTTACAGCATAAGCAGAAGTGTGACCAAGGCAGATTCTGTGTGTAGAAATGTATAGACAATGTATAGAATCTTTGACTTCCAATCAGTTGAGATAACAACTTGATGTTAATAGATAATCTGAGGAGCAAGAATCAACCCAATACATATTGTAGACATCTGGCCAAATGTTGGAAACATATTTTAATCTGATCTAAAGCAATGGCCAGGCAAGGTCTTGGAATGACAGGAGGACATCACCTTCATCAGGTGAAAGTAAATTTACTTAAGACACTTCATTCAAAAGGCTAGTCAGAAAAAAAATGGAAATGGAAATAAACATACTGATAAACCCCTATTTAGGCAGTCCAACTTATATTACTAACCAAATCCTTATTTGTCTCTTGATTATTTCTAAGATGTGTATTTATATTACATTAGCATTTAAATTAAGTTTATATTCCCACCTGGTCTTCCAGGACACTGGCTCAGATCTCATGGCAAACACCAGACAGAGTCCTGTTCAAACACAAACATGGGGCTTAAGGGTTGCAACACATGTGACAGAATTATAATCTATAACCAGAGTGTTACCTGGGAAGATAAAGATGAAAAAGGCACTGATGCCTCCGATGACACTGATGACTTTGCTGATGTCAGGCACAAAGATGGCGATGAGCAATGTTACTGTAACCCACATGACTGTCAGAGCATAGCGGCTGCGGCTTTCAAACTCCGCTGTCACTACCCCATAACGGCTCCGCCTCCAACTCAGCAGGGGTTCCTGGACCACTGATCTGATAGGCAGAAATGGGTGTGTTTGTATTCGATGTGTTTTGTAAATTAAACATTGCAGCAAAGTATTTAGTCTTTCATATCAGTTAAAGAATTTTGCATTCACAGGTGAGATTAACTGTAAATAATAGCTTACATTATATATAAGGAGGGAAACTAAATCCAGATCTCCTTGACTGATTTAACTGAAACAGCAAACCCATTTAAAAGGTGTTTTACAAGACTCTATTCCCTGACCTGCCCAGCAGCAGGGTGATGGGATAAATGGTGATTATGGAAACTCCAAACAGCAGCCTAGCGATGACCATTAGAATGTCATCGCTGGTGTATGACATCAAAATGTCGGCCTTTACGTCCTTTCCAAATGTCAGGTACCCATAGACCCCTGCAACAGAGAAAGAGGGGTGATGTTTCTTCATCTTTAACCAGCAACAGCTATAATGCAGCCAAATGTTAAATCTGGCATTTTCAGTATGTGGAGGACATAGTAATAAAAGGCTCTACTGGAAGGTTGCACCTGGCTTGATTGCTAGTATCTGTTTGTTTGAATTCATTGTAGCATAATGACTCCTTGTGTGAATTATATGCACAACTTCCTGTTATTGATTTTCCCAAATGGGAAGAGAATGAGCCACAGGCTAACCTCATTTTGTTAAATAAAACATGTGGGGGACCAGTTTGTTACACCTGCTACCAATGGATGGGATGGACATGAAAATTTGGCCTTGACTAACAGAAAGTAGCATATTTAACTACTTTATTGACTTTGTTACTACAGACAATGAAGTTGTAAACAATCTGAGGAGCTTCATGTTTTAAGGTTGAGACTGAAGGAGAAAATGTGGTCAACAAAAGTATTATTAGCTCACAGCTCACAGCAATCTGTGGCACAAACCGCCTTTTGAACCGCACTGAAATAGGAAAGCTAACAGGCTTTTGGGACAAACACTAGTGTGTTGTAATCCCCCTACATATGAAATCAAACTCTGTGTCCTTCTGGTACTGTTGTCATTTTAAGGACTTGATGTCTTCTCTATGAAAGTTATCATAGCACAACCACAAAAGTCCCATTTTCCCTCATCTGTTTCTGTCAAAGAGCACACACAACATTTTACATTCACTGCTTAAGTTTATGTTTAGTTTCAGACACATTCCTTTCTATTTGTCATCCCCTGATGGGTGATAGAAACTGTACCATTGACATGAACAATCCCTCTTTGTTTTCAGTGCATGTTTGACGCTGATTCAGCCACTTGTTAGCAATCGCCTGCTTTAAAGACGGATGAAACCTTAAAAAAAGTGATTGTTTTTCTAAGTTCTGACTAACACACCATCATAAGCACATTCTCACCATGATGAGTCATGGTCTCACCATCATGGTTTAGCTACGATGTAGACTATGTTCACTATTTTAGTTTTTAATATATTTTAAGGGTAATATTGTACATTAATCAAATTTCACAACTATATATTAGTTGTCATGACATTTCACTCAGAAGCATAATGTCAACTTCTTGAAATTAGAAAAAATATAGGAATCATAAAGGTTATTAAGATAAATCATAAATCCATGACTGTATGTATGCAATCTACATGTGCCAATCTACATACTGTAGACGATCTTAAGATATTTAAATAGATAAGTCAAATGTACTAACCATTTTTCTATTCCATAAATGACTAAAAACCTTAGGGAAAAAGGCAAAAGTGATCCAGTCATTCCCTCTGAAGAAAAGACCTCCCTGTATCAAAACCACTTAAACACACACGCTTTAATTTAGGTTTCACTGTGAGAGGAGAGAGGAAGCAGAACCTTTTCAGACCTGTGAGGGAGTAGATGACAAGACAGAAGATCATTGAGACCACAGAGATGAAGACCCAGTGAGAGAGCCGCTGGTTCTCCATACTGCTGTAGATGGCAATGGATGCCTCATGGCACTAAAAACACAGACACACAGACACACACACACACACATAAGATAGTAAACTTAAAATTAAAAATCAGTGCAAAAAGTGAAGGTTATTATTTGATTACTCCTGTAACTGGCTTAAATTATTAGCTCCTTCTCTGATTTAAGGTGATATCCACTTTGATTTTAGGGTGGAAATTCAAGATTCAGACAAGATAAACTAAGGGAAAAGACACGGCATCCAACATGGAGAGAACGTTCCCGGTGCAGGATGGAAATCCAAATCTCTGCTGGTGCGATGAGCTATGATTAAATAGGGGATTAAATGAAAAGGTTAGGAGTTCTGAGCAACACAATGAAGCAAGTTAAACCATCCCAGCGGTCAGGATACAGGCTCTTGTCCCCACTTAATCCCAGCTGCAATCGTTCATTGTTAAATCTCACTTCTTTATTCCCTTTCACTCCTCTCAGGATCTTATCAGCTTATTTTCTAACCTCCACGCTGCAATCACTCACCCTGAGGGATCGTGTCTTAGCGTGTGTTTGGGGGAAGGACATCCTTCAATCCTTGCACACTTTCTCCTTTTATTGGATCCTGCCAGCTTCTTTCGTTGGTTGCCTTGGCAACTTAGGAAGATACACATCAGTCTATCCTGCTTCAGATTGACAGAATGATCTTTTTCCCACACTCTATCAGACTATGAAATATGTAAAGCTCCCTCCGCTGAGCTCCTGTGGAGTATAACAGCTTCAGGCTGCGCCAGTCAGCTGACCTTCACATTACACTTAAACGCACTAACCTAAGGAAAATGTTCAGGTTCTAAAGATGAGAAAACAGAGTATCACTTTAATACCTGCCATTAGAAAAAAAGTGTGTGCTATAGCATTTAATTAACCAAAGTTATAATAGATCAACAGCTTTTGGCTTGTCCCTTCAGGGGTCGCCACAGGAGAACATGTTCCTCACGTTGATTTGGCATGTGTGTTAATGCCGGATGTCCTTCCAGCCACAACCCTCCCATTTTTTTATCCAGGCATGGGACCGGCACCAAGGTTGCCCTTAGTGGCTGGGTGGGGCAACACCTGATGGGGTGGGATTTGAACCCGCTGCCTTCTGTACCAGCCACCAGGACCCCTCACTCTCCTAAAAACTCTAATGAAATCTCAGGATGTATTAGGTTTCATTTTATTTGCCCAGGTTTTTAGATATGAGATTTTTGCCTCCATCCCAGTAAAATATGTTATTACTAACTTTATTTTGAAAATGTAGCCGTTATTTTTCTTTCCTGATTCAGGTTCCTACTTACGCTGGAAAATCCACCAATGTCACTGTAACCTCAAAGAAAAGTACATTGAGAATGGGTGTACCATGGAGCACTTTTTGGGTATAGAAGTTAAAACTTCTGTCAATAAATGATGCCTTGGACGTCTAAATGTCCTAAAGAAATCATCACGAGGTGATGGATAAATCTGGAGAAAATAAATAGAGGGAATAGAGGTGACACCTCCAATTTTTTATTTACAAATGCATATTTCTTAATTAAAACAGAGCATCGTTTGTTGGTTAAATGTGACTATTTGTCACCTGTATAGTCTATGTATAAGAAAAGAAAGGATTTTAGCCTACATGATGATTGTAATGTGAAGCCCTAACTTATATGATGAGATTGTAGCTCTAGATAACAAACATAAACGTATTCTGTACTGTCCTGTGCTTGTAACTAGGCTGTAATTTCAAGCTGTCAGAAGTGTACTTTTGACCCAGCATGTGGAGGCTAATGTACAATGGCGCAATTTGTAATTAAAGTAAGATCACGTCAGGGTAGTACATTTATTAACCGAAACTTCCACATCCTCAAGCATCCTCAACAGAGATTTAGTGAAAAACATTCATCATCACACAATGAGGATAAAAGAAAAAAGATGCATCATCCCAGAGCTCCACAAACACATCAACACATCAGATGTGAGACGAAAGTTCAAATTTGTTGAACTTTGACCTGAATCCTTAGTGACCTTTCTAAGCTCAGCCAGTGGCTAAAGGAAACTTCAAGTACCTCAATTAAAAGAATGTCTGACATTTTGGGAAACACCTAATTGCTTCCTTGCTGAGATGTGTAGCCTGCCAGTGCTCTCAAGTCTGTACTCTACATGGGAAACTAGCATCTGCAGAAAAAGATCTGCTTAGCATGAGGACAGCAAACTCGGAAAAACAGGTAGCCTGAGTCTGTCCAGAGGTAACAAAATCCTGCTACCAGCACAAATAAAGATCACTATTTAACTCCTTGTGTTTTCTTTGACCTGTACTAAGATGAAACTCAGTAACTAATGTTTTTTTTTAGTTATGTTCAATTTAACTTTGTCAATTCTGTTTTATTTATATAGCGTCAATTCACAACAAAATCTCCTCAAGACAATTTACATAATAAAGTCAAGACTGTGCAGATTTATTGAGAAAATCCAACAATACACCTTGAGCAAGGACTAGATGTCTGAGGGGAGAAGAAATGTCCTGATCAGGTTTTTTAGACCTGTGTGTATGTGATACAGAATGCAATCCAATACTTACATTTTCGGAAATGCTAAATAAATTTACATTTGAGCTGTAAAGAGGGAAGATGTCGAAATCTCTCACACTGTTGGGAGTTTCTGAGACTAGTAAACCGCTCAGCCTACTTAAAGTAGTGCACTACAGAGGTGTTACAGAGTGTTGCTACTTTACTCCATAAACAATCTTCAGCTAAATACTAAGCCCATTCTAATTTTAATTTTTCACCTATAAACTGAGAAATTGTAACATTTAAAAATTCATGGTAGAGCTGCTGTATTGAATGGTATTACAGTTTACGGGCGTACCTAATAAAGTGGCCAGTGAGTGTATTTATCTTGTTTATGTGTTATAATTTTATTTTATGGTACATGAAAGTTTATTTCACAATGAAAGACAATTAATTCAGTCTTGATTGTCTGACAAAATGCAAATTAATTATTTTCCATTTAATTAGGACAAAATCAATGCATACAATAAAAACAAATACCACTCATAAGTGTAATAACTACCTCTCCAGCATTACCAAAGCATGGTGTTGCAAACACATGAACCTCAAATGGTCATCAATGAATACATTTCAAACTGTACTCACTTGGAAACCAAAGCAGATGACGGGAACGACGCTGAACATCGAGGCCCAGGAGCCGTTCCTTCAAAGAGACAGGAGGACACGCACAACAGAGTCATTTTCTGAAGTTCATAAATGTCGCAACACAGAGGACAAATAGACTATTGTTAGGGATCCATTCATAATGCCGTGACATTTAGTGCCACTTTGCCACAGAGTTCAGCTGTCAATCACAGCCGCACAGCTGAGAGGAGCAAAAGAGGTAAGTCAGTGAGGCAGACGGTGTCACAACTGTGTCACAGAGGTTTAAGATGAGGACAGAGCAGGTTTGATCTATTTTGTCTGTTCTGCCCGAATTCAGAATAGATTTCCTGAAGCCTTGTTGATGACCATGTTTGCTGGAAGCAGGATCATAACATGGAAGTAATCTGGTGTTAAAGGAAATTTTCATAGAACTTACATAGGCTGTTAAACATTTACTTTCTATACGGTAAAATGTAAAAGTACAACTGAAAATCATAGACACATCTAAGAAACTCTGCTTCCAATAATATAAAACTGAGAAAAGCACCAAATAATTAAGTTTGGATCATGAAATTATCATTTTTAAATTCTTATTTGTGTCTCTTTTTCAGTTTATCCTATTAACTCGGGGACACCACAGCAGATTATGTGGTCTGCACGTTGATTCAGCACTGGATGCGCTTCCTATTGCAACCCATCCAAAATTTATACTGGGCTTGTGACATGTGCTCAGATGTGTGTTGGCCTGCATGACCTCAATTTTGAATTTTTATAGTTATTAATGTTGTACAGTTATTAAGTGTCAATTCACTAATGATTCAGCCAACTAAAAATCAACAAACCATACTGAACTTGTCTGATAAGAGTGAACCTGGAGGCAGTTAGCTTAGCTTAACATAAGGGCAGGTAATGGAGCAAAAAGGCTGTCTCTATCTGCCTCAGTTTTCTCAAATTTTCTGTACAGAAGTAGGTGGTAGCAAATGATTTCAAAATGCCAAAAAGTAAGACAACTTGATCTAAAAACAGCGATGCTAAGTATATGATTATTATTAATTATTAACACTATTGTGGAACCACTTTGTCTGCAGTTCACTATCCACTATGACCAGAGCAAGCCGAATTTTTGGATTCTTTGGTCTCAACATTTGTCCCCCTCCTACACTCACACAATCTGACACATACCCAGTGCTGTAGAGAGGGGCGATGGGAACCCGAACAGCAGGTGTGGTGTGGTATCTTATGATGATGGCTATAGTCAAGTAGGTTGCAGCCAGAGTACCCAGAACACTGAGAGAACAGAAAACACCAAGATTAACTAAACCCTGTGCATTGGACATTTTGGAAAGCAAAGTATGTAGCACCAAAGGAAACTTTGTGGAGTATTCAAAATCAAAAGGTGCCCAATAAATGTGATGCCATTCTGCACATTAAATTGTATTATACTGTATTTTTGTGCATTAAGCATGTCAACATTTATTATGGGACTCCTGACCTGATGTATTTCTGAATGCTGATCTCTTTGGGGATGGACAGCGGTAGGATAAGGAAAGTGCAGAGGAGCACCACCGCAAAGTGCTGGTCTGTGTAGAAGTGGTATGGCATCTCTGACTCCGGCAAACCCGTCACCAACTCATACAGGGAGCCACACACTGAGACAACACATAGACATATGAAATGCAAGCACATAAGTCAATATTCACTGGACGATTTTAGTTTGCATTATCAATTTATGGGAGTGGCCTAACATCAGTCGTCATTTCATTAAAAACTAAACCATACTCTTCATCCAAGAGGAGAAAAAAAACAAGCAAGGTCAGAGGATCCCGTCTAACATAGGAAGATGGGAGATTGTAACCAACTACATTTTAATTAAGAGAGATAGATAATTGTGTGGAGCCACAACAACATAATGCCAAGTGTCGCAAACATTTATGGATTCCACTAAGGGTGATTACAGAAATATCTCATATGGGTTATTTGCAAAAATGAATATCAATGTTGATGCTAAGAAACATATAAGTAAAAAGCACAACATTTATTGTCCAACTTACACTTCTCTAGCTGGTCGTTCACTATGACCAGAAAGGCCACAGCGATCATGAAAAGGTTGAAGACAAAGCAGATCTCACACAGCTGACCAATTGCTGGACCGCACACCTCCTTTACCACTGCCTGGTAGGTGCACTGGCCACTGATGGACGAGGAATAGCCTAGGATGATCAAACCACTGATCAGGAACACCAAGGAGATCTGAGTGGATGAAGATTGAGATACAGATGAGGCAAAGGGTATTAATCTGTATTCACATGCTGAGGGTTAATCCCAGTGTTTTCTGTAATGTCTGTTTATACATCTGTGCAGATGCATTTTTAAGTTTTCGTTTCCTTACATGAACACACTGAATTGCTATTAAAGTTCGATATCAGTTTGATAGCATGCAGCTCTTAAAGGCTACAAATGCTAGTGTGTGCTCTGGATGCTGCAGGATTAAGATACAAATAGACAAGGAAAATTAACCACATAAACCCAGCACTATGAACTAATATTCTGATAAGAAGCAGTGAGCTACTTTCCTCTGATGAGAGAAAAGTTTCTTCAGTAAAAATAAGAAAAGCACCTACACAGCCTAAAAAGTGAGAAGAGACCAACAGTGTGAAGAGGAAGCAACCTTCAGGTTTATCGATCCCAGCTGAACAGCTATTAGGTCCAAGTTTGGAATTAGTCATTGAATGACATCAATTATGCAAATAAAATGAAGGTGGAAAACACCTGGGAGTGACTTTGGACAGTGTGAAAAAAGTTTAGACACATAAGTCTGATTCAATTAAATGTTTCTCTCCAGTATCCAGCAAAGGGAGTTTATAGGTGCTAAACCATGCCAGAGCTCTTTTACAATGCAAAACAAGCTGCAGCTTTCTTCTGGCATCAGAAGAGATGATACTTCAGCACTATATTTTATATTGCTTTTATTGATGATATTAATTATATAACCCTCATATAAGTATGAATATTGATTTAATAAGCAGTGCAGGGCATCATCTCATCTCAAGATGTAGAGGTAGAGTTTTAGAGAAGGGAGCTGTGTGACCCAGCTCTCTCAAAATTTTAATTTAATCCTTTTCTTTGTCAGGAAATCTATCGTTTTTCTGTCATACGTTTACAAAGTCCAAGAGATGCATTAAATAATTAAATGTTTGAGCATCAATATTTGTAGTCACAGTAGGTTAAAAGCATGTGTTGTCAAAGTAACCATAATGACACGAACTTTTTAGACTGGTTGCTAATCTGCCAGCTTGTTTTGGTGATTTCCTGCCCCCTAGTGGTATAAAATAACCAATGCAGCTTTAAATAAAATAGGACTGTTGGGTCATGTTTTCATTTTAAGAAAATCAGGTGTTTTCATTTTACATTCAACTTTGGAATGAGACAGGCCATGGTAACATGTTGCTTTCCACTCAAACAGCCTGCAAGAAGCCACCAACAACCACTGAAGCATGTGGAAAGGGTACATAGAGTATTACAGACAACAACAGGAGGGATGCAGAATACCCTTGTATCCATCCTTTCTGATGTTCTGAATACTTTCCTCGCTTTGAGTCATCCAACTCTTCCCACAGCACCAGGTCCACACCCCCTCCAGGTGAGCTGCCCTTCAGTGTGTCTATAGTGGATGTGAGGAGGTCAGTTGGAGAGGATTATTCCACATAAAGCAGAAGGTTCAGACAACATCCCAGGATAGTTTCTAAGAGAGTGGCTCAGAGATCACTGAGGGGCTGACAGAAATTTTCAACACTTTTCTGTCCCAAGCTAAGCTGTTTGTTTCAAGAAGCCCACTATTGTCCTGGTGCCTAAAAACAGAGCAGTGAAAAGCATGAATGGCTGGTGTTGGCACACATAAAGGACCCACACCTGTATGCCTACAGGAAGACCTACTGTAGTCTGTCCTATGCAGTGTCAGCTGTCATCGAGCAGTGGTTATGATGTCAGGCTGCTCCTTCTGCTCCTTCTGCTCCTTCTGGACTTTAGTTCTACATTTCTTGTCATCATTCCACATTTGTCAATAAACTGCTTCTGTTGCACCTGAAACCATCTCTCTGCTATTGCATGTTGGACTTTTTGACAAACAGGCCACAGTCTGTTAACATCCATAGTATCTCATCCTCCACCATCTTACTCAACTCCAGCTCCCTACAAGGGTATGTCCTGAGCCCCTTCCTGTAAACGATACTCGCAAACACAGCTAGAATAATTAGGAGGGCTCACCTGGTCTCAGTCCTTTGGTGCTGACTGTCATTTACTGGTGTGTGTGGTAGAGAGCATCCTGAGATATCATCGTCTAATATGGTAACTGATATAGATATATAATATGGACACCACCCACCCAGAGCACAATCTTTTCACTCCGCTCCCCCCAGGTAGAAGACTGTTTAGCCTTAGAGCTTGGACAACAAGGCTGAGGTGCAGCTTCTTCCCTGGGACTGTAAGACTAATGAACGTAGTGAACTGCTTGCCCTACGCTCTTTCACTGAGTGATGCTCTGTAAGTGGTTTGATCTGTAGGGCTTTACAAAGGTAGAAGAATTTTAAAAAGCAGCGTGAACAGGCTCCTATGTCCCCTCACCCACAAGGGGCACAGCCACAAAAAAAACAATAACTTGGGAACTTAGTACACATGACTGAAACAGAGAGGGCTCAATCAAGCTGAGCGGGAAAGTGATGAAGAGCTAAGGTTTTAAAGTGCAATAAGAGTTTAGGGTCGGGCAAAGTTGAAAAAGATTGTTAGTGATTACACCCCATATGTGGGCAACAGGAGAAAAGTCAGACTGCTAAGGGCTAAAGTCAATCTAAAAGATGCTGAGATCAGTCATCTGCTGTCTGCTGGAACAGACAACAATCTCCTCAATGCAGTGGAGCCTCTCAGATCAGCTGCAGCTCCCCCACAGCAAACTTCCATTATAAATATATTTAAAAGTTAAACTCTACTTTTGATAAATGACAGTTTTGCGGCACCTTTTCTTATTATCTCATATTTCTAAATATTAATAATAATATTGAAATAAGAAACACCCACCAGCTCCACAGTGACTGCGCTGCGGATGCCCCCGGCTCTCTCGAAGGCCCAGGGGAAGTTGAGGAGCCCGGCGCCCAGGGCGGATTTTAGCATGATGAAAATGGCCCCCATTGAGCCAAGCCGAGGCCCGGAGACCACATCCAGCGAGGGTTTGGCTGAGGCTGAGGCCAACAGGCTGATGCTCTCTCTGGCTAGCTCCTCCATGCGTCAACCGACGGGAACACACACACATAAACAGGCATACACATATACACACAGGCTACATACGAACATACACTAAGCCCAGGAGCCAGATTAGCGCTTAACTACTCTACTGTTCACAGTGCTATGTGGGTAGGAGGCCACTCACAGAGAAAGGTGAGGAGCATGGAGGGTGGAGGGTGGAGGGTGGAGGGAGGAGGGAGGAAGGAGGAAGAAGGAAGGACAAGGGATGGTGGTTCTGATGGAAGGGGGCTGCTGCCTGGACATAAATGGACGCCCTCAGTTTTTCCGTGAAATGTTTTCATGGCAGTTGTGCTAATGCTCTAATAATTTATTATCCATGATTAAACTTTATTATCTTCTGCCATTAGAATTCTTCAGTATTATCTTTGCACACTAGTTTCTGTGTTGTGGTCTTTCAGAAGATCTTTTTAATTGTCATTGTTTGGCTACTCTACAAATACAGCAGACATTAAAAACCATAAAAAGTGAAGATTAAAAAATCTCTATTGATTTACATTAGAAGAAGACATTATAAAAAATGTTTTACATAAATGCTACAGTACAATTACATACAAAATTGACTTTACATTATAACCTGATCATTGATATGTTACGCAGTATGTATGAGTGATTATGAGTATTTACATTACTGTGTTACTGTTCATCCGTATCTTTAAAGTTATGGCTTTTCTGACCTGTTTTTAAAATGCATTATTGATGCTAATTCTGTCTTTATCCTTAATTATACAACTAAGAACACACACCTTGAGCCTACACCTGGAGAGGATGTCAGCATTACTCTTGTAGCAGGAAGCTTTAGACAGGATTTAGACGCACACTGATTAACCTCAGCATGAACTAAACATCACACTAACAGGAACTCTGTATATGTGTGTTCACCTTATAAATATCACTGAAACAGGTGCAAAACAAACACGTGCTGTTTTATATCTGAAAGCTGTTTCAGTAGAGCACATTTGACAGCTGTGATCCAAAGGAGGTTACATCTGGATTTACAGGTGCGGCCTGTAATACAATGCCTGGATTTAATTAAACTGCAAACATATAGTATTATCTTTGGGTCACACCATAAGGTTATGTTATAGTCAGCATTATTCCAAGTGTATTTATACTACAACCCATTAAACACATTCACTGTACTCAGGGGATCTTCCTTTCAGTGTATGACTTTAGAAACCTGTTAGCTGTATCAGTGATGATTTGATAGAGTTACTTTAAAAGGGGTAAATCTTTAAGCATTCACTTATTTTTAGTTATGCATTTTGAATTAATATTAGTAGATCTGTTTTTCCATTATGTATGTATCTGTACAAAAAAAGCCAAATTAAATCAACCATCATTCAATGTTCTAAAAAAACAAAAGGTGAAAATTTCCAAGGGGGTAATTATTTCTATTTCGATTACATAACACAGCAAAGAGCAGCAAAGATGATGTAAGACGTAAGATGTAAGTCATAATCAACTAAACCAACTCATAATCAACTAAACCATCTTATCTTAGAGTGAGACTCAAGATCAGATTCATCTCTGATGAAACAAATCTGACTGTGCCCCAGGCTTTAAAAAAGAAGGGGTATGAATCTTAGCTCTGTGACATGGGGCAGAATAATAAGGAGTAGGTCAGATGAGGAAATGTTTTGCACATGCATTACTCATTTCTAACAGGTCTTACCTCGGAGGACAGGATGGGGGATGGATCTGCAGCACAGTGTCCTATCCATCAGTGTTTTCTGTTTTGCCAGGACAGTTATGACAATTTACTATAGTTAAGGCTAAATGGAAATGAAACTGCTGCTCGCGCATTTCATCCTTCTGTCCCCCTCATCATTTTCTTTCGACTTAAAAACTTTGTATTGTGACATCAACACAAAGAGTATGTGTGTGTATGAGTCATCTGCTGTTTGTCCTGGAAAGAGACATTAACATGAGACAGAAATATTCTGAAAAGCTGATAAGTATGGTAGTCGTACAGGCCCATCAATGTGTAAACTTAATCCACAAAATTGATTTGTTGGCTAAAAAAGTTTGAAAACCTTTTATTTGATTTAGAAGAAAAAGCATAAACACCACCTTATTTCACTCGTGAAATTGGGTTTCTGACTTTTAATTTCATGCATGAAAATGAAAAAGTTACAGAAATCAATTTCCTGCAGCACAGTCACAAAGTAAAAGATTGTACCCTGTAGGTTAAAGCCAGCTCTCTGATGGAAACGAAGGGCACACAGTGAAACAGGAAGTAATTTGCTCATTTGGATTCAAGCCTTCTATTTACAATTTAAAGAAACACAGAGTAAAGGAAATTAATCTCCTAAATTCGCTTTGAATATTAGTGAGCCACCACCAGGATTAGATATGAATATAAAGAATAAAAGGAATGATGATGGATGATGTTGGACTGTTAAGGTTTTGCACGCGGAATATTTGCCCATTCTAGCTGGATATCAGATTTTAGCTTTAACAGTTTGTGTGAACCATTGTCTGACTCTCCTCTTCATGATGCTCCTTACATTTTCACTAAGAGACAGACCTGGAGTAAAGGTGGGCCAGTCAAGCACATGCATTGCGTCTGTAAAGGCACGCTTTAGAGCCCAAGTCTTTTCCTGCTAAAATATTCACTGATTTACCAGGAAAAGATGTTACAACAATGGCAGCATGTGTCTCTCAGGAAAATACACCTTCACCTATACTGTATGTAAGTCACACTGAGATTTCCTGTGATTTGTTTCCATTTAACCTGCTTACTCAGTCGTATTTTACCTCTGTCACAACTTCTGTGTTGCAGGCATCAAATTATAAATTTGGATTCTATTTGATTATTTCTACTATTTTAGAAAATGTCCTAAAAATTTTGGAAGTGGGGTTTAGTTGACATTTTTTGTGAAATTTCTTAATAAGAGTATACAGGACGGGCATTGTAGTAACTCTGATGAGTTTTAATTAGTGCAGTGCTTTGGTTAATGACCAAAAATTAAAATCTAAAACTAAAGACATTTGAATGAAATACAGACAAACCTCAACTTGTGATCGTGCCAAGGTCATGTCACCATTAGTATGTTTTTTTTTTTTCTAAATTTAACAATGATTTTTGACTGATGTAGGGCATCTGTATTTGCTCTGTTTCAGGGACTTTCATATCAGTACGCTGATGTAAGAGTGATGTAAAAGTGTGAAAAATCTGACTTCTGCAGTAGTAATTAGTGTTTCTTCACAAGAAGACTATTTATAAGTGGAAAAATACGAATTAATGTAAATTCGGCCTATATTAACATAACAGATTAAACTGAGATGGTGAATATGAAGATCATCAGTTTCATTGTGAGCCATGGTAATGTGCTGACAGTAGGATTTAGCACAAAGCTCCCAGAAAAGGAAAATGATTGTCTGCGCCTGGTTTTTCAACATTGGAATCTTATTTGAGTCCAAGTCATGTGAACTCAAATCTCATGACACCTAAACATTTGTTCACTTAATCACTAAGGCTTTCCCAAAAGTCATGAAAGGAGGGGGTGTGGAGGAGAACCGATGAAAGGAGAAAAAGAAGGGGGGTGGGGTGGGGGCATGAACAGGTGAGACATGAGCGGAAGCAGGAGTGTAGATGTTAGACAGAAGTGGTTACGGAGAGGTACAGGCTGGTAGGACCTAAGGAACTAAAAATTCTGAGAGGTGGTGAGCTTCTCAGCTCAACTCAGAGCCGCCCCGGTGTCTCTTTCAGCTGCCCATCTAGGATGTGAATGGTCCGTCTGATTGGCCCGACAGGAAGTCCTGGCCTCTGGGAACTGTGCAGGGAAGGAGGGCATGTGACCTTCACTCACCACCAGCTTTCCTAAATCTTGTTAGCGCAGCTAGCTTTCTTCACAGTCATTTCCCAGTTTCCCAAGGATCTAAGTGAGATTAGTTCTCCAGTGGGGCCATCATCCAAGAGGACAGGTGACAGATTCACAGGCTGATCTGGCCTATTAGGCTTGGATAAAGGCCCAAAGCTGAGACCCCCGAGCACACCAGCGCACATCACCTCTGATGAAATCAACCTGCATCACTGAATTCAGCCCAGAAATGGAATTAGTCCATTCACTATGTTATTATGCGAGACAAAGGAATGCAATTATTCCCTCTCAACAATCTGCCAAGGAGAAAATGCATTTCACAACCTGAGGAGTGAAAAAGAACTAGCTTGTGTCCGGTTTAACCTTCACTTTTTTCAGCATTTTACACTGAAGTGCTGGTGGTGACTGCAGCCAAAGGCTTTGGCAGGTTTCCCACTGCTTTGAGATGCCAACAGTGCAGCGCTGAGCAACTACATCTGACTGCTGGTGCTGACTAACCAATTTCCAGTTGTTTCTTCATTTCAACTAGATATAAATAATTCAGTTTAATTATGACTACATATCCTAGTCCTAGGACATAAAACACATATTGTACACATATTTTTGCACATCATTAAACCTCTGCCTTCTATCCATGATTGCACTTGCCTACAATTGAAATTTTCTAAATAATGATAGTGAAATAGCTCCAAGTGTTGTGTGTTTATGATGTAACTACTAATATGCTGTACAGACATTTCCTGGTTTTCTATAGATGTTAGTCATAAAATGTGTCACAAATATCAACCAAACACAACACTTTCTTCTGAGCTTCAGCTTGCAGACAGCCACATTGACATTATCCTGGAGGACACGTGTCCAACTCCGGGCCTGCTGCAGCCCTTCTTATTTTCCAACCAGCATTGCACAGACCTCATCTTTCAGCTTCTGATTGAGTGAACACACCTGATCCAGGTAATCAGCAGTGGGTCATGCAAGGGTAGATGGAAAACAAGCAGGGAGTTTGACACTCCTGCAACACGTTGATAAACTTTGGAATTCATTTTGGTCCAGGTCCAAAGGCAGCAAAGCAGCCCCAAATGATGATGCTCCCTCTGTACTGTACTTCCCTGTTGGAATGATGTTTTCTTGACAGTATGCTGATCTCTTTCTACAGTTTACTACATGTAATGCTAGTGTTTTTCACAAACAGTTATACTTTGGATCATCTGTCTACAAAACATTTTCCCAGTAGCATTTTGGAGTTTTAAGGTGGACTTGGACAAACTTTGGCATTTTTGCAGAATGTTTTGCATGTGGTTGACTCGTGAACAGAGATGCTAACCAACTCCAATGTGTCTTAACCCTTTAGCGGTTAATCCAGGGGTCTTTTTTAATTTACAAACATTCTGCCTTGTGCATTTGGGGTGATCATGGCTGGGTCATATAGTGATTAACCATAATACCAAATCATCCATGTCTAACTCTGGACTGATGAATAGCTAAAGTGAGATGACTCTGTAAACCTTCTCCAGCTACATGCAAATCAACAACTCTTGATCATAGGATTCTTTTTTGTGTGACACATGTCTCATATAAGATGAGGCTCCTGTGAATAGCACACAGGCACAGTTTGAGTGTTTTTATATGTGGTTCTAAACCACAACCTACATTCTCAATTCATAGATTGAACTGCAGTTTTGTTAACGCCTGACTCCAGTTGATGGTTAGTGACATCAGGAGCTTTGTGTTGCCGTTACTTTCTACCCCATCACTTCAGTACAGACATGAAAGATCGCAAATGTGTTTTATTGGCTTAGAAATATTTTGTTTGTTGATATTTGTGACTTTAGTGAAGATCAGATCACATTTCATGCCCAACTGACACACACAAAAAAAAAAAAACAGGAAAATGCAAACAGTGCCATTACGTTTGCTTTATGGCTTTAAGTTGGGAGTTGTGCTCGTGTTCATAGGTACTGACTCAACTTTCTGAAATCACTGAAAAAACACATGGATTTCCATCCAGGGTGGAAACAATTGTTTCCAGAAGGAAAAAGAATACATGAGGCACCCTCGTAAGCTTGATCTGTTTTTTACGAACCCTTAAAAACAAGTTTTACTGAGCCCTGCAGTCAGCATATCACTTGAAACAGCAAACTTGAAATAGATGTGGTCTAGCCTTGAGGTTAGAGCCTTTGTATAAAATTTGTTTTAATTTTTGTTTCAAAGTCACAGGACTGAGTTCAGACTAAACATTCAAAAACAAGCCTACCAAAAATAGAGCTAAAAGACCCTTTTTGGTAAAACTGCTGTCATAGCATTATTTTTATCCTATTAGAAATGTGGTTATGACTACTGTATAAATGTTTGAATGATGCTACATACATGTTTTGTAAGGTCATAGTGACCTTTGACCCAAAAATTCTAAACAACTCATCCTTCAGTCCAAGAGGACATTTTGCAAATATTTCCTAAAGGTGTTTTTGAGATATCAGTTTCTTGAGAATAGGGACAGATACACAAACAGCGGGTAAACAATTTATATGAAAAAGAATAAACAACATCAATTTGGTAATGCTTTTTTTAATTGATGAGATATATCTGAACAAATGAGCCTGTCAGGAGACGTAATGAAGGACAGATGCCTGGACAGAGTTCATTCATTTTAGAAAATATAAAAACAATGCAAAGACTGATTTTAAACCGATATCAGCAAAACAAGAAGTTGATCATTCAATGGCTCTCATGTTGGAGATGTTTACAGGTCTGTAATTTGGGTGTGTTTCTCTTAATATGTATACCAGCTGTTGTCTTCTGAAAGTATTTTGCATTTGAGTTTGTAGTAGATTTCAGATTGTGTGTTTTAGGGAACCAACAGTTTTAATAAATATTAAAGTCAGAAAAGTTTCATTCATAAAGAAAGTTTGGTCAAAGAACAGAGAAGGAAATGTTGACAACATGTCTGAAACAGGCAGTTTTTTTAGATCCAGGCATGTACTGTGTGTTTTACATCGTGTGTAATGGTGTCTAATATTGTTCGTTAGTCCACAAACACACAAACAGTCTGGAACGGACAAAGAGGCACAAAAAATGTTTCAGCATCCAAGCACCGCCTGGAGTCCTAGTGAGTTCACCATCCGGCAGGCTTCCGATTAAAATCAAACCGTCTGATGATTTCCTCAGCCGACCATCATACTCCATGTTATTCCAAATTAGCTTTTTTACATGAGCTGTCTTTTAACAGTCTCATCAGTTCTTCAGTTCAAGTTGCAGTCAACGTTAAACCGTGGGGTTTTTCCCAGTCGTCGTCTGCTGTTGCTGGAGGTAAGTGGGCCGTTTGATGCGAGGTTTCCTGCGCTTGGGTTTGCTCTTGGCCTTGGTGAGCTGAACGACAAAAAAAGACAGGACCACCATCGCTCCCAGAAAGGCGAAGACAGGGATAGTCTGGCCCACTTCTTGGTTGTAGCGACCAGGCATTATCCCTGAAGGGGAAGATGACAGAGGTCACAGGAATTTTTTCATTTAAATAAATGATCGTTGTCTACCTAAATTTATGCTCTGTTCACTCTATTGATGACAATCTTGTCATTTTATGGATTCTCTCATCTCCAGTTGTATAATTAATGGTCTTTAAATACATTAAAACTAATGAGTGGAAACTATTTTTGTCCTTCCACACCTTACATTATTTCCAGTGCAAAAGGTGTTGATTGACTGGCTGGGTAAAATTAAAACATCCTCCATTGTTATTTAGAGTAAACAGTAAAATTACAGCTCTGAAAATAATTTAAGAGATTTCTAATACTAAATTACTTTTGTTCTTTTACCTCCAGGGATGTCCCAAGCTCCACTCTCCCCAGGAGACAGAGGTCTGACCTGGGGACGGTACACCCTCACGTTTGGCAGGGCCACTTTGTCCAGATCCACAGAGAGAAGCTTCTGGTGCTTCCAAAGGTTACTGAGAGCAAGAAGGGAAGTGAACAAAGGGATGGTAGAAAAGTGTCTGCATGTGTTTACTGTGCATTAGTCATTTATGATTGGTGGTTTTCTTCAAGTGTCATTGTATTACTATATTATACAGTTGAATAAAAACAATTACAAACAATTGCATCTCCTTATGCTAAAATGGCAGGAGCAAAACCATGACTTGTTTTTTTGACAACATAATATTTATTTCACAGTTATCTATTGCAATCGTTTCTTTATCATCAGAATCAACAGAGTCTTTTTTTAAAGCTCAGAACACCTGATTTTACATATAAAAGTTAGTAGAGGGTTTCATTAAGGGTGGATGCAAACTTTTGCACGCATAATATTTATTATTCTACTATAACTTTTTTTTATGACCTCCTTGACCATTTTTGTTACTTCTGATGCAGAAACATTATACTAGGTGACTGCATAAATTATGTTGATTAAATAAAATCTGTTTACTCTTTTTGCCATTTCAACATATAGGGATGCAAACCTTTTCAGTTTTAAAGCAATACATGCCACTTCTCTTATGAAGTGAAGAATATTGTAAATATTGACAGTGTGAACAAATGGAAAATACATTATGTAAGAAATATCACATGTGGGTTGTTGGCATGAAAAGAGAAAACTGACATCAGCTCATGCAAATACAAACATTATTAGCAGAAAATCTGAAGAAAATGTACTGTAATGAATGTACTGCTCAGGTGACAAGTGAACTCTGGGAAATGTAGTAGGTATTTTTCTCAACATATGGATAGATACAGAAATAGTAAAAAAAATAAAAAATTAAAATAGGTGCGATAAGACATTTTAGCACTACCTGGGCGCTGTCTCATTCACGGGCTGGGGTTTTGCCCAGGAAAGGTGGGGGCAGGCTGGTAGTGGGCGAGGTTTAGGATCTCCTAAGTGGGCTTCCAGAACCTTTGAGTAACGGTAAAGATGGTTGCCTGGAGCAAAACATGGAAGGGTGGCAAGGATGCGGAAGGAAGAGGATAAAAGAGCAATTATGCAAAAGATTTCATGGTAGCTGTGTGGTGTTTCTTTTCCTGTTCAAGATGTATATACATGGTGAAATATAGGTTTAAATCTAAATCTAAAAATGTACTTTATAACCTTTTTTTTTGTAACCTTTTTGTATGTAAATGTACAGTGTAACCTTCATACCTTCCAGTCTCTGTGGCAGTGGGTGTTCAATGCCTGTAGGAGGTGCTACCCTGCTGTGAGAGTGGCTGAGGCTGGGGGGGGTCATACTGTAGGAAGTATACTGAAGGAGAGCGTCTAGCAGCCAGAAACAATCTGACACACAGATCACAAACACAACCAAATATTACCCATTCGTTCCCCAGTGATGTCCCCATTATTCTACAAAGAAAGTGCAACGACATTGACACTTCTACACACACTAAAGAGAGGCTACCTTTTTGCCTGTGGCTGTCATCTATACAGTTAGAATCTCCATACAAAGCAATACGACCTCCACCTTCAGATGGCGTTTGGTACAATCCCAGGATAGGAACTCTTTCCACTACTGCTGTCTCCTGTTTTAACACTTCCAGCCCTGTGAAAACAAACACAAAACACACACATGTTTGATCTGAACTAAGGCACACAGATTAAAAAGTACCCAGTCAGCCTGCATAGCTGTGCCACAAAAAGCTTAAAAGTTTAGGAGAGGTGCTGTTACCTTGGTCTTTTAGGTTCTTGGCTATGACTATTCCATCTTCCGGAAAACGGGCAATGCTGCAGCCTGAGGCATAATACACTTAGAGAGAGAATCACAAAAATAGTGAGGGATAAAACACCTACAACACCAGAAAATTAGAGTATCGCTACATGTGTATGTCTTACTGTCATGATCGGCCAAAGTGAAGTCTCCCTCATATAGTCCGTCACTGAAAGCCATCCCCCACACTGAGATAAGGTCGTTCAGAGCTGGTACATTAGCACCCCCTGTGTCCGGCATCCACCACTGCCTGTAGGTCACATCACAATTCATTTAGTCTACAAAAATTTAAATTTATTTAAAAAAAACAAAACAAAACAAACCAACCAACCAAAACAACTTAACTTTAAATTTAACATCCACAACAAGCATAGGATTTATATTTTCACAGAAAGTGAACTTATTTTAAAATAACTCCTGTTTCTCAACAGGCTGAATAACCCAAAAAAATAAAAAAATAAAAAATAAAATCACAAGAAAACAAAATGACTCCACATTATCAGTGAGTTTATAAAATGAAAGTCTAAGTTGTTAATACAGCTTTTTTCTATTTTGTTTAATTTGTCCAGAAAAGGCATCTGTCAGTGAGCAGCTCTCAAATCAACTATTTGAGAGAACCCCACCATCAATTAAAAGTGAATTACTACGCGTAATGTTTTGAAGCCATAATAACTATATTTAACTGTATTTAAGACTTTTAATCCTGTTGATATTGTGCAACAGCTTGGGAGGGATAGGAAGAAAGCAGCAAAGAGTGGTGAGTAATTGTTAAATCTGCATGAGAAGCTCTGAATCGGAAAAGTTGTGATATATTGCATCTATTAGGGAGGGAGTCAGAAACTGTGATAGCGCGGGCTGTTAGCTAAACAAAGCAGTTTATCTTGCTATCATTATTACATGATAAAGCTCTGGTGAAAGCACAGTTGAGGAAATTGCTGTTTAATCATTGAACTCATGTCTCATTATGGAGCAACTCACATTAATCATTTTAAAGAAATAGAGAGCTTCCCAAGTCTACTAAGTCAGATAGGATTTTAAAGCACCATCCACTGCAATACATTAACAAGTTCCTATGACTCAGTCCGTAGAAACACAAACAACCCTAAGCACTACTTAGTAAATTTCTCCAATTGCTTATTCTATTTTTTTTTAAAAGATTAGAGCAAAAGCTGTTTTAAACCTTTTTTAAAATGGTTCCAGGAAGAGTAAAATACATCTCTCATGTAACACAAGGTGCTTTAATTTACTTATAAAATGCTTTAATGGTCTTAAACAGAGGCTAGTGTTATTTCTATAATATCAATAATCAGCAGAAGAAAGTTCAATACCTGGTGTTTTCGTCATAGAACTTGACCTTTCTCATAACTGAGGTGTTGTACCAGTCACTGAAGATAATAAGTGACAGGCCATTGTCAATGTCTCTCCTCAGCTTGGTGATCTCTTCAGGGAAATACTCCTCTTCACTGTCCACCATTAACAATGTACCTGCAGGGACACAAAATGGTTCAAAAACCCATTACTTTGTTATCCTTTTCTAATGTAGAAACATGTTAGCACTTACTGACTGCCTGAAGCTGAAGCCCCATTTTAAATTTTGTTGTGTTTCTCGTTTCTTGTCTTACCATACTGACTGGCATCAAAGCAGGTGATGGGAGCTCCCAGCACCTCAACAAAGTACCCCATGCTCCTCAGGTGCTGGTACATGTCCCTGAAGTTTGTGTGAATGTGGTCTCCATTCCTGAAAAGAGATTAAAAAGTGTGACTGAGATAGATCAAAGTCCAGGTAACAGAAACAATTGACTAAAAGATGACAGACAACATCAGTTTCGTGAACAATGCTACAGACTTCAAATATTCATATATAAACACGCACCAGTCAAGTGGGTCATTTTTCATGCGGAGGTTGTCTCGAGGAAAGTAACCTGGTGGGTAGCGCAGGTTGTGGTACTGGTCCCACAGCACCCTCTTACTGCGAGGAGGAGTTGGCACAATCTTCACCTTGATGGGCAGTTTGACCGTAGAGGTCAGTTCTCTACCTACTTCAGACTGCAAAGAGTAAAGTGTGAAGAGGATGGATGGGGCATAACTGAGGAAAAAAAATCATTTATACATGCTACACGCTCTACACTACTTCTGGAGAACATAAAAACACTGGCATAACTACAATAATTCATAAAACACTGAGGTTGTGAAAATAAATCCATGTTTCTGTGAAAGAAAAATCAATATCTGAACTGATGCAATGCTGATTTTTGGTAAATCTATGTTACAATAACCAGTAAGCTGTAAACTGTGAAAGGCTGAAACAGCAGTACACACCCATCAAAGCCACGTCCCTACAAGCTATCAAAAAGTATATGGTAAGCAAAAAGAATAGTAAAATAAATACATTATTATTTACAATAGTAAATAAATACATTTAAAAAATTAAAGTCATTTATGAACAGCTAAAATAGTTAGCTAACAGTATGACTATACATTTGAAATAGTTCTCTAAACATATTAAATAAACCAATGCTACCAATAAACTAAAATATGGATAACCCATCAAAATAGCTAAAATTCATTAGCTAAAATTAATTGATTAAAAGGTCCAAATAATTCAAATTAAATCCTTCCACTAATGTGTTGTACTGTAAACTTGAGCAAATCAAGCTGAACATTGACATGTCCATGCTTTCAGAAAAATACTATAACTATCCCATGGTACTACATAACGTTACTAAATATCTACTTTTAAATTAATTGAGAAAA
Organism: Channa argus; assembly: GCF_033026475.1. Lineage (NCBI taxonomy): Eukaryota > Metazoa > Chordata > Actinopteri > Anabantiformes > Channidae > Channa > Channa argus. The sequence continues at coordinate 24,815,225 of NC_090200.1, forward strand.
AAAAAAAAAAACATGATAGACTTTGAAGAAGGGATAGACTATGAAATCACTGCTCCAGAAAAAGCTTAAGCAGCTAAGAGGACAGACTTCGAGCATTGCTATCGTGTTTAAATGGTTTTCTCAGGAAAGCTGATTAACCAGGTAGGTTTTTCTGAGAGAATGCAGTTTTCTCTGCCATGTATACACATAACAGGTTTCTGATCAGCAGTGTCCAACAGTGCTGAATGAGGGAGAGATTATGGAGCGATGCCGCCTTATTTTTAAAATAAATTCCACAGAAGAGCCGAAAATTAAGCACAAAGTTGGCAAGCAGTGTTTGCTGTCAATATACAGTTAAATCTTCAAGGTGAAGAAGGAATCTGAAGAGAATCCTACTCTTCGGCTGCATGTACAGTATGTGCATATTTCCATTAACTAGGTTTCTTAAGTGGATGTAAACTCCATTCCACAGTTAGCCGAGAAAGTGCAGTTAGAGTAACCTACTCTAGAGTAAGTGGAGTATCCTAGTTTCTTAAGTGCATGTAAATGTCAGTGACTCACATCATTCTCAGCAGGTGACGCCACCGTGACCATTACATGACCTTGAGCAATCCCTTCCCATGATGCCGCTTTCTTGGCCACGGAGATGGAAACAGCCAAGTAGCCGGCCCACGGCCATAGCACCGGTGAATAGGAGACAGCCACATCGATATGATCGCCATTCTGGGGTAGGTAAGGCTGCCAGATAGGCTGAACAGGGTAGAAAGGAAACTTCAGTAATTTGAAGGAAAGGTGTTTACACAGCATGCAAATTTGGTCAGTCAAGGATGAAACTCAAAGTCAAACATGATTTTTCTCTACTTGTGCTGGCTTGTGTGTACCTTGTCAACAATCCTGCCGGTGACACCCATGCCATTGAGAATGGTTACGTTGACAATGGTAGGCATTCCTCCATAGTAGATTGGCTGAGAACAGTAAGGCCACATGTACGGACACTCTGTCAGGTCGATGTAGCTGGGGGAAAGACTGGTAGGAGACACGACAGGTTAGCAATATGTGGACCTTTTTTTGGTTTGTTGTTTTCAGTCAAGACACCAGATATGTAGACACAGACTACATAAAAAACTAAAAAGAGACTAAAAAGACATAACAATACATAAAACCAGTTCTATAGCATATTAAAGACCAGTCACAACAGTGACATTCAAGACATGCGTTCCTTCATACAACAACTGATTTGGGCAGTTTGAAGCTGTTCTGTAAACTAGTCCATGAATTATTGTTCAGGCCTGTCCATCTCAGAGACATTTACCTGGCCTGAGGTCTGTAGCTGTTGAGAATCTGGTAGGCTCTGATTAGGTCTAGTTTCCCATGACCCTGTTCAAACATGTTGACCCCTGGCAGCCTGCGAGCTGAAGCGATCAGAGCCTGTTTCATGGAGGCTGGGTTCACCAGCTCCCGGTTCAGGACAGTGCTGGAGAATAGAGAACCATAGGTTGGATTAGTGTGTGCCTATGAATTCTCTTTCAGTCATGCAATGGGATACTGAGTTCATCCAGATTATTATTATCATCAGTTATCTGGAAGCGCTGTATGCGAGAACACAAATGTCAAGATTCAGTTGTCCCAAACTTTATGCAGATTTTTCCCAGCCAGCTACCTTGTACAAAGTCCAGATAATACAGGATTGAACACATGCTAAATAGACCAGGTAATTATCTGGCCTGGTCTTTCTTTTTTCCCAAATTCATATGAGAAAGAAGCTTGACTCAGCTACAGTCAGATTTCTCAACTCTTAATTTAGAGCATTGTGGGAGGATTAAAAAAAGGGATGGGCTGGTGTGTCTAGGTCTAAGTCCGTGGGTTTATGTGTGTGGGATAGGTGCCTGTTGTCAACGACAATAGTATGATGATTACCACAGCAAAATGAGCTCAGTTGCAGCTATGTAACAAGGGAACTTTCATCATGTGAGGAGGGGAAATGGATAATATTGACAATCGTACACTACATTCATCTGTGACAAATCTCTTTCCTTTGCCACAAGTTTCAAATAGGATTATCCCAATAAATGATCTTACATTTCGTCATTTTCGATCCTAATCTGTCTTTGGAAGATAAATGTGATGTGATGTTACCACACAAGTAGTGTAGAAATAACACTTTTATTTTAATGGAAATGTTAGCCTATTTACCATCTGGTCTATACCAGGTTTACAAGTTGAGGTATGGAAGCCAAATACTTTTTTTTTGCGCTTGTATAATTTGACCAGAGCATCAAAACTTTGATATATATTTTTAGACAAGTATAAAAAAACATCCGACACTTTATCAAGAAGGAGTTCAGTTTATGTTACTGACCTAGCCAGGAGTGTGACGGCACCAGCTACCACAGGAGATGCCACGCTGGTTCCAGACAGAGAGCGGCATCCTTCTTTCATCCCTGATCCCCGAACACCAGAACCGTAGGTGACAATATCAGGCTTTACTCTACCATAGCCCCCGGGCAGCTCCTGCACACAGAGGAAACACAGGTAATGGAAAACATGTAGGATCACAGATCACAGCCCAAACACAACATAATGTTTGTCCCTTCACAATATCTTACAGGACAAAAGCTGTGATTCAAACTTTAAAATATCTTTTATTTACATTCTGAAAAAAACAAAAAACTTTCTAGTCCATGTCATTACTTCTACACTGTAAAGTGACACACAACATAGACAAATTAAAGTATATTGTATGTCTTCCTAAGCTGTCTTACTGAAACATTTCACAAAACAGGTGCTGGCTGTTGGACTTTCTGACCAGACACCTCAGGCAGTATGGGTGGGCAGTAACACATCCAGCACCATCACACTAAACACTGGGGCCCCCCAAGGATGTGTGCTGACCCCCCTTCTCTTCACTCTGCTGACCTATGACTGCACACCGTCACAACTCCAACCTCCTTATTAAGTTTGAGGATGACACGACTGTGGTGGGTCTCATTAGCAACAAAGATGAGACAAACTACAGGAGAGAGGTAAGCCGCCTGGCTGGGTGGTGCAGTGGCAACAATCTCTCTCTGGATGTGGAGAAGATGAAGGAGATTGTTGTTGACTTCAGGAAAGCACACACTCAGCATGCTCCTCTAACCATCAACGGTGCGACTGTGAAGAGGGTGAGCAGCACCAAGTTCCTGGGTGTGCACATCACAGAGGACCTCTTCTGGACTGACAACACTGCAGCACTGGCCAAGAAATCACAGCAGCGTCTCTACTTCCTCCGCAAACTGAGAAGAGCCAGAGCCCCGCCCCCCCATCATGTACACTTTCTACAGAGGCACCATGGAGAGCATTCTGGCAAGCTGCATCACGGGGTGGTATGGGGCCTGCATCGCCTCCTGTCGGAAGACCCTACAACGCATAGTGAGAGCAGCTGAGAAGATCATTGGTTTCTCTCTCCCCTCCCTCCAGGACATTTATGAAACCCCTCTCACCCACAAAGCCCTCTGCATTGCAGGTGATCCCACTCACCCATCACACAGCTTCTTCAGTCTGCTGCTATCAGGGAGGAGACTGCGGAGTCTACAGGCCAGGACCAGCAGACTGAAGGATAGCTTCATTTATCAGGCTGTCAGGAAGCTGAACTCGCTCCCGAACTTGCCCCCCCTTCCCTCTTCTGCCCCAGGTACCTCAGAACTATGAACCTCATTGAACAGGGCACAATTTGTACACTACCTCATTGAAGATAGAACCGACATCATTTAACTACCTCTTCAGTCAGTCTAAACTGTCACTTTAATCAGACTATATAAGCTTTTTTTTGCACTAAAATCTTTTTTATCTGCACTCTTTTACATCCCCTTATTGTATAGTTGTATTTTATATTGTATATTTGATCTAGTTTTTTAGTCTCTACTGTTTGTGTTATCTGTATGCACCATGGGTCTGAGTGTAACAATTTCAATTCTCTGTAGGTATGTACTGTACATGTGGAAGAACTGACAATAAAGCAGACTTGACTTGACTGATTAGCATGTATGCTACAGCAACATCAAACGAAATGAGGAGGAAAAAAGAAGAAAAGTGTAATAGTCAATATTAAATGTTTGTTGTACAGGCTAGAAACTTTATCAGCCAGGGACGTCTTAATCAGATAACAATGCAGCTGTGGGCTGCAACTGATAAAAAGTGTGTGAATCTACAGTAAGTGGCTGACAGAATATGGATCAGGGCTTGGGGATTTTACCTTATGGTTGACTAGTTTAAAAAGCAAAGGGCAGATGTCTGCTCTAAAACTGATAAACCATATGGCGTGTTTTTGTTTGTGCATGCTTTTTTGCAGTAACTCACCCAGGTGGTCATGCCCCTGGAGGAAAACCTGGCAATGTTATCTTCAAAGTCAATCCCACCAACCCCAATCACGTCCATCTGGTCCGCTGGGTTGTTCAAGGTACTAAGATAGAAACACACTTTGGTTTACTCTGCAAGATTTAAAGGAAAACTACACAGTTCTGGGTCAGCACTGATACATGAGTGCAACAAAAAACATTTGTCCTTTAAATGCTCCTTTTTTATAAAAGAGGGTGAGTTCACAGATTTTCAGCAGGGCCACAAAACCCTGTTGGTCAAGGTGTAGCTGCAGGGATATTCTTCACAATGAGAATACTAAGCGATTTGGCAATAAAACAAATTTGTAGTGCTGCAAAACTGCTGTATTTATGCAGTTATCTTGAAGTTTAAGTTATTATTATTATTATTATCTTGAAGTTTAAGTTATTAGCATACCCATAAAGAGGTCCATCATTGCCAATTGCAGAGACCATGATAACTTTGTTGGCAGTCAGCTCCCACACCTGTCAATGAAAAATGGATTATAACTATGTTAGTAGAAAAAATATTCATTTCATTTACTTCATATGAAGGAGCTGAAGGTCTTTCGGACTAAAAGGTTGGAAGAAGCACTTATTGACTACTTCTTTCATACATTGCACTTAAATCCCAATATGCTCATTCATTCTAGTAAATGATCAATAATAAAATCTGGACATCAAGGAAAGCATTTGGGCTGGGAGTCTGTAACATTAAAGGGTATATATTTCTGTGTAAAATCTTTAATATAAAAAGTGATGTGTTTTGTTGTGCGCTCATCTGTGAGCAGCAAACATTGCCTAGTTTCGCCAATTTGTGCGAACATTTTATTGTTCATTAGCAAATTTTGAAAAGGGTGTAGGTTAAAAAGGGAAAACATGGTTTGGGTGCCATCTTTGTGCCTAAAAAAAATATTGACAGATCTGTCACAGTTTTCATTAACCTAGGTAAATGTCAGTCAGATGTTAGCACTGGGCCAACTCTGACTGACATTTACCTTAGCTTAGCTTAGCTTAGCTCTTAGCCCCTTTCAGAGATGCACTGGAATTCTGACATTATCCTGACTTTGTGAATGGAAATGTCCAAGTGAAACGGTGCCAACATTATCTGGACTATATCGTTCAAGTCCCGTAGTGCAATTTGCGTATTATCTGCGTGAGCTTGTGCACATAGCACACTGCTGTGTCCAAAATTGTCAGGAGGATTAAAGGCGAGCGAGTGGGCGTGTTGATGGTGTTTCTATCACTCGACTGCTGTTTTAGTCAAGTGATAGAAGCTTTTTTTAATAGATGCACAGCTCTGATGTGCTGGAAACAGTGGTTTCTATTAGTAACCACTGCGCAGATTGTGGACGGAAATTGAGCAGATTTTAACACGTGACGCTTCTTACTCGGGCATTTTCCTGCTGTGTGTTACACATCTGAAAGTCCACAACGGACAATCCAAGGCGGAATTCTCATAGCATTGTTCATATGTGTTACTGCCTTCATTCTTGTTTCCATCACCTTATCAACAAATGGGTGATCCATGAAGTCAGGGCCCCCAATGCTGAGGTTAAGAACATCAATCTTCTTTAGAATGGCATAATTAAAAGCATCCAGGAACCACGAGGTGTACGACACCTAGGAGATGAGGAGAGACAAATACATCACACATACCATTAAAACAATCTGACTTAATTTAATCATTTTAAGATGTAATATAACTGTCATGTTTTATGTATCGGGGGGCTGGATCATTTCACACAAATTAAATTAAAGGCAGTCTTTGCACACCTAGTGTAAATTGTGCATCTAGTCACAAATAAACTTTGCGATTTTAACTTTCGTACGAATCATGGATTAGTTGCAATTTATCACTACACAATATACACAAGAAATTGTGCCGGATTTGTTGCACACACTTTGCACAGCATACTGAGAGTTACCAACAACTAGAAGTAAATTCATATGTACTGTACAGCATGTATGCAATTTTTTGTCGGTATATCTGTATTAAAACTGTAGTTTTGAAGTGACAATTTGTCACTATTTTTTGGGTCACAACAACTGAATTCCCAAAATGCCCCTTTAGTTCGTCAAAACAGAAAATATCATTATCATGAGATAGTTTCTTTGAGTTTTTACTTATTCCTACCAATACCCTTTTGCTGCTTTTTGAAGGTAGATTCAAATATTACTGCTGGGCCAAAACACATTGTCTCATTGAGGGCATGTACGAACCTGGTTGTTGGTGAACACTCTGAAGATGTGCAGCTCCGAGTCCGGGGCAAAGCCCTGACACTCCCTCATACTGGCTATAACTCCTGCAACAAACGTACCATGACCCAGGCCTAAAAAAAAAAAACCAAACAGAATAATAAGTTGGTCTTTAGTTACTTATCCATCTTTCTCTCTCAAACTCTCTCTCACACACACACACACACACACACTATAAACTGATCCCCGGAAATGCCTGGAAATTCTCGTGCAATCTCTGTCTACTTGGGCTTCCCTTTCCCTTTAATACACAGCATGTACAATTTATTAAATCACACAAAGTCATATTAGTGTCAATTACCAACAACATAGTAAATAAACAATCATTTTCTGTGTGTTCTTAGAACTCACCATCATCCAGTGTCTTCTCATTAGTCCAGTTGGTCCTCTCTTTTACATTCTTAAAATGTGGGTGCTTCTCACTTAGGCCTGTGTCAAACACGGCCACCTTCACACCTGATCCTGCAAACAAATGAGGGAGAGATCTGATCAAATTCATTTGAAGTGCATGTAATGCCATCTTTAACACCAGGAGCCACAACTACAGAGATCAAAAACAGTAATAAATGTTCCCATTTTAAAATTCCTAGTACTCTATTATTAAAATCACTATTTAAATCTTGTGAATTTTTTAAGCCTTTTTTAAGAGAAATGTCAAAGGCCAGCTTCTTACCGGTGTGTCCCATCTGCCAGAGAACGTCTGCCTGCAGGATCTGGGCAACGTGACGAGGGATGGCCCGCAGCAGGCGCCGGCTTGAGTGACGCCCGGTGGCATGCCAAAAACCCGAGCCCAGTGACAGGCTGGTTCGTCTGAAAGGGCGGGATGATTGCCACGACTGCCATTTTTGTGTCTCATGAGTGGCATTGCAGGGTGCAGCAGGTTCAGATACTACAGAAAGAGGTAAAAGCAGAGGTGTTAGCTACAAAGCTAACATGCTCCAGATATCTTTCAATACTCCTGTGTGTTAAGGAAAAATCTTTCAGTTTCCTCAGAGTCCTCTTTCATTTAAAATGCCTTGTTCTTCCTGTCTGCCAGTTCAGCCTTCGCTGTAGACAACCAAACCTTCTGTTAGCCTAATTATATACTTATGTTCTGATCCCTCAATTCAGGTCACTTCCCCTTGCTTTCCATATCGGTCTTCTATGATGCAAGACTGTTCACATCAGCCTCATCTGAACCAATTTTATTGCAATTTGACTCCATTGGACAGAACAAATTACTGTGTCATGAGGTCATTAGCAGCCAGCAGCGGAGCCCTGGGAGACATTTTATGTCTTTAAAGCTGGAGTGAAATGCAGTGGGGAGGCCTTCTCTCTCATTTTTCTGATCAATTAATTACCCATTAGATGGCTGCAAGTGAGTCATTCAATACAAACACAGTAAACATGGACTTTCTCACTTTATAACTTTCTCTAGATATAAGTTAATTTTAGATATACTCTTTAAGAAGATAAGTAAAAACCAGAAAGTAAGCACTTCCACAAGACAGATCGCTTTAGTCAGTTGTTTGGTTTTTATACCGTTTTCCAGCCAATTGCTTTCTCTACTAAGAACACATTACATGTCTCCACAATACAGACTTAAATATTCTAATCAGTGTGTCAAATCTTTTCAACGTGTTAAATTTTTAACAGACTCCCTCATGCATTCCAAATACATTCCCATGTTTTAATTAAATAACTAAACTAACATTTAATTAATGAGTAGAACATGGCTTTGTATTGTGCATTTCCATTAGCATGTCAAAACAGATATTGAACTATTTTATTTTTTGCAGGCACAATGCAACTAAACATTGTCACAACTGAGCAGCCGATGCTATTAACCTTTAACCATAGCCTTACTGTCACATACACCTTTTCCGTGGAACATTGCTGAGACTGTGAAAGAGACATGAGAAGTATGAAAATGGGGAAAATGTACAGAAGTGCAATTGTAAATATTCTGACCTTTTGTTTCAATGCAAAAAAAAAGTGCTGACACATTTTATGTTTTGCAAGAGAAATCAGAGGAAAAGGTGGAGTTTTTAAATGTAATAAAGTTTACTATAAAATGAGACTGACAGCTGGTGCAGTCTCTCAATTCACTCGTAAGTTGATCCTTGCGCGGTGTGTGTTTCGGTTATAGGCAGGTATTATTACTTTTGTCAGTTTTAAAAGACCAATAATAGTTTTATTATATCTTGATAAGTGATAACAAATTTTACAACACTGTGATGTGACTACAGCATCAGAGCAGCTGTGGTAAACATTACTTCACTCAAGTCAATTTTGATCTGTTCATGCTTAGCAGGCTCCTATAATTAAGACCTTTTTTAGGTGGTTCTACAACCCGCTCAGAGAGGCCACTCCAATGTTACAATAGATTGATAGATCAATGGAGAGATCTGGTTTCTAGGTGTTTTTCTACATACTGATTTAAAAGTTAAAACTTAATTTCCGTTACAATACGATTTCATACAGATATTAAGCTTTAACAAGCAAAGACAAACAACTCTCCATGTTTTTTCTGAAGAAATCCTGTACATAAACGTTTTTATGCAGAACACATGGTCTCAATAGTGGTACTCTGTGTGTGTATATGCAAGCTGGTGACACACTGAACCCTTTCATCCAGTGCCAGGCAAAGGGTGTGCCTCCTGTCCCAGCAAGTTCCACTACACCTACTCACTTACCCTCACTTAGTGTGAGGGCACAACAGAGGTGTTCTCTGTCCTTCCTCCCACCCCCCAAATCCACACACCCCCACCTATCGCCCCCACTGCACTTCAATTTAAGATATACTGTAAAATCCTTTTCTCAACTACAACACACAAACAGTGGACAGAGAAATACATCTTCTGACTCAACAGACAGACCCATTCTGTTAACTATAATAGACAAATCGCTCTCTATATTATTTCAGAGTTATACATTTCTCAGGCAGAGCTGTGGAGACATTATGATCATTTGGTCAACATAACAAACACCATATTATCAGACTTACAGGGAATGTACTTAAGGGATCGAAACACTTTGCGTTGCGGTGTCACCCTTTTGATGTAACGGTGGTCCTCCAAGTTTGACAGACTGATGGGTGAAGCCTGACGAATGTGAACCAACTCAAAGTCGCTGGGAAAGTCGGAGGCTGGGTTTTCTCTCGGAACAATGTGCCACTGCACTTCATCTCCGGCATTCCGCAGGGCACTGCTGATGTAGAGGCTGCGAGCTTTGGCTGAGAAATACCCTGTAAATGCTACAATGTACTCTGGGAGACAGAAAGGGGAGAGGAGATTATGAAGAAAGGTATGAATTGGACCAAGCCACTAATACAACACCCAATGTGCTTAAAAATATTGGAAAAAAACATCTCTCATGAAACTATAAAATGTTATACTGAAAGAAAAGCTGGTGTCAGTTATTATGAACAATTCGGTATCAAGTGTTTTACTACAAGATATAATGTGCAACTTTTTTGGAATCAAGCTAGCTTTAAGGCCTGTGCCTTCTCAAAGATAACTGCAAGAGGCTCTTTCATGTCTGTATGTTATGCAGTGTTTGACCTTTTCTGATTGGTCAGAGGACCGAGCCTCGCTCAGAAACCTTCAGAAATATATAATATCGCTGCACCTCTAGACATTAACAGATGTTATGGAGCATATTTCTATGGAAAATGTAACATACTTTAACTTTCATGTAGAGTATTAGGTTTCTGATTACTTTTTTAATTCATGAGAGAAAAAAGTTGCCTTTCCAAACAGGAATAACCAGGTTTTCATTCCTTCAGCAGTATTTATATAATTAATGACAAGAGCCTGAAAAGCAAGTTATGCAAACCACTTGTACCTGAATAGGGTGTGCTACATCCTTAGTTCAACACAATACCGACACTGCTCCTATTATGATTGGATGCAAGTGACACTAGGTGTGTCTTAGGCTATGATGACCTGCTTATATCAGAGGACTAGTAGATAAAAGTTAATTCAAATTCCACACAGTTCTACTTGGATCACTCTGAAATCAGTCTGCACTGTATTAGCAGTGGTAATACTGTACTTCCAGAGAAAATATAAGTATAATATGTTAGCAATTAAACACGGGACTAAGCTCTGAATAACAATTCAACAAGCGACGGACTCAATCTACACCTCTTCTACCACAACTATGACCACAATTTGTTGTACGTACACCATCCTCCAAACTTATTGGAACAGTGAGGCAAATTTCTTTATTTTTGCTGTAGACATTTGGGTTTGACATCAAAGGATGAATATGAAACAGATCAACATTTCAGCTTTTATTCACAGGTATTTATATATGTGAGCAAAAGTACTGAAACATTTGATTGATAGGTCCGTTTTGTTGCCCAACTTTGTCCTGACATTGATTATTCCAAAAATAAATGGCACTGAATATCTACGCCCAGTTTTAAATTTGGGATTTGCCTGTTCAGACTGCATTTATAGTTAAGAGCTGTAACCAACATGAAAACCAGAGAGCTCTCTATGGGTAAAAAACAAGCAATTGTGAAGCTGAGAGACAATGTAAAATAAATCACAGGCGTTGCACAAACACTGTCCATAGCTAGTACAAACATTTGGAAATGTCCTGAAGAAGAAACAAACCACTGGTGTACCAAGTCACAGGTGTCTAACAAGTAGACCAAGGAAAACAACTGCAGTAGACAACAGCGACAATGTAAGAGCTGTCAAGAAAGACCCTAAAATAGATAGAAAGGCTAAAGTTTTGGGAAAGAAAGCTCACCCTACCTCACAGCAGAGGTAATGTCATGGCTTCTTCTGGCTCATTAATCTTCATTGTTGAGGTAACAAATGATGGCAGCAGCAAAATGAACTCACAAGTCCTACAGAAACATTTTGTCTGCCAATTTAAAGAAAGATGCCACCAAACTGATTGGAAGATCCTTCATCCTGTAGCAAGATAATGACCCCAAACAACAAAGGAGTTCATCAAGGGCAAGAAGCAGAGGTTTTTAGACAGGCCAAGTCAATCTCCAGACTTGAACCTTATAGACCATGCATTTTACGAGCTAAAGAAGAGACTTAAGGGAGTAACTGAAACAACTAAAATAGGCTGCAGTGAAAGCCTGGAAAAGCATCACAAAAGAAGAATGCAAAAGTTTGGTGATGTCAGTGGGTCACAGGCTTGACGTAGTTTTTGCAAGCAAAGGATTTGCAACTAAATAAAGATATACACACAAAAGTGAAGGGTTAAAAACAAGAAGTTGTGGTTTAACCGGTTGTGTGCACTGGACAAACATGAGAGTGGCAGTGATCTTCTCATGTTATTCTACGTAAAATAGAAAATAAAGTGTATTTCATTTACTTTCAAGTTGAATATGACACATAAAAAAAGCATTTAATTTATGAATTTTTGAAGTATAAAGCAGTTTAACAAGTTATAAAGAGACAATTAAAAACCAATCCAGCACTTGAACAATTTCTTACCATGTTCCACCACCTTAGTGGAGAACTCCAGCTTTAGAGTTAACTGGGAACAGTTAAAGCCAGATGATGAGGGGATGGACTCTGAGGAAGGGGCACGGTGGGATTCAGATTTAGCTTTTTCTGATGGCTCCATCCCCACCACAGGCAGGAAGACTGCCAACAGCCCCAGAAGCATGGATGCCCACATAGGAAACAGAAACATACTGAGTTGTGATGTTCTCAGGTTGACCAGGCTCTTTAAAGTTCAGCAGCGAATGTGCCGTTTCAAATGAAAAGTGAGCAGCTGAAACCTGGATCCCAGTCAGGGTTTAGAGCAGAGCATTTCAGGTCCAGAGCTCCAAAAATGAGTCCATACTGCAAATGGCCTGAGCAGCTAATGTAATTTCTTTCTGCGTTTCCTCTCCATGGTGGTAGTCCAGAGTGGAGATCAGTGACGCTGCCAGAGTAGGAACATTGTTGCCATGTTGAGAACTGGTAGACACAACTGTTTGGAGTTGTGGAGGGATAAGAGGACGATGAGAGCAGTGATGGGGAAAGTGTCAATCTAGAGTGGCACAGTAGTCCCTTCTGGTATTATTTCTAGAAACAAGAAAACAAAAGCAACAGTTGAGACAAATCTTGACATTTTATAGGCAATACATCAGAATATTAAACAACTAGAAAGCAGTCAGGACATCCATCACTTTAGATTGTTGGTGAATTTATTTTGTAACACCGCAAACACTTGTCTTAGAAAACAAATCAAATCTCCATTTGCTTCACAGCTGCAAATGACCTAAACCTGATAGCAGCAATCCATAGAGCAAATTAAAACCAGATGATACTGCGATTCCAAGGCCAGTACCACGCTATTTTAAAAAAAATAAAATAAAAACCTCAAATTAACAGTCTGCATAATAAGTTGGGAAAATATTGGGAAAATGTGGTATGCACCCAAAAGATCCAGGTACAAGTTTATTAAAAGCTGAACGATAGACTTTAATGACAGATGAACATCAGTAAGTTAGAAATCAAATGATTGTTTATGAAGACTTTTTTAAAAATTATTATTTTTTAAACATATTCAAATGAACCTATGTTATGTGGTCTGGTAAATAATATTATACATAAGGACATTTTAGGTGCATAACAGTAGAGACATAACAAATCTAATAATTTGTAAAGTAAAGACTCTACTATTTATTCTTTCAACAATTACAGTTTAAACAACCTATAAATATTTATTGGTACACTTCGCTGAAATTTATTTTTGGACATCTGCCAACACAAACACTCAGTTTTTTATCAATGAAATTCTACTGAGTTGCTCCTAGACCTTGTTTATTAAGCTATTAAAACTTAATGACATACACAAAAATCTGTTCATATGTTTGTTAGACCTTCTTCAGAATTACAAACTAACTGGAGAAGATTTTAAATTGATTTATTTTCTAAACACCAAGGTTTAGAACAACAAGAGCACAAAGGCTTTGTTTTCATTTCTATTCCCTCATGCTGTGTTCACAGAAAGGAGCGTTTCTTCTGCTGTGCCAACGGGAAGGAAGGGAGGTGTTTTTGTTGCAGACGGAGGTAAAACGATGTATTCTCCAGTCTTTTCTTGTCTAGCCATTAAGAAAACGAATGTGTTGTTTTCAGGGAACAATTCTGTTACTAGATAGAGCACGTACACAAAGATAACATTTTACTTGTAAACACAGCTAATATAGAGAACACCCAACAACATCAACTAAATATCAAATGGACAGCTATGAACCTTATTCACTACGATCTGCTTTAAAATAAACTCATCAAAAACTTTTAAAAAGGTGCAATGAAACAAATTCTAAAGACAGTTAAAGAAACACCATCTAGGAGAACAAGAATCCGATAGGCTGCCTCAGCTGACCTGAAACTAACTCCCCAATGCACACATGTATGTACACACACATACACACACACACACACACACACACACACACACACACACACACGGTGAATCAAAAGGGAAATTCTTCTGGGCAGGTATAGGATCACTTCCCTCTGGCCCAAGGCTTGGACAACCAAGAAATAAAACACACATCAGACACACAGTGACTAAAACAAGACACAGAGGCGCGCCCAGACACTTGCCAAACTTAACACAAGAGCTCATGAGAACTAGAACTTCACTGACTGAGGGTCTGGCCCAAGTTACATGAGAAAAACACCCCTTTAACATTGCCTTTAGCAGCATGTTCCTGCCTTACACAAGGCAGGCACAGATGACTTTCAGATATATTCTTTTGTCTATGAATTTGCAATAAACATCCTCAACAACCTTGAGGATTTATTTCATTGATTACCCTTTACATTACCAACAGCAATCTGTTGTGCATCGTAGACCAGCCATTCTCTGACTTAATTTTTGCAGGGAGACGTGCTGTTCGACAGCTGAGGGTGCAGTAGCTATATGTGAATGTATATGAATCGTCTATTTCACCCAGAGAAACATCACCTTACAGACAGACTGTCATTAAAATCAATTACCCCAAGTCACAGAACAAAAACTGCTGAACACGTGTTTGATTATGATCTTAAGTTGCTCTGTATCCAGCTTTTCAGTTCAATGAAAAAGAAATATTACTGACAGTAAACATATGAGGCTTATTGTGGAAATTTTTGCATAAAGCTTCTAATAATATTCATAGAGTTGGAAAGTCTTCAAGTGTACAGGAGTGAAGTTACTAAGTGGGAAACTGCTAAAGTTATTGTGTGGGCTCAAATCAAAGTGAGTTTACTTGAGCACACGAAAAACACTCAAACATAAAACAGAAATTACACAAATCCCCCTATTCCTGCTGTGACTTTGTGTCTGTGTGTGCACTCACATTTAACCCCTCCCCAACACACACACTCAAACTTTTGATATAGGCCTACACAAGTTATAAGGTATGTGGACTACATAATTATGAGCCCCTGGCAAGTCTGTTTTGAGGAGGGGGGTAGGTTCCGGCTTGGGGCAGGATCTATGTCTCTGGGAGACAATAATAAATGCTAACAAAAACTGGTTTGAACCAAGTGCAATAAAAATAGACCCCTTGGTTAGGGCATGGCTGCAAAAGACAGACTGGGACCACTTGTGTCAACACAACACCAAACCACAAAAATTGCATCAAACCTCTGGTAACCATAAATTAGTAGCTAGAGAAGACCCCCGGCCCAATCAGAAAGATCAACTGGAGCTCTTTTAATGTCCAGGCAGTGGAATGGGTTTACATGTTTGGATGTTAGCAGAGCAGAGGAAATACATATAGAGTACTGAGGTTAAAGGCAGCTATTTTGTTAATGTACGTCTACACCGTCTGCATCGGGGTGCAGGGGACAGATCAGCCCCAACTTCCAGTGTTTCCCTACTCAACCAGACTTCTTTTTGTTTTATTGTTTATGGGTAACACCTTAAGTAAATCCAACACAGTGCAAAAGACACACGCGTTTGCAAGACTATCGTTTACCTTAGAGGTGGCACAAAAGATCCAGTGTTTTAGCAGGAATCGGGTTTGGTACAATTTTGCCGTCGTTAGGGCCATGGCAGTAAATGAGAAATTACGGCTTTCCATTGCGACACAGCAATAATTCAACCGAGTCTTTAAAACAGACATATGCTGGAAGCCCAGACTAAATATCTCCGGGGAGGGCAATTATATTATCGACAGTAAATAACGTTACTAAAACAAAAAAAAGATAAAACATAGTAACACATAATGCTTCACCTCGCAACTTGAAACCGGTGTTGTTAAACAAGAATACATGCTAATAGATTTTTTTTAATCAGACCAAGCAATCTATCACATGTACAGCGTTAGCTAGCTAGCATAGTTATATTTTACAGTATTTGCTGCTGGCATGTGTTGAACATACTCACCGAGCTGAACAACGTCTCACACTTCCCAGTGAGATGTGTATGTATCGTTTACACGTCGCGTTGTGTTAATACGTGTTGTGTCTACACGATTGCGAGTTTAATGTACCTTAAACAAAAGCTAGCAGCAGCAAACTCACCACCAGCCGCAGACCACTGACGTCTGATTATAACGGGTTGCCATGTTTGGTTAATTTATCCTCCTACAAAACACAATAAAATATTTTATTACACGTATTGGGTAGCAAACGACGGAAACAGAAGACTATTTTCCCATATGACTGTCATAGGAATTTAAACTATAACTCACATAATGGCACCGTTGTCAAAATTAATTTAGAGGTACTTTAGAGGTACACCTTTGTTTATAGTGTGTGAATCGTTAGGTCAAACCTGGCAACCAAAAGGGCCTTCAGTCGAAAACAGTGCGTTTTTACCAGCAGTGGGCGCTGCTTACTGTCAGCAAACACAACTCTAAACAAGACAGATGCAGCAGTACATAATGTAACTTCACTGGCGCAAAACATATCCTAAAATGTTTATGTGACTAACAAATCCAATAAATTGCTGCACTCACTACCACCACAATGCATTTCAGAATAATTCAAATTCTATCATGATTATATTCTATGTGTCACAAATATTCTGAATCTCATTTTAAATATGGGATTCAATTGTCTCCTTATGTAAGATACATTTGTATTAACTTTGATACATTTTTGGAAATTCCAGGTCTATTCCATAAAGAATTTTTAACTTTACCAAACATAACCTTATGTTCTCGGACTTCCGTAAAATATCTTTCCTATACATACAATGTTATTATATTTAGCAGAAACAATAGGGGGCAGACTTGCACATTACTTATGTTAACATTATTTCTTAGTACTCAGTATGCATATAAAAACATAGATTCTATTCTTTAATTATAGTTGCCATGCCATAAGCCAGTTTATTAAAGTTATGCCAGTCATTTATTTTTAGAACATTTTCATTGCCAGTGGTATTTTTTCTTTTACTTGTTGTAACCTGTATTGAGTAAATCAAGCTGGACAACAATCGACTTTTTGTTTGTGTGTGTTTTCATTCTGTGAACCAACAAAATGTGAATATTTCAAAAGGGGTAGATTTTTTTCCCTACCCACTGTACCTGAAAAAGCCATTTAAATTCTTGTTATAAAATAGTGAAAATTATTAAATTTTCAGCAAACACAACATTTAATATATTGTGCTCATTCCACACAAATTCTTGGATCTGTTGAAACAGTCCCAAACCAGCCTTCAAATGCAATTTCACAAGTTGAGTTTGAGTATTTTATTGACACATACATTTAAAAAACTTAATGTTTGAAAAAAAAATCAAAGTGTTATTATTCATTTTAACACACAGTAAAAGATGAACAACTGTTTTCAAGTAACAGTGTTGAGTTGGCTACTTCATTTAGGACATTTATATAAAAATCACATAGAAAAAATAAAAAGGAAAATGTGCATATAATCTGCAAAACTTTCTAATGAATTGATTTTGGTTATTCAGTGAACATGATATACAATAGACACTCAGCATTACTGTGGACTAATGCATCCACCAAAATTACTTGAGTCCAAATAATTACTTTGTGACTGATTTTTAAAAAATACTCTGGTATTTCAAACCAAGTTCAAAATGTTTGTCACAAAGATGCTAATCACTAGAAAATCAACAAACTACCAGAATTCAGGCTTATTTTTTATACTTTTGATGCAGAAAGTAAAGTGATACTGCACCCAAAATCTGTCTTTAGAGAAAGACAGCTGTTTTCTTTGTGAAGACTTTTAAATACACATTTTCAAGCCTATTGAGTGTCTCATGAGTTCTCCAAACAAGTTGTGAGTGTACTGATATCGCCTCTAATTGATACCAGCCTTACTTACAGTCTATAAGGTATAAAACATTTCTCTGCACAAGAATGTGAGATATCAGGCCAGCTAACAGCAGTGGGACAAAGGAAAAGAGGAACATTAAAAGATAAAATGTTTTTTTTATCAGGAAAAACTGAAAGAGTTGCATCGTGAGGCCACAAAACAACAAGAAAGAAAAAATTGAGGTTAGTTGACATGGCTCGGTTAGGTTTCCAGTATGTGTTAAAAAAATCACAACAGCACACTTTATGAGTCTGGGGCAGATCACAGCAAAACACTCATAAAGAAGAAAAGACCACACTGTACCATCTGATTTACTCTGGGGTTCTTCTGAATTGACAAAATACATATAAACACACCAAACCGGTCCAAAAAATAAATTGTAATAACTGTACATGAAGTGCTTTGCCACATAAGTAGACAATAAATAGTCCTAATATCTTCTCATGTAATGATGCTAAACATCCACATGATAAATACTGCACTGGTTACGATTTAGACGCAAAAAGGCAGACTCGT
The DNA here is from genome assembly GCF_033026475.1 of Channa argus. Taxonomy (NCBI): domain Eukaryota; kingdom Metazoa; phylum Chordata; class Actinopteri; order Anabantiformes; family Channidae; genus Channa; species Channa argus. The sequence goes on from NC_090200.1 coordinate 24,833,560, forward strand.
AAGAGTTCTATTGATAGTGGGGATTTGAATTTGTATCTTATTCTAATTTACTTAAAAAAATGTATAACACTGTATTCTTGCATGTCGATGTAAGGTTTTGTAAATCATCTTTTAATAACATACATAATAACAGGTATCGGATTCACCTAGTGGTTTCCATCATTTTGGTCCTTAGGAGAATTGAGATTATTCCAACACAACCTGTCAAACCTGAAGGTATTCAACTACACAGCTACTAACAGTTAAAGAAAATTGATTAAGATTCACCATGAGAGCTCTTTAAGTACTCAGAGTCTCAGCAGCACCTTGGAAGCCTGTGCGTAAAAGAAAAGCCCAAAACTGTTCTTGGGGGTCTCTATCTCTCTTCTGTGCTTAATGGGTGTCTACCACCACTTTAAATGTGAAACCCTTAAAATTTGGACACTTTGTAACGGACATCAATTTTGTAAAACATCTGACAGCATGCCAGTGACTGAGACAGGTGGGAACAAAGGTGACCTAGAAAATAAAGTGGGTGCTCAGGACTGGGTTGCCCCATCAGTTTGTACAACCCCAATTCCAAAAAACTTGGGAAGATGTGCAAAATGTAAATAAAAACAGAATGCAATGATTTACCGATCTCATCAACAGATATTTTAATCCCACTAGAACATAAACAACATATCAGATGTTCAAACTGAGACATTTTGCCATTTAATGTAAAATATTAGCTCATTTTGAATTTGATGGCAGCAACACATCTCAAAAAAGTTGCAACAGGGCGATGTTCAGTAACTGTGTAGCGTCCCCTCTACTTTTAACAACTGTCTGTAAATGTCTGGGAAGTGAGGAGACCAGTTGCTGGGGTTTAGGAGAGGAATGTTCTAGCTTCTAGCTGCTCAAACGTCCTGGGCCTTTGTTGCCAGATTTATTGTTTTATGACGCACCAAATGTTTTTTATTGGTGAAAGGTCTGGACTGCAGGCGGGCCAGTTCAGCACCCGGACTCTTCACCTGTGAGGCCATGCTGTTGTGATGGATGCAGTATGTGGTTTAGCATTGTCTTGCTGAAATATGCAAGGCCTTCCCTGAAAGAGACATAGTCTGGATGGGAAAATATGTTGCTCTAAAACCTCTCTACTTTTCAGCATTCATGGTGCCTTTCCAGATGTGTAAGCTGCCCTTGTCATAGGCACTAACAAAAATCCAGATTTGACTTTCAGCCTTGTCCCTTGCACAGAGATTCCTCCTGATTATCTGAATCTTTTGATATTATATACTGTAGATGGTGGAATCTCGCAATTTTACTGAGGAACAGTTTTCTAAATTGTGGAACTGAAATTGTTCCACACTTTTTAGACAGTTTGTCGCAGATTGGTGAACCTCGGCCCATCTTCTAGAGGCTCTGCCGTTTTGAAGTGCTCCTTTTATTCCCAGTCATATTACTGACCTGTTGCCTTTTGATGCCCCTCTTCTACGTTTTTGGAGATGTGTTGCTGCCATCAAATTCAAAAAGAGCTAATATTTTCCATTAAATGGTAAACTCTCAGTTTCAACATCTGATATGTTGTTTATGTTCTAATGTGAATAAAATATGTTTTGACGAAATTTGCAAATCATTCCATTCTGTTTTTATTTACATTTTCATATATTATTTTACATATCTTTAAGGGAATTAGAGTTGTAAATCAATAAATGCATTTATAACTAAATTTAGGTGCATTTCTCAATGAGTGGGAAAGGGTCAATTATGCTAACCTAGCTGAAATTAGTAGGCCATCATTTTGTAATGTAAGGTATGTTATTTTATTTTGTGAAATGTCAGGTATTCCAATTTTACATAGTTATTAAGCATAATTTTATTGGTTGTTGTCAAACATTTTCCACCACATTAAAATGTATTTTACTCCTACATCAAATGGTTAGTTTTATCAGGTGGTATTTTATCAAGATGGTATTTTGATTAATTGTCCAGCCGTATGTCTGCCAATTTTCACTTTCTCTGTCAAACTTTAATCTAAACATACATACATTCATTTGGCTAACAATATGTATAGGTATTTAACTGGGTGTAAATACTAGGTAAAAACTAATCTCTATGCAAAACCTACAAAAAGCTGGTGTAACCATTGGCAGCAGCTAAGATTTTGCAATAAGAACACGTGCCATTCTCACTGTAACTACCAAAAAAAGTGCAGGGCCATTGAATACTCTAAATGGCTACATGGCATTATGAAGACAATGGAATCACTGAATACTGCTATACAATGAGACAGGCTCAGAGCAGGGCCTTTGTAGGGGAAATAAACTACATTACATTCAAAATTAAACACTACCAGAAAACAGTTTCACAATCTTTTGACAAATTTAGAATGGTAAAACCAGAGCAACAATGGCAAGATTTGATAAACTCAGAAATTACAAATTAAAAAAAATAAAATAAACGCCTTCATTTTGGCCTTCAAAAGTGTGGTTATGATGCAGTGTGTTAACATCACCTACACAATAAGTACAATAATAAATTCACAGCAATTTTCAATCAGGAATGAGTGAGGGGAACTTGATTTCCCCACTTCACTAAGACTATCCGTTTTCTTCTTAGAAAAGTCAATAACCCAGAACTCTGTTCAACAGATCCTCATTGACGGTCATTATCCAGTGACCATGTGAATGGAGACCAATAATCATGTCAATAATAATAAATAAATATTTAGAGACACGGGGACTGAAAGAAAAAGAAAGGTGTGGATTGGATGGGGAGGTGATGTAACCGTTGCAGTACAATACTGTACAGGTGTGTCCTTTTGTGTTCTCGTCAGGAGACATGCTGCCATAAGAATTCATTCGCGTCATTAGTTTAAGGTTTAGGAATAGTTTCGACTTGTTCTATAATGGCAGCATTGTCTTTTTAAACTTTATTTTACTTTGCTCCTTTCCTAAAGCAATGATTCCAGGACTTCAGGCCATTGTGGCCTCTAACACTGGCAGCACATCAGAATGGTGGAAGTCACTGGAAATGTTATTGTAGTACTCTCTCCCATAACTAGGTCCACTATAGTCACTGGCTGCCATATTCCCAGTTTCAGCCATTGTACTGCTGCTGATAGCGACGGTTCAGCTCACGAAGCTCCTTCTCTCGAACACGCCGGGCTTTGTTGGACTTGGTGGAGCGGCTGGAGCGCGTGGACTGGGCTGACTTTGTGCTGTGGCACCGTGAGGATGCCCGTTTCAGGAGGTTCTGAGATATGCAGCGCTGTAGGTTCTTCATGGAAGAGGCGGCGGCCATGCTGACAATCCAGGGGTGCTTGAGGGCTTGGCCAGCTGAGAGCCGCTCACTTGGATCCACTGTCAGAATTCGTTCCACAAAGTCTTTGGCCAGGTTGGATACGCTGGGCCATGGCTGTAGAGGAGAAACACAAGTGAGAGAAAACTGTAATTGACAGAGTACATCCAAATATGCTAAGCTAGTAAAAGCGTGGTTTGAGCACACAAATACGTTACCGAAGGTTCAACTTTGAGGTACTTCTTATTTACAGGAGTATTTTCTTTTCAGGCTACTCACATAGGAAATTGTTAAACTTTTGCCCCACTAAATTGGTTTCAGAGCTTTAGTTATTAGTTAATTTTTGTAGATTTAAATTCCTAAACTACAATCTAATTAGCTAATAAATTCTGATGTATTATAATGAATTATCCACCTGTCAGTATATCATTTGCATCAAATCTGATAGATTTTTGCCACCTGTGCCATTTTTGTACCACACTAAGTTGCTAGGTAACTTTGGCCCTATTTTTGAATAATTACTTTATTATCATGTTTTATCAACAGCATTGAATTCTGTAACTACATAATGTTCTTTTCTTGTACTTTTGTACTTGAAGTACATTTTTAAGCATGTATTTTTGTACTTCAACTAGAGTGATAAATATGAACAAGCACTTGTACAGTGGAGTATGTTTTTATGCAAATACTTGCACTTTCAGTAGAGTATGGAGTTTGTGTATCTCTACCCCTCTGCATGTTACACAGGTGTTACTGCTATAAGAATCACTAATAGCTGAATTGCAAAAAATGTTGGAAAACTGGCTTCATTCATGTTGTTAGCTCCACTTGTGCTAATTTGGCTATGAAAAATTTTATGTCTGACTATATTGAGGAAAAGTCTTGTTGATTGTGAAGATCAGATTAGATTCACCTTTTTTTGTTATTATACATGTAGAAGTACATGGCAACAAAAATGCATTAAAACAGCAGAAAATATAAGAAACTTTAACTGACTCCTAAACCTCTTACATTATTTCCCTCCAGGCATACTTTATTTTATGACAAAAACACAAATAATATATTCCTTCTCACTCCTTAAAAACAAACAGATCTATGAATATGCAAATGTTGTTCATTTTAAAAGTTTAACTGCTGAATACAAGATGTCCACTACTTCACTGGTAAGTCAAGTTTTATATCACAACTATGTAAGTTACACAACATCACTCCCAGGTGGGATGGCGTGAAATCATTTTGTACATGGGCTACACCGTGAGCATGGAGAAGCCTCAGATGAATGTGGAAACAGTCATCTAGTATCAAACTCTGCAGAGAAATCCTTCTGCATAGGTTAGGACAAACATTCAAAGGAAGGAAAATATTCTTGAGTGGGGAACAGACTTAAAATAATAATTGAATTGTTTGTTGGCAAGACTTGAGGTCTGCCTGTTGGACACAAGAGGCCGGTAACGAGGTATACCTTGAGATTGAACTGACAGAGGTAATTCGACAATATTAGCTGTTTGTGTTTGACAAAATGCAATAGTTTAAAAAAAATCCCCTTTAAAGCAAATGGCGTTGAAAAAGTGGATACAAATCAGTCTGAGACATGGACTCAGAAGACATTAGTATGAGCAAGTGGTGAGTCAAACTCTGCCCCCTACTTTGAAGGGAATTGGATATATCAATGCCCCCCCCCCCCTACACACACACCCACAAGTTCATATATTGATAAATATATTATAGTTAAGACTCTTATTAACATTATGTATTCCATGGTCTTTAACCCTAACCGTACCCATCACATCACATCTAACCCTAATCCTAAACTAACCCTCATGCTAACCTTAAACCCAGGTCCTATCCCTTAAAAGGGTTAACGACTTGTTGGGGATGGGAAAATGACCTAACTTTAACTACAAAAGGTCTTTGGTTAGGAAAATACCTTTTTAAAGAAATACAAGCAGACATTTGCGTACACACACAAACACACACACACAGTTTGCACATGTCCTGCTTGGCAACCAACTGTCTTTCCAGTCCCCCAGTAGACAACCACCCTCCTCCTTTATGCAGCAGGTAAATCACCGGTGTTGGCTAAAGATACATGACACACATATAACCCTCAGTCACACATTTCTCCTCCACCTACAACAATGCGCTGATGGTTCCTAAACTGCAGCTATAAATGTGACGATTATTTATCACAGCTGTAAAGTCAGATATCCCCAAAGGAAGAGTTTTCTAGAATGCTTCACCTCAGCTCCTCCTCTTACTTACTCTCAGGACAGGAGTGTGACAAGACTCTCAACGGTAAAATAATCTTCCTTTAAGAAATAAATAAGTCTAGTCATCTGTTATGACTGAGTTACATTCACAAGCTTTGTAAAAAAATCTTTAGAGTCAGAACGGGTACAAATAGGAAACACTGGGACAAGAGTGAAGGGTAAGACGCAACAAAGGCCCCTAATGAATGCAGTATTTGGTATGTATCTTCCAAAGCACATACACCAAACATTTACCACTGGCACCAGAAAAAGAATATTCCACTTAGTGTTGGAAAACTAAATATTTACACAATCTTTTAGAGGGTCAAATATCTGAAAAATAATCAAAAGAAAAGAAAAAAGAAGAAAAAAGCAAGTTTGTGTGTGGTCCTCTTTTTTCAAATTGTCAAGAGTTCCATGGTTTTATGTGGGTCCTAGTTTAATTCATATCAAGAACTAAACACGAGAATGTAAATGTGAAGCTCATTTTATTATATTTATACTGGTTTTCATCATATCTGACCTTGTCTTACCTGCCAGACACTTGAAAAGTTCAAATCTGTACTTCCCTGTAAACTGAGATGATTCAACTGCTCTATATTAAATATTACAAAACTGCTCAGCTGTTTTTTGCACTGGAGTGGCTGCGTGTGGGGCAAACATTAACCAAGGGCCTCTTGCAAAGCGCTCTGGCAACATAAACATCCCACACTATGAAAAAGGAACAGACTAGTCAGCATTCTTACAACTAGATACAAAGATAAAGCAAATGTCTGTGCACAGACTTAGAGGGAGAGGATGTTTAAGAACACACATAAATGACTATATTGGGGTAAAAGATATATGAGGTACAAATGGATATCAGCTAATTGTGTGAAAAGATGTGTGTCTATGTTCAAACCATGTCGCCTCACAAGTTGAACTTCTTGGAAATTTGTTGACAAAGCCCCATGCGGTCTGAGGAATGTATTCCAAATATGGGTGTCTGTTAGAGATTGTGTATGTGTGTATGTGTGTATCCATAATAGAAAGAGAGAGAGAGCATGAGATAGAAAGAAAGAAAGAGAGCGAGAGCGAGAGAGAGACACACATTGGGGGAATTGTGACATATATCTAACTTCTCACCTCTCCAGAAAAGCTGTACTTTCCCTTAAGGATCTGACGGTAGAGCCTCATGCGGTTGTCGTCCTCGAAGGGCATGGTTCCACTCAACAGGATGTATGATATCACCCCCAGAGCCCACATGTCCACTGCATTCGTATAGGGCTTCCTCACCAGGATTTCAGGGGCAATATACTCTGGTGTGCCACAGGTGGTCTTCATCAGACACTCATCTCCCTTCTTCCTGCTACTGGCCAAACCAAAGTCGGTGATGATGATCTTGGAATCAGCTCCTGGGTGATAGTACAGCAGATTTTCTGGCTTCAGGTCTCGGTGAGTGATGCCCAAAGTGTGGAGATATTTGACGCCATCCAGCACCATCTGCAGCACCCGTGTGGCGTCCCGCTCGGTGAAGGAGCCACGAGCAATTATCCGGTCAAATAACTCTCCTCCTGTGGCGAGCTCCATCACCATATAGACACGTTCTGCTGTCTCAAAGACTTCCATCAGCTGGATTATATTTGTATGACGAACCCGTCTAAGAACGCAGAGCTCTGATTCACACACTTCCCTTCCCTCCCGGTAACGAGTCTCAATCATCTTGATGGCGTATGGCTGCCGCGTGCTTTTGTGTTCCACGCGAACAACCCGGCTAAAACTTCCACGACCTATAAGAGCTTTGATGTCATACTTGGCTGTAACCCGCGGGTCAAACTTGGCTCTGTATTTTGCCACCTTCTTCCGCTGAGGTTCCGACAGTTCAGAGGGGGCCTTAGGGAGTTGGGCAGAAGCAGTAGGAGTGGCAGCTAGTGACTGGGCCTGATATGGGGAGGTGGGGTCAGCCTTGGCACCTCCCCCTCCACCGGGTCCACCCGTCTTGCTTCCAGTGCCATCCCCTCGTATGAAGTGCTTATAGATATCTGTCTGAGGAGGTTGGAGAGGATCAACCTGGAAAATACAGGAACACAGTTGATCATGGATGCAAAATGCACAACAGAGTAGGAAAAAACAAAAATCGACTAACACATTTGCTTCTGGTCACCAAATGACACTTCTCTGGCGTAAATAAGTGATTCAACTTGGACCAATAAAATCATACCACAGTTTCTTGCTGGTTTGGGTAAAATGGTTGGACTAACCTCTCATTTAGAAAATGATAGTTTGTATCATGCTTTTCTTATACAACTATGCACCACCTACTTTTATGTACCATAAAAGTAGATCCTTTTGATTTGTTAAAGGTAAGACCTGTTTCCTCTCAGGTATTGAGTTAACACATTACATGCATGGGTGCAAACACAACATACACAGTGGAAAAGCAAACCAGGTCTGACCATGTTTGGGCTAGAAAGAGATAAAAAGAGAGCATTTTTTTCTAGTTTCAGTTTCCCAAAAACAATGATTTGCTGCTTTTTCCTTTTTTAAATTACTGTAATCTGTACTATAAACTATTTGCTGCCCCAAGGTATTATTAAATTAATTATCAGTAGTGGCAGCAGAACCAAAAGCAGGTTCTTCTGGTGCTATTACTAATAGTATTAACAGTATGTTTGGCAGTAACATCATTATTATTACCATTACTAGTATTTGAGACATTGACCTTTACTGACCTTTTTGACTAGGTCCAACTGCACATCCCCTGGAGGCTCAGGGAGGACCTTAGTGTTTCTGCACCCCATCACATCACCTCGGGCCACTGCCCAGCGAGCCAAACAGGCCACCAGGAGCCCTGCCTCATCACCGCAACAGCTGATTAAACACTCTCAGGGCATCAAACATCCAGGCTATACCCAGACTTTGACAGAGGGGTCGTGAATAAAGTTGATTACACTCACTCAACTTCCAAAAAATAGGCATCAACAATCACAGTTCATGAATAGAGCTAATACATCCAGTTAAGTCAAGTTTAAAGTCAAAGAGATAATGAATGTATTTTTGTGCAATATCTCTGTTTTGTTACAATATTCTCCTGTAAGGCTGTGCTCGTGGTCCTGATACACACCGCCAAGCAGCCTTATATATCACGCCTCTTGAGGAAGCAAGCACGGTCCCATCTCGGATGGCATAAACTGTAGAATTTTTTGAAGAAAATTGCATGAGCTGAGTTAGTATGAATGCTCAAGATAAAAATTGATCAGGGGAGGAGAGCGAGAGTTCTGCCCCGGGCATCCAGTCTCTCAAACTAAGTTTAAGCGAGGCTGCCTTTGGGAAAAATTGAAGTTATCCTCAGGATTCACGCAGAACTTGCAACGAAAATGAGATCATCAACTATGCTTCGATCCATTGGGAGAAGCTGCAATGTCAGCAGTGGTCTTTCCACAGATAAGGCAGCTTCCATAGAGGATCACAGGCAGGAGAACAGTGAAAGGTAGTTCTGAAATGCAGAGCAGAAAATGAAATATGAACCTTGCGTGATTATGTTTAGGCACACCAAATATACTGGCACTATGTCTGTGTATATTCTGACTGCTGCCATGACAGAGGTGCCTTCCTAACATATATAATACACATCTACAGGCAACTAGTTATAAGCAGGATCTGACCTTAAGTGATTATTTTTGGACTAAAGTCACAGAGCACTTTTGTGTACGGGTTGTGCGACAAGGCCATATTGTGAAAGTCTCAGCCAAAAGATGATTACAGCTATCCAGACATGTTTTGAAGTGGGCAAGAAAACAAGTGAACACTTTGTGTTTGAGAAAAATAACTGCACGGCCACAGATGGTCACTTTTGTCAGGCTATCCAAATTGCAAGTCTGTTTGAGAAACATTATATATATATATATATATATATATGAATTTTACAGTAATAAACATTTGTCAATTATGTCAATCATGACTTCATAAAATTTACTTTAAACATAATTCAAAAGATAAATCAAAAGTAGTCCACATAATAATAAAAGGATAAGAAATGCTGTAATGATTGTAGAAATGATGTAGAAATATGTAAGCTACAAATGTATTAACGTTTAATTAAGATTTTTTACAAATGGCCAGGCCCTACTCATGTCAGTGTTTTTTCTTTAACAACACCGTTTTTTTGCCGGCACCACAGGCTAACATCTAACTAACAGGCTAACGTCTTTTATAAACAAATGTGATTTTACAACAGTTAAAGAAACTTTCAGTCTCACCTCATGACTTATCCGAGACAGCGAAGTGTCTAAGCATGCTAACTAGCTTGCTAGCAGCGGGGCAGGACTTCCCAACTTTGCCAAATCCAGCCTCCTCACCCCACTCTCACTCAGCTGGGCTCTCCATTTTCATCTCGTTGTTTCCCCAACTTTATTCCCGAGGAACAAACTACTCAATCCATCTCCTCCTTTGCTGGCAACATTTTGTGTCAATTCCGAAATTTCATGGGATGTTTTGGAGACGTTTTTAAGTGTCAAAGTGCTGGAAAAAAACATGCCAAAAGTAGCTTTTCTGGGCGATGTTGTTTCGAGCAGGACCACCTTCCCACAGACAGAGACAAGTGAAAACACACCTAATGAGACACAGCGCTTCCGGTTTGCATTTTCAAAACAAAACGTATTTTGGCAAATTCTTGCACAATTTTGTCTAGGTGGGGGAACTAGCATGGATCAAAATGTATTTCAAGAGAAAGTTAGGAAACGCCGTAGGAAGAGTGGGCTAAGGTTGTTTTTATTCAGAATGATGTGTGTGTTGACAGAGGCTTTTCATTATTGTGAAAAGCAAACTATCATTTTTAAAACATAAATAAATAAACAATTTACACTGTACTCAAAGCATTCAACTTTAATTAGAAAGTTTTGATCTAAAACAGACATGACAGAAAATGCCTGACAACGATCTTAGTGTTATTCAGTGTTGGAAAACCTTTTTTGGGGGGGGCTTTAAAGGATGCTTTCTAAAGTATAAAGGAAATACCCTTGATAACCTCACTTGGGTTATCTAGGACTGGGTTTACAGTTTCAAATTTTGAACATTGGGAATTCTTTAAAAAATGTTTTCAAAATTGAGACATAGTATGAAAGACATGAAGGTTTAACAAACAAGGAAGGAGCTTGGTTATATGAGGCAACCTCCTTTGTGGGTTATGAGCCCTGAAATCTAGATTCAGAAGAGCCACTGGCCCAAGACCAGGTGATTCTGGGAAACCATGAATTTCGTGCATCAACTAGTTTGTGCCACTTTTTCCAAATTTATTTTAGGATTATGCAGCACTAAACACACCAAATGCTATAATAAAGCTCTCAAGACTGTTCCTGATTTATTGGTTAGTCTCGATTGGCATTTCTCTCTCTCAGTCTTTCTGTTTGTGTGTGTGTGTGTGTGTGTGTTTCATGTTCTAAAACCAATGTGTTAATTCAAACCACACGTGTAGAGCCAGGTGGCAGAGAAAAAAAACTGCAACATCTCCCATGATGTGAGAGGAATTGGAGATTAATGGTTACCCAACAGCTCATTTGCTCCCATGGCTCTCAGCCATGAGCTAATTGCCCAATCTCTGTAATATCAGATGTAGTTTGCCTGCATTTTATTAACATTGCACATAACTTTGCAAACCGGGGGACTTTGCAGTTGGTTACAAAAACCGTATTTTCCTGTAGCCTGTTTGTGGGCTCTTATTTTGATGACCAAATCCTTCCATTTCCTGTGTATTTCTAGCCGACGGGGGACTTTTGTGCGCATCTCTCCCACCAACTTCTTTATAGACATGGGACGACCTCCTTCGGCTTAGCACGACCCCATCAAGTCCTTACCGTCACTTCCTGGATACAGAGAGAAGTCCCTCTGACAAAGTGCTGACTTCTTTCTCGGAAAAGTACTAGAAAGTCTGAGAGGGAAGTTGAGTTCAGATCAGCTGAGTACGGCTGCAGGATGACAGCATCTGACAGACTCGGTGATGTTATAGCTCATAAGATCTAAGTCCATCTTCAAGCAAATGAGCTACATATGAACAATATAGAAATACCAAATATCGAATGTTAATTTTGTTGTTCCTTTATTGGGTCTTTGGACCTCAGCTAAACCACTTAATTTATTCCAGACTTCCAGCTGGATCCGTTTTTTTAAATTCCTAATCCAGTAAAGCCATATTCACCACCAAGCCACTAGGAACACCCCAGTCTAAAATTCTATGTATACTGTAGGTAACATGATAAAAAATACATGCATTTTATTTTGTCTGTTTGTTAAAGTTTATACTGTGGAACCATTTAAAATGTGATTGTTTTACATCATCATTTAATGATGTTTCAATCTGTTACAGGACATCTCCACCTGGTGTCACTATACACATAGAAGTCAGTTTCACGGCTAAATCAGAGTTATTTAGCCAGGCTTCATCCTAACACTGAGACCTCAACTATACTATAGCGCACGTGGGATGAGTAGCATTCAATTTGCCCCAGCGTGTTCATGAGCACAGTGATTATGAATACACACGGCCTTGACTGTATTGATGTGACCAAGTTGATTGGTCTTATTGTAGACTGACCGTGAAGGACTCTACAGCCTGAACAGGATGCAGCAGAGCTTTGTGGTGTAGCATTAAAAGGGGGGAATTAGTAAGGGGAAGACAAATGTTCCAGAAAGAGGGAGACAGTAAAATTCATCTTATGATACCAATAAAGCTCCTTGAATTGGATTGAGGGTGCAAAAATGAGGGGGGAGGAGAGTGGGGGTGACAGTGGAAGACAACAGATGACAGATGGTGCGTATCAGACAGAAAATATAAAGAGAAGGAGGAAGGAGGAGGGGGCAGAAAGATGAAGAAGCATGGAGTGATAAAACTGGAAAGAGGCAATTACAGAAAGATGGACAGGAAGACACAATGCACCCAGAAAGGAAGGATGGAAAGAGTGAGAAAAGACTAAGAGAGTCTCTGAGGGCCAGCGCTGCTCGGCCAGCCTTTAAGCTCCAGCTGCAGTGCAGCTGAGGTCAGGGTCTCTCCAGCTCCGCAACATTGTCGTCCTCATGATTGATCACTGCTTTGTCGCACTCTGATTAAGATGCTTTGTCTGAGCACTCGGCTTCTATTGACACTTTCGTGTATCCCTCTGCATCTCAACTGTCCCGGCTCTCTGTCCCCGTCCACCCCCCCTCTTTGTTTATACTGTCCCGTCACTCTCTCTCTCTTTCTCTTTCTCCCTTTTCCACACTCCCAAAGGTCAATATCATCTATTAGATCTAGATTTGCTGACTGCTGTATTATTAATATATACAGAGGAAGAGGAGCTGCACTATTAAAAGCTCAATTGACTCCGTCTGTGTCTCTGGCTGCATTAATATCCCCCTGATGGTGTGTGTGTGTGTGTGTGTGTGTGTGTGTGTGTGTGTGTGTGTGTGTGAAATCCATTTTAGTGAGTTAGTAAGCCTTACTAACTCACTAAAACTCACTGTGCCATGTTTTTCTGTGTATATTTAAAAGGACTGTAGATGATGAGAAAGCTGAAGAAAGTGTACAGTAGGCCGACAAGGTCTGTGTTTGTTTGTTTACAGGCAGTGGGACAAGAGATGGGACAAGAGAAGAAACATTAGAAAACAACATTCTGTGTCAGGTGTGATCCTCGTTAGAGAATTTTGCTATTTCTGTGCCCTTAACCTCCTCCCACTCTAACACGGGAGTCCCCCAGGGAGCCGGCAGAGTAATATAGAAAACAATGAGAGAGACCACTGCTGCATACCATCAGTACAATCAGGCCATAGTAAACCCACTATTGATTACAGCAGGATCACAATTCCCTGAAGGAATATTGTATGAATACTACACACCACAGGATATAAAAATATCATAAAATACAATATGTTCATTTTAAGGATGTTACTGTCCACCTTAGGCAGGGTATTAGTTTGCAGGGGAATATTATAAGAACATTACAGTGATTTTTTTTTCTGTCATAAGGTCTACATGGCAGGTACCACAAAGACAGCTGGATTTTCATTTAGTCCCAGCTGAACTGTGAAACACCTGTGGTACTAACTTTTATAGTCCAGCTGATGGCCTGTAAGTTACTGTTCCGTTGCTGCTGTAACAAATTTTTCATTGCAAGTCTCAACGGGGAAATATTAACACACAGAACTAATTCTTCTGTCCCTAGTGTCCTTAAAATTCAAATTGAAGGAAAATAAATTTTACTATTTTAGTGTGTAAAGTTTTGTTACTTGGTAGTATCCAACTAGGGCAGCATGGTGATGGAGTGGTTACTGCTGCCAGAGAACTAGAAGATTGCGGGTTCGCATCCCAAAACAACCATACCCTTTCTGTGTAGACTTTGCATGTTCTCCCCATGCTTGTATGGGTTTCCTCTGGATACTCTGGTTTCCTCCAAGAGTCCAAAGACATCCATGTTAGGTTAAATGATGACTCTAAATTGCCTGTAGGTGTGAAGGATTGTCTGTCTGTGTATGTCTCTCTGAGTTGGCCAGTTGGATATAGAATGACGACCTGTCCAGGCTGTGCTTGCCTCTCACTTTATGACAGCTGGGATGGGGTCCAGCCATCCTTCAACCCTACACAGTATAAACTGTTAAAGATGGATGGATGGATAGTTTAAAATTAGTAATTTACGAATATTGGTTATACCAATAAAAATGAAGCTCAGCCAGTAAAGACTTGCTCAGAAACACTCAGTTATATAAATAGTTATGTAAGCTATGACATAAATTCCAAAAACAAACATTTTTAGGTCAAATTACATATTAAACATGCATGACTATGTGTATTTCAGCAATGTTTAATTAAAGCTACAATAGGCAACTAGTGCCGGCCTATCATGAAAGGCCTTTCAAACTCTGTCCTGCATTTCCTCTTTGCTCTTCTACCATCTGCTCTGCTCTGCTATGCACAGGTGTTCAAATATTAATCGTTGTCAAATTACTATAAATACGAATGCTTCCAAACTCATCAATTATGCAGAAATTGTTCAACTTCTCTGATGGTTACAAGAGCGAGCCTCGCTCAAAAAACCTCTTGACGCAAACATCTCATTACTGCTGCCTGTACTGTTCATTGAGTCAGCATCACAGGAGGCTTTAATCGCAGCGCTCCACACAAGTGTTGTAGCATATTTTTACTAAATATTTATACAAAGGTTTTAACATTGAAGCTTTAATTAGAAGGAAACATTTTATGAACCTACTTGGTCATTTCAGCTAGACTGATGGCATAAAAGTTTGTAAGGGGATGTTTGTGTTAAAAGTATAATTTAGAAATGTCACTTTGAATTTCACTATGACAAGGGCAACTCTGACCTTATTAACAGTTGGTGCAACTTGTCCCAGACAAGGAGAACTACAACTTGACCTCTACAAGGAAAGAGTCAGAAAGATACGAAGAAATACTACAAATACTGACTGGCTTACTGTGAGTAGCTGGGAGTTGTGTGCTGACAGTTAAAATCAGCTAAATGTCTGACTAGGAAATAACCCACAGACAGACCGACAGACAGATGCAGTGAGAGATGCAACAAGTTTATGTCAACTACAGTCTAGTGTCAACATTGGGAAAGTGAGAATGGTAAATAGTCTGCACTATATAGCGCTTTTCTACGTATTGGTACTCAAAGTGATTTACACTGCTTCTCATTCACTCATTCACACTCACAATCACACACACAATCACACACTGTTGGGGGAGCTATGCTGCAATGATATGAGAGTGACTAAGTTGGGGTTCAGTGTCTTGCTCAAGGACACCTCGACATGTGACCGGAGGAGCCGGGGATCAAACCACAACTGCTCTACCGTCCTGCACCACAGTCTCATCTCTGAAAAATAGGTGGGAAGAGGTGAGAAAGCACTATTTTAGACATCCTCGTGTGAAAGAAACAAGTTTCTCAAGTTAAACTTAAGATCTGATGAACACACCTGATAGAAGTAAAAAAAAAAAAAAACTACTGTGGTGATGGAGTACTTAAGAACTCCTTAGGCAGTGCAGTTGCAGTGTGGGTAGATGTTAATTCATTAGCTTCAAGCTTAGGGGACAGAGGGGTAGAAAGGCAGCCACAGGGGGATCCACAGCCAGGCAGAGATAAATAGAGCATATGGGTCTCAGAAACCACACACACAGAAAAGAATTACTTCTAAGGATTTCCTTTAAGATTACATTTTACTCCACTACTGCCTTTTTAACTATTCTGAGCACTCCATATTAGAGCATCTCTACAGGTAAATGTGATCCAGTATAATTGCGTTAAACCAGCCATTTGGATCTTCAGAATGACTTTGACTGGGCTACACTGTATGAACCTCTAAACCTCAGAGAATAATAGTGAATTCTGAAATACAGCAATGACCAAATGAAGACCAAGAAGTCAGGCCTGACATTAAGTTTCAAAGTCCTTTAACTGTCAATGCTTGTCTTTCTCAGTTGATAGATTAGACTCTGAAAGCCAACATCTGTCATCCTGTTAACACTTGAGCAACCCACTGGGCTGAATGTTGTCTGGTGTTCAGCTCTTTTTTTGTTTTTAAAAAGTTTACTTTTAAACTACATTTCAACATTAAGTCTTACAAACTCTAAATATGGAGGGTTCATTCATTTATAATCAGACTTGTTTTCCCCAAAATGAAAACTGATAAGAGAAAAGGGATCAGCAGTATCTTCTTGTAGTATTCTGCTAACACTTTGTTGTTACAGAATACTGAATGTGTTTTGGAGGAAAGCCCTTGAGTGTATTGAAAGACTGAGTGCCCCATTACAAGGTTTCAAGACTGGGGCACTGAGCAAGGATCGTTTTAAATGTAGAAATTCACAAACATGTTCAAAATGAAGCACAACACATAAAAGAGACTTGGGTTCAGGGGCTCTTGTCCCTCCTGATGATGTAGGATTTGTATAGAGTCATGTATACTTATAGTATATTGGCTAAATAAGGGGGCTATAAAGGGAACAACTTTTGTGGTGGACATGCATCTCCTGCGATACCGAGCAGGGTGAAGATCTTGCACAGGGAGCGGGCAGAGAAGCCTCTGCATCCCACCTCAATGGGCTCACAGCGAGCCTTCCAGCTCCTCCCTCAGCACTCCTCTATGAATTCCTGGTACTTGAACTGCTTGAGCTCATTGGCCTTCTCCATGCTGTCCTCCCATGGCACTGACAGTTCAACTAAGAGGACCTGCTTAGAAGAAGCAGATGTCAGCACCACGTCTGGTCTCAAAAAGGTCAATGTTACGAAATGTGGGAACTTGAGCTGCCTGCCCAGGTCAACCCGCAGTTCCCAGTTGGATGCAGATGAGAGCAGGCTGGCTAATAATGTTACCTGTTGTTGTGTCTGCTCCTCCTCCTCTAGGCTGCTGATAGGAAGCTGAATCTTATTACTTGTACCATACAGTGCTGCACTGGTAAGACTATGTGGCAGACCCAGCAATCTTCTGAGGTGGCAGCTGATCTTACTTTCCAGGATCTCCACTGTAGACATAGCCACCTCATACACCAACAGAAGCTAAAGAATGCGGGGCAGAATACTGTGCTTGAACAAACATGCCCTAAACCTGCCAGGTAGGCCAGAGTTATCTACTATCTCCATCCAACCGTTGAGCTTCTTGATGGTTGATTGGACTGACGCTGTGTCTCTGTGAGGCTGCAGTCAAAAACCTTGCCTAGGCTGGTGACTGGTTTGTCATTGATTGTTGGTATTAATACGTCATCCACAGAGAAGCAAAACTTGTCCACAATTTTCCCCCTCTTCAGGACCATGGATCTAGACTTCTTTGGTTTAAAGCTCATTCTAGCCCAAAAAATAAGCTTGACCAGGCCCTGAAGGATCCACTTACAACCTGGCACAACTGTCAAATCCTCCATAAAGGCTATCATGGGGGGCTGCTGGATTCCAGACATGGACAGGGGGGGGGGGGGGGGGGGCTCTGCACTCTGTCTCAGGCCTTCAATAGTCATGGCAAAGGCAAAAAGGATCACAGAGATCATACAACTAGTTATGATCCCTTTCTCTAGCTGGTGCCAATTCAATGCTATGCTCCCTGACGTAACTCTCAGCCTGAAGTGCCCGTAATAATCGAGGATGAGGTCCTTAATCTGACAAGGTATTTGGTGTCAGTCAAGGGTGGTCTTGACCAGCTTGTAGGGGATTGACCCATATGCAGTGGCAAGGTCCAACCAAAGTCCTGCTAGATCTTCATTTCCCTCTTGTGCCTCTCTGATCAGTTTTGTAACCACCCCGGCGTGTTCCTGACACCCTAGCACTCCAGGAATGCTGCCCTCCTGGACTGATGTATCAATGTACTTGTTCTTCAATAGGAAGTCTATCATCCTTCTTGCTAGGATGCTAAAGAAGATCTTTCTCATTGAGAATTAGATGAACTGAAACCGCTTTAGCTTGGTTGAATTCTATTCCTTTGGGATCCAGAATCCCTACGCTTGCCTCCACTGTTCCGCAATGGTTCCTCTCAGCCAAATCACTCTATCTTCCAAAAGATTTGGAGAAGCCCTAGACAGTGCTTGTACATCTTATAGGGTAAACAACTGTGGCATGGGGCAGAGCTGGTCCTGGCTGCTTTTACCACCTCCTAAACTTCCTTCCAGGTTGGTTCTGAGGTGTAAAACTCCACTAGGGGTGCTGACACAGCCAGGAGGGCTACCTGCAGTCCTCAGTCTTGCTCTCCGTCTGGATCACTTATGATGTTGTGCAGGAAGTGATCTACCTCTTCCTTGGGGCAATCAAGATCCCACTTTGCTTCTCCCAACCACTTTGTAAAGCCAAAGAGGTCCCTTTCTGCCCTTGGTGCCATGTCTCCTGTCTTTGCAGTTGTCACCAACAACTATTCTTGGTCATCACCAAGCCTGTTCCTGGGAGTCACTGGGCAGGCCATTTGAACACTGCATAAATACATCGGTGGATGCCCTGATGACACATCATCAGTGATGTTTCCTGGGCTGCTCGTGAATTTCGGGCGTTCCTCACAACATCCAACAGCCTCCCTCAGGTTGATCAGGCACCGACTTTTGTCCCAGTAGCATTGGCCCACTTTTCAGACCTTTTAATCCATATACACCTCAAGGCTCTCTCTGCGGCTTCTGTGGTGGACTTAATGAATCTCTTCTTTGCAGCTCCTGTGATACTGAGCAGGGTGAAGATCTTACACAGGGAGCAGGCAGCAAAGCCTCTTTATCCCACCTCAATGGGCTTACAATGAGCCCTCCAGCCTCTCCCCCGGCACTCCTGTTCCTAGTACTTTCTTGTGCTCATTGGTCATTGGCAGTTCCACTAGGGTCAACAGCTTGAACAACACAACTGAATTCAATCAAGTGTAAAGGTGTAAATTCACTCAGATTTTTTCCAATCTTGTTTTAATACTAGCATCACGTGTATAATTGTACTGTAGACTAAGAGTTAGTAATTGTTACAGTTTATTAAGTTACTACAAATGAATCTATTGTCAGCCAATTTAAGCATTTAAGAATTACCATGCCACTGAATGGGAAGTCAGTTATTATTAGCCAGTAGTTATGGTCTATGGTATGGCATAATGACCTACTGAGCCTGTAAAGCAGGTACCTACTGGTTCATAGCTATAGAGATGATAACAGCAGATAAATGGAGTGATAACTTTGTATACAAGTGCTTTGTTAGTGTCTAATGATTCATATACTTCTTTTTATCTTTTTTATCTTTTGTCTATAAACAATAATGTGGTAGATTGGCAGGATGTAGTAATACAATTGTACACCTGCTGTAAAATGATATTCCTAAAACAAATTAAGGAATAAATATGCCTTTCACCAACCATTCATCACAATTACTGGAAGCTACTAAACTGGAAGAAAGAAACAGTAATGATGTTTGATGAAGATGTATTTTTCACATTATCTATTGGCTTTTTGTTTGAACCTAAGAGGTTGGATACATTCCTCAATCCAGACACATCTACTTATCAGAAAATATGAGAAATGGAAGGTGGGAAGGGTTCTGCAGAGAACACAGTGCACAGAGAGGTCAGTGTTAGATTAGAGAATGATTATCTCATTTTTATTTGCATTTGGAAATGACTCACAGTTTCTCTCTGCAGTCTAGTCTCTGATTTATCTCTGTCAAGAACAACATATATGTAAACATAGATGTAAATGTGCTGAAGCTTGATTGGAGTTGATGCCTCCAGAGTAAAAGAATGACAGTACAGTATGTGTGTATGATGTCATTACTCAGTGGAAATCAAACTTTGAAAGTGGAGTTTACGTAGCACAATCTTTGGTATAATGTAAAGTATAAAGTTTTGTGGATCTTGGTCTAGAAAAATGCAACGTACATTAAACAAAGCAACACACTAAGAAGAGAGAAGGCTATTAGCAAGAGGCTGAAGGGTCAATATTTCTCTAACATCTAAGCATATGAGGGAAGATGAGATAGAAGAACAATGACAATCAGAACTTTAGAAAAGTGAGAAATTCAGAAATTTTAATTAGTCAAGTCCTTACGTCTTTATTGCAACAATACACATTTTGGTTCAGCAGTGTGGCATGTGTGAGGCTTTGTCGCAAATCTGAGCCTGTCCCTGACTTCACAAACCCTCCCGAGACAGACAAAGAGGCACAAAATATTTAATCTAAGCCTGGGCAAGAAAGCATATTTTCTAAAACATCTAAAAATAAAATTGTTTCCAAAATAACTAAAAAAACTCTCTCAAGGTTTACTTACATTGTTCTGTAAAACACCCTTTGTGCATCTCATTATTGTGTATGTGGTGCACCACAGACACCCACAATGCAACAGGTAAAGTTCAAGTGCACAGAAAGTTATGACTTTGAATTTTCAATCTATGCTGACCTATGGGCGTTAACAAATCATTGTTGACCACTGCTTGAATGGATGAAATCAGCCTAGTTGTGTATCTGAGAAAGACAGACAGCCCATTTGACCTGCCAGTTATCAGCAAGCAGATGTACCTACTAAGAATCCTTTAAAAAGAACAATGGGTTTTTTATCAGCCACAATAGTGCTTATTAACTTATATAACATGCTTCTCAGTGTCCTTTGTGTCTCTTTCACCGATTCACACATGCAGCTGCTCTGGCCCACAGGGAACAACTACCTCGGTGTTCATTGTTTTGCTCAAGCACATTATAACATATGACATGGGGAAGCTGGAAATCAAACCTCCAGCCCTGTGACAGGTGGAAGACTGCTGTACCTCCTGAGCCACAGTCGACCACCTTGGCAGAAGTGTCTCAACTCAGTTCAGCTCTGCTCTGCTCTTCTAGCTTTAGGGCCAGGTGCTTTTCTTTTTTATATGTAGTCACATACTGTATGTGGCTGTTTTTTTGTTTTTTTTTCTGGCAGCAAGACTAAAGACTGTTGAAAAAATATTTCTTCAGAGTTTAGTTTAGACGATGAGATGACTGTGGACAAAGTAGTAATGATACTTTATTCTGATTAATTGATAGTCTGCTGTGTTTCTGAAACACCTTTTGGTCTCACCTCAGCTTGCTTTGTACATCAACAGAGTTAATACTAAGAAGCATCAGAAAGATCAGACCATACCTAACGGAATATCCAACTTAAACCCATTGTGCAGTCACTGGTCATATCTCGTTTCAATTACTGCAAGGCCCTGTTAATGGGGTTACCGGCATGCACAATGAAACCCCTGCATATGATCTAAAATGCGGCGGCATGCTTTATATTCAATCAGACAAAAAGGCGTTATGTCGCACCACTCTTCAAATATCTACACTGGCTTCCTGTAGCTGCCCAGTTTCAAAGCTCTGTCTCTCGCCTACAGGGTGATCAATTCAACAGCTCTTACTTACCTGAACTCCCTCATCCAGGTCTACAATCCCTACCATCGTCTGGTGGTCCCAGCACCACACAAAAGACACCAAGCAAAACTCTTCAGCTCAGTGATCCCACGATGGAACAAGCTACCAAACTCTGGACACTCAGCAAACTCACTTTCAGTATTCAAAAAACTGCTGAAAACAGAACTCTTCCTTACATTCCAATGCACTTAAATCTACAAAAAAAAAAAGAACTTCTCTTCTGCTCTTTCTCGCACTTACCACACCAAGTAATATCGACAACTTTTCCCCAATTAAAATGATATAGTCAGGTCTAGCTGGTGCTATGTTGGAAAAGTGCTATGA
The DNA here is from genome assembly GCF_033026475.1 of Channa argus. Taxonomy (NCBI): domain Eukaryota; kingdom Metazoa; phylum Chordata; class Actinopteri; order Anabantiformes; family Channidae; genus Channa; species Channa argus. The sequence goes on from NC_090200.1 coordinate 24,855,238, forward strand.
GGTGGTGTGGTTTATTTACAGTGCACCCTAAAGTTTTGGATGATTCTTTTGGATTGAATGAGGGTAGAAGTGGAAAAATGCAAGATCTCTGCTTAACTATTGGAATTTACAAATATTTGCGGTTTCCTTAATGGAACACTCCAACAGCAGAGTACTGCCTAAAGATACCACCTAGTACTTTAGATAGTATCGCACAATTGTGTCAGTATGCAAGTAATGATGTCATCACAAGTGCAAATGAGGGTATGTAGGGCCCTCATCCACCTCCTTGTTGAATCAGTAGGTCATTATTATGCACTGGAGCTTCATTGTCATGGTTACAATAACAAATACTGAGATTGCCAGGTTTGGAAGCTAGTTTATAATAGCAAAACATAAAACAGTACTTGACAACACACAAACTAAGGTAAATTATTCTGTCCTGGAATGTTACCTTTGAGTGGTAAAATGGGTGTATTATTAAGTATCCAGTGTCAGGTAAAAGAAATCCTGGTAGATTTAGGCCAGTATATTCCCATCTGAGGCAGTCAGCATCAATTAAACATTATAGCTAGTATCCTGGCACAATGCTCAAAGGACTATTTATTCTATAGATCTCACCCAGCCCTGGAAAGATGTATGAGATGTTATGTAAGAAAGGAAGATGCTTTACAACAATGCTGGGACTGAACAAGATAACTTAAAAACACTTGCATGGCTTTAAATCTATATTCCCAATTACATTAGCGAGGGAGTGGAGAAGCTGTGGTCAGGGATTTCAGCAGGTCACAGAGGCATCTTCCAACGTAGGCATGTCAGGGGTATAACTTGATGATGCATTTATTATGCAGGTTCAGGAATAAAACACTGACATATCTGTACTCACCACTTTCCTCAGCTTCTAGACTAATTTTAAAAATATGCCTAATTTCCCCACAGCGAGCACTAGAGTAACTGTCACATTTGTAGAGGGCTAACAGAGGAACACAATACCTCATATCTTCTATTTTAGTAAATGTCTGTGCCCTTCTCTTCTAAGCACTAATCACACTAAAAGCAGCTTATGAGTTCATTACAGGCATAATGATCATAGTATAATAATCTTCTGTGCAATTTGTGCTGTGTCTAAAACCTTAAGGCATTGACTTCTGAAAGAACCATGCGGGTAACCCTATTATAACACGGTGATTACTGATCCATAATGTATTCCGTAATGACAGATTGCATGTAACTTTTCATATGTACGTTAATGAAGTACAACAGTGCATACAGTGTAAACCAAGGACTGCAGGTCATCCAGAAATACCCAGAGAGCAATAAACAACTATTGCTTAATCAAACACATTGTACTGTAAATCATTCATACAGCAGGTCAATTACCAAATTTAATTATAGTTATGTCATTGTGCATATGAAAATCACTATTCATTTCATAAACAAGGTCCACACTCACTTACAGAACATTCTACGACTCCAAATACAGTAGACACATGCTTCACACTATAACATCATGTGTACCAAGACAGCCAGTCTTTCAACGGATGTGAAAAAAAAACATAAATTAGGCCTTGTGCAATAATAACATATGTTGGCCGAACTCACGTCAGTGTTTGCCTGTGAATTCTGAAGGAGATATCTTCAGAAATGACCCTGTCTATGCAATAAGAAGTAAATTACTATCATCACTTTTATATTATTAAATATTTGATATATTTTACGGTCTTACACAGACATGAACACATAAAACACTTCATGTTACTATGTATTTCTATGGGTGTATTTATTACCCACAAACTGTTCATTCAGTGAATGAACATTGATGATGTGACTGCTTCTAGGTTGGACTATTCCCTACTTTTGGGATGTCCCAGTTACCCCTTAATATGCCTACAATTAGTCCAAAGTGCTGCAGCAAGAGTGCTGACTGGAATTAGCAAGAGAGATCATATTTCACCTTCACTAGCTTCTTTCCATTGGCTTCATACAAAATGTAGAATAAAATTTTAAATCCTGCTTCTTACATATAAAGCTCTGAATGGTCAGGCTCCATCATACATAAATGACCTCATAGTACCATATCATCCCAGAAGACCACTTTGATCTCAGAATGCAGGCCTACTTGTGGTTCCCAGAATTTCAAAAGGTAGAACGGGAGGCAGAGCCTTTAGCTATCATGCTCCTCTCCTGTGGAACCAGCTTCCAGTTTGGATTCGGGAAGCAGACACCCTCTCTACTTTTAAGTCTAGGCTCAAAACCTTCCTCTTTGATAAAGCTTATAGTTAGTTATAGTCATGCTGCTATAGACTTAGACTGCTGGGGGACCCACCCCCCGATGCATTGAGCTCCATTCCTCCTGTCATCCCTCTCTCATCTCTTCTCACCCCACATTTATTTGTAACCAACATTTGGCATTAAATTTGTGTGTTCTTGCTCCAATATTTGTCCTTCTCCCACTCAGTCTCCTTCTGTGTCCCTTTCTACAGGTGTCCCTGGCTTTTTATTTGTCCCTTTGTCCCAGTGTGCAGCTACTGATCCTAACAACCTGCCAAATGTTTTGTAACTTTTTTTACTCTTTTCTTTTCTCTCACCATTTTCCTCTCACCTCAACCGGTCAAGTCACATAGGTGCCTTATTCTGCTGGAGGTTTCTTCCGGTAAAGGGAGTTTTTCCTCTTCACTTTTGCCTAGGGCTTGCTCAAAGGGGATTTGTTGGGTTCTCTGTATACATCTTTATAGTCTCTGTCAGGATCACCAACTCACTTCCCCCTTCAAGACTTTTCGTTTGCAGCCACTTCCTGTTCCTGGTTGCGTCACATTTTTCTCCGCTTTACTAAGCGCCGGCAATTAGTTTCACCTGCTCTCACCCCTCTGTTTATATACCTCCTCAATTCCCTCACCAAGCTGCCAGATCGTCTGCTTTCTCATCGCAGCTTTCCAGTGGTCATCTAAATCATCTTTGCTATCTATGCTTCAGACCTTGCTACGTTTTTGACCTGACTCTGCCTGCTACTTTGGTTATGTGAGTAACCAAAGTAGCTCCCTATTGCCAACCTAAAGAATGACCAGGATTCTGAGTACTGTTATCTGCCCATGAGGGATCAAGTTTTTTACAAGCCCTTGTAACCACATGATTATAAGGTGAAGATTTACCACGTCATGTCTACGCTTTTGTTCAAGTTACCTGTACCATGGACTTCACCAAATGAATATCCACTGAAGGTTTTTTCATGTGCACCATTGTTAACCAAGACATTATCAAGTATCAAGGACTCTGCCAAGTAAATATCCACTGTAAGAATTCTCATGTTAAGAACCATGTTTGTTTAATGTAAGAGATTTATTGAATCCAGAACTATGAGACTGTTGCACTAGGGCACTGAATAACTAAAGGGATGTTGGAGATGTTGGACGCTCACTACCAGGCCTGCCTCTGTGTTACGGATCCAGTACACTAAATCTTCCTCAGTGTCCCCTCCTCCCACCATTTCCCTATCCTTTTGTCAAGTTACTCAACCCTGCCACATCACGATTCGTCTACTCTACCAGGACCATACTCCACTCCACTCCAACCCATTAAAACTTTGCTTCTCCTCTAGACTCCGCTCACCCTTGCACTGACTCTAGTAAGTTTTTGTTTTTCATGTTCAGACAATATATCCCACAAGTCACTGTCAAAGATACTCATCTTCGTGTCCTCTCTCATAGACTGGAGTTTAGCACCATCTAGTGAGTTGGAGGACTTACTACATCTCCATCCAGCTTTGCCAACTATTGTATTTTATAATAAACCTTATTTAAACTGAGTAGTTGTGTCAAGCCCATTATTGGGTCCAACCCTGAAACTAGTACATTGCAGTCTCACTTAATTCTGTAAAGTGCCTTGAGATGACAATGTTGTGAATTGTTGCAATATAAATAAAGCTGAATAGATAAGCATTAGTGATGTGAATATAAAAGTGTCTAACTACAGTTTGTGTCCACCATAAAGGTATGTTCTAGCTCACTAGGCAGCTAACTGACAGCCTAACATGGTGGATTTTCTTCTGCACCTATAATTTATACTAACTATACCATAGTGTCAAACTGAGTGTGCACTGGACTCCATATGCCAAGTGTCTGACCCAACTTTATCTGACCTTGCCCCACTCTGACTCTCACAGCTAGTGCCTTCTGAATGGATGGGTTCATAGGTAGATCCATGACCGTCTTATAACCTTCATCACATTTCGTATGAAAATTTTTAATGACAGACATTTTGACTTGACCTTGTAGGAAAAGCAAGATGGAATGGCTAGTGCTTTTTCTTCAAAATTAGAAGGTCTGAATCCAGTGGCCACTTATGGTCTTTCTGAGCGTATGTTCTTTCCATTCTTGTGTGGCTTTTTTGTGGGTACTTCATTTGCCTCCCACAATTCATAGACATTCAGTTAGGTTAATTTGGAGACTACAGATTGTACGTTTTTGTGAATGGCTGGTTACGTGCATGGACTTCAATCTATCCAAGTTTCATCCTGCCTTCCACGCAATGTCAGCAATGAGCTCCAACACCCTAGTGACCCATAACAGAATAAGTGGTTTATATGATGGATGCATGTATAGTAAAAATAGTCTATGTGTTACAACAGTAACAACCAGAGCTCACAACTGAAACTGAAGCAGGTAAATTAAAAGGAGAAATAGTTAGTGCTATTAACACATAAGTTCTACAAAGTTTTAAATTAATTTTATTTAATTTTATTTATTTCTTTAATTTTATTTATTTTATTAATTATTTATATTCAGATTATCTCTGAAATGTCTCGAGCATATACATATAGAATTTGGGTTTCTGAAATCTGTAGGTTCAGGTCTGTCAATCACAAAAATATTTTCACAAACAGTTTAAAGCCTACTTCTCCTAACTATTGTCCTAAAAAAAGTTTTTATATATGCAGTGCAGATTATTTCATGTAGGACATGCTTCACGTCAGTTGTTGTTTGACCTTTGTTGAGGAGCTTTTCCTTTCAGGGTGGACTTTCCCTCTATTGACATGCAACCTGAAGATTTATGTTTCCCAAAAGATATGACACACATATCCAGCAAAGAGAGGAAACGTTAGTGTGAATTTTTCAGTAGGGAAAACATGCTGTAGGCTTTTACTTGTGAGTCCATGCTTCAGATGACATATTTTCTTGCTCTTATCCTACCTCTCAAATTCCTTTCACTCACTTTATCTTTCTCACCCTCCTCATTCTATTTCATTTATTCTCCTCCCATTTCTCTCTATCTCTCCTACCATCATCCCCTCTGCTCTCTCTCGCTCTTGCTCTCTCTCTCTCTCTCTCTCTCTCTCTCTCTCTCTCTCGCTCTCTATGGATAATTCATCAGTGTTTCTCAGAGCTGCTGTCTGCCTGCCTGCCTACTGTGATTTCCACTGGGACTCTTTCAGGGACTATTCCCACCTCACCCGGGAGTTACAGCCATGGCTACAGAGGGAAATTAATCACAGACACCTTATTCTAACCCTTACACACAAACACACGCATATGAACACACAATAGCACACACTGGAGAATGTTCTTCTTAACTTTGCCTGTTTCTTTTTCATATACACCTACTTGCATTTTGTTTTAACTCTTTTACATTTGAAACTTACACATAAACACCAGCAGTCTTGCTTTGATCAGTTGTATCCCATGTGGATGCAGACCTGGATGGCACCAGCGACTATAATGACGATTTATTTCTTTAAATAAATGTAGAATGCAGCAGTCTATAGAGTTTTGATGCAAATGAATAAACACCTGCACACAGCTCCAACACGCAAAGACACAGCCATGCTTTTAGACCTAAAGGAGACAGCTATTAGATATTTTGTGTCAGACTATTTATCAGAGAACATGCACACAATATGTTGATAGACAGTCAATTGAAATTGAGAGAAACGCAAAATAAATAACATAAGAAAAGGGGGGAGATGTGGAGAGAATAGAAAAAAAACCTAAAATATATGAAAAACAAGAGATGGAGAGGGGGGAGGGTTTCATACTTCAACTACAATGACTAAATACAGGCATAGTTTAATATGTGTGTGTGTGTGTGTGTGTGTGTGTGTGTGTGTGTGTACCTATGGCTTCGTTGCGTGTGGAGGAAATTCTCCTCATATGTTTAAAAAGGTTTGTGAGAGTCCAGACATGGTTTTAAGTTGGAGTTTGAATTACATTTAGCACGATTATGTTGCTGAGTGCCCTCACAACGATAGAAGTACAAACATGAGTGTGTGTGTGTGTGTGTGTGTGTATGAGAGAGAGAGAGAGAGAGAGAGAGAGAGAGAGAGAGAGAGAGAGAGAGAGAGGAAGAAAAGCAGTGTATTGATCAGGGGATCGAGTGGCTCCCAGTGTGAGCACCAGAGGAGGAATGGAGAGCACAGTGAATGTCACCACACGCATATATACCACTAACAATGTAACGTGTGTGTAGGAGTAATGGAGAGAGTCAGACAAAGTGTGGTGTGTGTGTGGAACATTGCACTTTACAAATATCATGCAGAGCTATAGGAGGATGTCTGCTGAGATTTGGCCATATTAGTCATTAATAGAGCAGCAGCCCCTTTTACACAGCAAGATTTGGATGAAGTCTAAACTTATTTCATCATGGTACTTGTTTGTACATGTCATATGCAACGTAAACACAGGCTACCTAACGCATTACTGTACAGTCTGTTTCTCACATAAAGGACCACAGTGCAAGTAATTTGCTTTTGCTGACATTTTGGATTTTGTGTGTGTGTTTGTGTATGTGTGTGTTGATCATCATCTGCATATACTCAAATAAACTAAAGGAATAAAAAGTCTTAACTGCTTAACTGCAGTAGTAGGAAATATACATATTAATTGCCTAAAATGAGCGCAGTGCATATTTTAAAATAAAGTTTTACTGGAAATAAATACTTGACACTGCAAGTTGCAAAGGTCTTCCTCCCACCACCTCTAAAGCTCCTTAACTAACATGTTGTATTTGTTTACTAAAAAGACCCTAAAGTCCTCAAAGGTGTATTTTTTATGTTTTGTGTACAAAATAAATATCACATCAACATACAACAACATACATAACCAGTTGCAAACACATTACCTAAAGAAATGTATTTGCATTTGTAGGTTAGTTACATTGAAAGATAATCTTTAGGAGACACATTGGGTGTTAATGCATCTTATTATTGGTATTACTGGTATTTTGTAATTAAGATTTCTATTGAAAAAGGAAAAGGAGCTCACTGAACAAACCAGTTAGCTAATTAGCTTGGTTTCTAATGATTTTCAGAAGATGTTGACTATCATTTCCTCTTTTTAATTACTGTCTGCAAACAGCAGTGATGAAAGTCCAGGTTCACTAACTTACTAATTTTTTGTCCATATCACGCAGCCTTCCCTCTTTTTCCTGGGGGCAGGCCTGAGTTTCATAAGGTGGATCCAAATCTGGACTCCGCTCCTCCACTGCCAAGCATCACAACCACCACAGCAAAAGTGGGGGGAAACCCAAGCTAGCGCTCCCCCATCAGAGAATGAAGCAAAGGGAGGGGTGACCCATCTGAGTCATCACTCCTAGAACCCGGCCCTGGAAGTGTGGAAGGACACTCTGTGCACACCAGATCAAAGGGACAAAACTTTCACACCAATCTTGAAAAACAGTAAGAAGATAACATGCATGTCCCCATGATTGAGATGTGAGCAGTTTATGGCATCCAACATATTTTCTGCTACTGGACAGACATGGACATTAAAGAAGCAATGGAGAAAGTCACCCACACAAAATGAAATGCTAACGAGGGGGGATAGGACTTCCTGAACATGGTGCAGGACTACAAACCAACCTTTCGGGAACTGAAACACCTGTTGAAACGACTGGGATGTGATTTTCACAAGGTCAAACACAACACCACTCTCAAACTTCGTCCAAAGCAAAACTTGGAACATGAGGACAATGCTTTATACAAAGACGGTCACTCTTTTGCAGTCTATGCCGCTGCAAAAGCAGCAGCCAGAATGGGATAAAAGTTTCAACTAACTCGGTGTTATCCCCCACAGGAACTCAACCCACAAGTCACAACATGTCAACCTTGCAGTCACTGGCAAGCATATCGGAAAAAACTTTATGGAGAAAATCAGGTGCAACACTGCAAAATAGTATGGCTTGGCCCAGACATTAACCTTGTTTACCTAAGGCTTATTTTCATCTGTTCTATATATCTATATATCTATATAGTATCATTGCTCTTATCACCCATGCAATAGAATGACAAAATGGCATATGCAAGACAAAACTAACAAAATGCTATGAAGAAACAGGTTTGATGTGGATCCAAGCATTACAATTGGTGCTATTCTATATGCGTACAAATGTCTGCCCTGTCTACCCCTGCAGACACTAGCCTGCCTGATCTCAGACCAGGCGACTGAGCGCTCATCAGGGAACACCAGAAGAAATACGGAAAGCAGAGACATTTCACATCACCACATAAAGTGGCACTGACTTCTAATACGGCAGTGAAGGTGGAGGGACGTGTCACATGGGTCCACACCAGCCAACTGAAATCCCCACACCGGAACTGTAAAAGAAACTACACCCAGATTTACACTCACTTGACAAGGAGACAATCGCCACGGAAAATTACCAACAAGCTTCAGATCCTTGAATTTTTCACCCCGGTGAGGGGGGAGAAGTGCAGTTTGGGCTCAACCAGCAATTGAAGCTCCAACAAACGTCAAGAATGATAAATACAGGAAGGTGACAAAGGCAACATCTGCTGCACAACGATGGATACAAACAAGGGAGCAGTCTGCATGTTTGAGACTCATGTTGCACCTTCATCCAAAACAACACATGCTTCTGCTACTAAGGTGCTAGAGGGACTGAGGTCACTTTGACAAGAACTGAAAAGACATTCTAGCTATGACATCAGCCCCTGAGGGTGGTGGCAAAGTGTGTTTGTAAGGTGGAAAGCTTTCATTTTATGCCTCTTCACAGGTGTTGTTATAGGCATTACTGAACTGACCTTGTGTGGGTGTTGCCTTTTTCCCTGTGCCCATGGACTGATAATGCATGTAATCCCTATCACCTACCAAACGACTATCCAAAGCATACTTTACCTTTACTTTTTACATCCCCAATTAGGTAGATTTTTGTTGCTCTTTTCTTTTCTCTCTCCACTTTCCAAACCTGTCAGTGCAGATGGCCGCCCACCCTGAGCCTGGTCCTGCTGGAGGTTTCTTCTGTCAGAGGGAGTTTTTCCTCTCCACTGTTGCCTTGGGCTTGCTCAAAGGGGATTTGTTGGGTGCCTTTTTCTATACATATCTTTTTTATAGGCTTGACTTTAGTGTGTAAGGTGATGAATTGGCACAATACAAATAATGTTGAATTTATTGAAATGAATTGGGCATAATTTGGGAGCACGGGAAAAGTTCATGAAATGTTTGAAAGTTCTTGTGAATTAACACTTCTGATGAACTGTTCCTACTATTGCTCAGCCCTAATGAATCCTGACCATCTGTATCATAGAATGATAAAAACGGGGAAGTGTGAGTGTAATTTCAAAATCTATGTATAATTGGTAACTGTTTCACCTTTACTGTTTTCAAACTTCTGGAAGACCTAGTATTTGCAGTGTCTTTTACACCAGAGCTTCCATGGTAGGCACTCAACTTTTGTTTCCCAGCAAGACATCAGGTCTCTGGCTCAACAAAGAAGTGTTTTAGCTAGACACCAACCATAAACTGCCTACATCTGAGTGTTTGCTTCCCAGTAGGAAACCCATGGGAACCCGTACAGTTGATCAATCTCAAGGATTTAAAAGACATGGGGTAAGTGACAAGAAGTTGCTAATTAGATTCCCGACCAGTTTATTCATCTCTATGTATAAGGTTAATTTGCATTGACTCATTCCTTGTCTTTTTGTGTGAGCTCAGCTGTGAGCTGAGTGGTTATAAGGCTGAACAACCTGCAAAGCCTTGTCAATCTGATTGGCCCCGACAGATGTCTCAGTGCATTGAATATGTGTACTTTAGACAGGGGACAGAATAAAAAGGTTTAGAGGATACTTCTCAATGTAGTGTTACAATATAAAGACTTTCAAAACTGCAAAGTGAACTCTCTGAGTGTTGAATGGTGAATTGAAGGCCAACAGATGTGCATGATGCTGAGGCAGAAGTGTACGGTAAATTGAAATAAATAAATTACATTTCAGAAATGTATTTATTTTGTTGGTTTTCTAGTACAGATAAGAACAAAATAGCTTTTTATGAATACAAAAATTGGTAAATATATTTTTCCTGTTTTGCTATGAACACAGTGTGTTTTGTGTTTTTTTTGTATAATGTATATTGACTGGTATGTACTGTTGATGCATTGGCTTTTTGAGTGTCATTCATCAGTGGTGTTTGGTTTTGAGCAAAGAGTTTTGAGTTAGTTGTTTGGTTTTGCCAGAAACTTTTGAAGAAAGTTTTTGTGAAAGTTTGCCTTACGTTGGGATTTTGTGTTTACTGTTTGAGAAAATGAGAGAATATTTCAAAAAATGTGTTTTATTAATTCAGAAAAACTGAAACACTTATGTTGCAAGGACAAGATTTAGCAAAATGAGAGAATGAGTTGATAGTGAATTCAGCTCTCATGGAAAACAGAGTAAAAAGAAAAAACTTTCATTTGCACTTTGTCACTCCCTTTGGAAGGGACTATCAACTCCTGGGGAAGTTTTACAATGTAGAAAAACACAGAAGACTACACTTGGAAAATAAATGGAAAATAACTTCCTTTCTTGAAAGGGGGGTGGCTTTAGCTCAGTTGGTAAGGCAGTCATCCACAGACCACAGGGTCAGTGGCTCAATCCCCAGTCCAGGCTATATGTCAAAGTGTCTCTGGGTAAGACACTGAACCCCTAACAGCCCATTCCCATCCCCAGCTGTGCAGTGCCAGTCCAAGCTAGGTAGAAATTGGGGAGGGTTGTGTCAAGAAGGGCATCCAGCATAAAAACTGTGCCAAATCAAAATGCAGACAATGATCTGCTGTGGCGACCCTGAACTCACAGGATAAGCCAAAAGGACACACACACAAAAATGTCCTTTCTTGAAAGAGAACAATTACAGTATCAGGGGACAACAATACATTTTCAGATTAAACATCGGGTTAAAGAGCCGGTTTATTAACTTTTTAAAAAACTATTTTCATAAATATTGAGTGTATTTTACATAGTTGTGCCATTTCATTCAAAGCTGTTTTGATTTCTCCAAATCCATCTTTGTAAACAGCCCAGACTCCCCTCTTTCCTGCAGCGGCTCTTTCAGAAGCTATTAACATAAAATCTGTGTTATTCATGTCCACTTACTCTGATTGGCTAGAGGCATGGCCTTCACGTTTAACATCTAACAATAGGGAAACAGCCTATGTAATAAAGCATATTCTCTTTAACAAAAGTATTAGCACTGGCCTTAGGTTTCCTAACAAAGAAATTTCACTTTCATTACATTTTTTTCAAATGTAGGTTGAGGAGGTGTTTAAAGCACAAATCAAATTTCCTGCTTTGTTCCTCAGCTGTCTACAACCCCTTTACAGCGGTGGGTTTATCCTCGCTAATCCTGTTTCATGGTTGGGTGTGACATCACAACAGGAGCAATTTCTACACAGATCTTGGGGTGAAAAACCGCAAAGATTTAGTTCAGCACCTTTACAACACAACAGGGCTCTGCCATCACCTTAATCTGCCCAAAGCCCTTTGTTTCTTTTTTTCCATAATACCAGCTCTTCAATGTAAAAGCATCTAGTTTCAGTAGGAATACTGTGCATGAATGGCAAATTAGGTATTTTTTGACAAAGGCTGCAGTGAAACAAGCAGTGTGTGAAGAGCAGCATCATCCTCGTTTAGAGCAGCTTGATAAAGTTCAATTGATTAGAGTCAATTAGAGAAAAGGTCAGGCCACCACTGGGGCAATAAGGCTACAGTCAAAGGGATTACTGCAGCGGTGACTCTACACACACAAGCACACTTGTTTGTTACACATGCTTTATGTAAACCAACACACACATACAACTACAAACACCAGAGACAGATGAGCCAACATGTCCATGACACTCTTTTTCAAGCTAAGAAAATCAATGTTAACACACACACAAACATACACAAACACACACACACATATACACACACACAAACACACGCACGCACACACACACAACTCCTGCTGCTTTTCTGATTGCTGTTCCCAACATTGGATCAATCCTCATCGTATGTAATGAACCATGCAGACCATTTACAACTCTGTTAGATCATCCTCTCTGATGCTGAAGATGTTTATATTTCTGCAAGGCACTAAAAAGTGTAGCTGCAGTTGGTTACTCAAGGTCACACAAACATGCACACACACATGCACACGCTCTCAAAGAAACCTTTTTGTTTCCTTTCTAATAAAAAATGTCTTTTTTAAACATCCCTTGACACTCGCACATTCCTAACCTCCCTCTTGTCTCTTCTTCCTTGCTTTCTTCTCTCCTCTTCCTCTTTGCTTTCCCCAGTTTAACCATTCATTAGTATAACCTTCAGTCTCTTGCAGTTCTTTCTTTCCCTGTGGTCACTCCTCCCTTGCATATATCTTCATAATCTGTCCTTCAAGTCCTTGAATCTCTTCAATAACTCTTTTTTTTTCTCTCTTGGTTCTTCCTTTGTTCTTTCTGTTAGTACACTCCCTCTTTATTCTCGATGTGCATTCAACCAGTATCGTTTTGAAAGTGAAAAAACTGAGATGAATCGGGAAGCTACTCTTTCTGGCAACTATACTTTAATACTTTATAATTATTTTTATCTCAAAGAATACTTTTATTTGTACTTTCTGTTTTACTTGCAGTGAACGTTAATGTTCAGAATTAGACTACGCAGACTTTCTGGAGAGTGGGTCGTTTAAGTTATTGATGTGCTAACCTGAAAGCAATCACTTCTTCATATAGTATAAGAATAAAAACACATGACTGGTTAGGCCATGTCTCCAAAAACTTTCTGGTGCCTTCATCCAATCACTTGCACAGTGTAACAGTCTTCTGCAAGCCTCCTTGTCTCTCCTCCAGCGTGGCATATGTGTCATCACAGAAACACATTTCTTAAACAAATCTTATAATGACTGTAATCATTAAAGCTACAGTGTGCAATTTAGGCTGGCTAATCTGACATTTAGAACCAGTCCTCTCTGCTCTGCCCAGTCCTTTCTTTCCCTGCTCTTAAACAGCTCTGCTTTGCTGTTATACAGTTGTAGCTATAAAATTAAAACTAATCAGAAAGCTAATGATCTTACTAGTCAAGCAGAAACTGTTAAAAATTGTACAGTAGAGTGAGGCTTGTTCTGAATGCTTTTAGAAATGAATATCTCTGCACCGCTTCCACTGAGGATCAGTGAGTCTCTCAGGAAAGACAACCTTGGTCTCACAATAAAACAATAAAACAATAAAATATCATCAGAAGTTTACACTTCTATGGCACATTAACAGAGGGGCAATCTACGAGGTGACATTAAATACCCTCTGAGAATAGAGTACCTCTAAATGCTGCTTAAAATAGCGTCAACCCTGACTATGCTAGTTTGGTACTGTTACAGTTCTTTCCCAGTGTTTAAGTTATCTAGCTTTATGTCCTGTTTTGGCTTTATTTTATTGATCCTCCTGTGTCTCTTCCTGTGAGTCTGTATGCTGTCTTTACCTTCCTCATTTTGTCCGGATTTGTTTCACCTGTTCCCCAGTCCTTTTATACCCTGCTCTCCCCAGTGTTCTCTGCTGGTTTGTATTATGTGTTAGTGTGTGTTAGCACCCTGTCTGAATTCGTCAAAAGTTTGTATCCTGCCTGATCCCTGTATGGACTCTGTCAAGGGTTTTGGTCTATGGTTTGGTCACTCCTTGTTATGTGGTTTTGTTATTCCTTGTTATGTATTTTGGTTATTTCTTGTTATAGTGGTTTGGTTCTCCTTTGTTAGGTTGGCATTAGTTTATTAGTTTATTTATTTTACCCTGTTCCCTGTATTAGTTACCCCTGTTAATTTCCCATTGCCTCTAATATAGTTTGTTTAGGTTTTATTCCCTTCTGTCTATTCCTGTTTAGTTTATTTGTCCCTATTAATTTACCCTCTTACCTGTGTATTAGAATTAGTTAAGGTCTAGTCTGGTCCCTGAGTGTACCCTACCTTGTGTTAGTCTTGTATGTGTGCACCCCGTTGTTTGAATAGCTGTCATAGTCTGTCGTATACCCTGTATGTGTTTAGTTCGTTGTTTATGTTACCTTTAGTTCAGTAAGTTCTTTACCCTCCTCCTGTGGAGTGATTTTTAGTTGTGTTAACCCTCCTGTTTCTTTATAAATAAATACCCTTTTCTTTATACCACCTCTTGCCGTCTCTTTACTTGGGTCCTTGCTAAAATACTAATACTGACCGTAACAGGTACATTTCATAGAGAACAATGAGGTGGCATATAGGCACAGTAAACCCACCTTGAATGGGAAGTGTTTACGGTGCCTAAGTAGCTTTTGAAGGAAATTAGAAATTAAAAGCCGAATTCATAATAATGTTTCACCAGGATTTTTCGCAGCAGCTGTGTGCACGTGACTATAAGTGTGCCCTCTTCTACTCTGGGTAGCATCTCTGTTGACTAGCCCAGCACTTCTCTGCGACTGCTGCAACTGGCACAGCTGCCACCAGATAACTCTAAATTTATTATGTTCATAAAGATCACAAATTAGTGCACAATTTGATTTATAGTTGTGTTTTTCAGCTGATCAGCTCTAAAATTTTCTGAAACAGTTTATCTGGCATTTGTACAAATTTGTAAAATGAACATAGTTTTTAGGGCTTGTGCCTACAGTATATTAAAATAGCTGTAAGTAATTTTATAGCATGCTACAATTTGATATATTAAATGTGTTTAGATTATGCCTTTAAAAAATACGTATTTAGAACCTGAACAGTTTCTGATCACTTCATTCACTGTCTGTTTCTGGTGTATCCTGAACTCACAGTCCACATTAACAGAATATGATGAAGTAACGTTACAAAAACTGGCAACTCTAAAACATGTAGAAGAGACAGAAAGTGAGAATTTTACAAAGTGGATTGTTGTGCAGTATAGAACATTTTGCAGTATTTATTGTACTTTCATTATCAAATTTTGAAATATTGATTCATAATATACAAATTCTGCAACAGTGTTCTTCCGCCTAGAAGCAGCAGTAATTGTCACTGATGGCCACAATAGTGTCACTTTAAAGTAATGCAAAGTATTTCTTCCCTTTTATAGACAAAACATCTTATGATAACTAGTCATAATAAAACATAATATCACATAAAACATTTCCTATGTACACTTAGCTACAGTATTAATACATCAGACAGCCAGTGATTTCTGGTTAATTAGTGGATTTGTCATGTACCCCATTAGACCATTTTGTAATTTAATATTTTAATTTCACGGAATCGGATTTCATATCCATGTCTATAAATATAACACTACAATAACCTTACAACATGATAATTCAGGGCTGAAATGAGTCAGTGACTCCTAATTGCTTAGGTGCGAGTATGTTTGTGAATATATTTTTCTGTCTGATATTTTGATAATAAAACATTTATCAACATTAAAAGTTTAATTGCATCTCCTTGATGATTCTTTTAACTGACCAGAAAAAGTAGTTTATAATTTAAAAAAGGATAGAACAGAGCAAAGATACAGTTTATTGTTTCTACCTTCACACTTAATTGTTATTACATTTTGGCTTGCTGCTGCTGCTGCTGCTGCTGCTTATTGGTGGCTTTGATTATAAATGTAGGTACAATCATTCACTTCACAACTGTCACATACTGTAGGTGTGCAGAAGAGCAACTGCTGTGTTCAAAATATTTGCACCTCAAGGTCAAACTTAAAAAATTAACAAACTTTGACGCAGATTTCTACTCACAGTTTTCTGACTACGTATCTTGGAACGTTCTCTATCACTGAAGCCACCACAGCTGGAGGTTTGCTACTCATTGCCTGTTGGAAACTGAGGAAAGTGCAGGATAGAAGTTGACCTTTGCATAGGAATACTGAGTCCAAACCATTATTATAATACTTTCACGCTGACTTTAACTGCAAAAGAAGTTTTTAACTCTGCAAGTATTTGTGTGTCAGTGTCATAAGCCATTGGAGTGTGTGCTTACGCATGCTTATGCACTTACTGTGTAAACCAGAGGAGCCCTGGGACTTCATCTTCATTCTATAAACTGCTGCTGCTTCTCTGTTTACTGAGGCATCCGGCAGTTATAAAATATTCATCTGCAAAACCAACCAAATAACTGGAAGCAGCTCCTGCATAACATACATGGCTTTCACCTGAGACTCTAACACTCTCTCCTACCATACTGTGATGTAGAAGTACTGTGTAAGGATGAACGAGGGCCAGACATACAAACACACACACTTACAGTTACAAAGTCACCAACTCTGGAAATAAGTGTAAATATGGATATCAAAGATGCTGCTACACACATTTTGTTTTTTAGTGGCATGTCTTTAGGGAATATACTGTCACTCTAATGGTGTGTGTTGGTGTGCTGTCCATACTATTTTATGCAAACACATATGCTCCGAGACAGTATATTCCAATGACTTTGTTGATCCCATCTTTTAGCACACCTATCACATTTGTTCTTTATCCAGATTGCCGTATATTTTGGTCTAAAACTTTATGTCCTTTTAGCGCCATCTTGAATTGTCTATATGTTACACTACATGCTAACCTAAGGGCTTTTACACTACAAACTAACATCATAAAAACTAAAAGGGTGGAAGGCTAACTTTCAGTTCACCTCATATTGCCTTCGTCTGGCCCAACAAATGACACTTGAACACACAGCAAAGACTATGACCAATGGGCAATTAGCATGTACATTACGCTTGGCACCTGCATGAAAGGTAGGTAAAGTCAAAGACTTAGGACTGTTAACCCCATAACGTAAGGACAGAACTAGTAGTATAATGTAATTTGAAATATTTTATTTTGGATTTCCCATCTTTGGGACATTTATCTCAGCATTCTAAAAAGGTGCTGGTTTTAATTAATAACAAGCTGAATCGATGGATGTCTAATAAATTTAGGCGCAGTGTGTACAATTGTAAAATGCATTAGATTTACATCTCTGCCCTATTTTAGTATCTGTGGTATATACAATATAAACAAACTACATGTGTGAATTTGTTTGTGCACTGAGGAGACACAGCCATCTACAGTAATTTCCATATTTGGTATGCTCATGTATTAGATTTTTCTATTGGGTATGGTGCACATTTTTGCTCTATTGGATGCAAACTGCATCTAAAGTTCAGGAGGCATTTTCTTCAGTGTTGAACAGCATTTCCTACTACATCCACAGAGGCCCATGGGGTAAAACAGTATCTGTGGGGATTGTACATGAACATGGGAAGATAAGTCAAGATAAGTTTAAATTGTATATGTTTCTCACATAATGGTTATAATCTGCCAAACAAGTAGATTTTACACTTTAGAGTTAACCAAACGAAAACCACAGAATCTAAAATGAGTACAAGTTGGATGGACATCTTCTGGGTTGTTAAAGGTTGTGAGTGAAGATTCAGTCAAACTTAAGTCATGTGTTCAGCAGTGAGGCTCACAATCAGCCAGTTTCACAAAGCAGCAGAACCATTTCCTTTTCATATCGTCACACTCAATATTGTCTTGCACACGCTTTAAGACCACTTTATTTGCTTTATTCTGAACGCATTCTGCCAGAACTCCTTGATGATGTCTGATACAGAAAAATCCCGGAATTCAGCTACAAATAACTTGCAAACACTATTCATCCAAACACAGCTGCACCAGACACAATTTAAAATGACAAACATTGCTTATTTATGAGAATACACCATGAAGTATTGCAGCAACAAAGAAATCTCTGAATATTGCAGTTGATTGGCCATCTACCCAAATAAAAGTCTACTGTTGGATGTGTTCACTTTTCTGGGCGCAGGAAATTAAGAATCACTGTTTAGGAGTAAAATCCCATCTGACTCCCACACAGAAGACAGAGCAGCACTCTGTCCAGAAAAAGCTGCGCTCAGCAGTGTAAGACCTTTACAGCCTTCACTGCTTTGCTTTTCTTAGGTTTAAAGCATCACGAACGAGAATGTTGTGCTCCGGACTGATGTCACCTCAAAGGATATTTGGGTACTGAAGTTCAAAATGTTCAAACACTTATCTCCTGCAGCCATTTGGAGCCACAAACAGGCTGAGTTGCCTAGTTATGCTTTCATCTGAAGTTGTAAAATGTCAGAGAAAAATGTTTTAGGATGCATCTTTTTTTAATCAGCTCTCAAGCCTGTGGAGTAATCACACTAATTCAGGATCGTTTCAGCATACACTAAAGAGAGAAAAATGGGAGAGAGGTGATAATCATCACCTTTAAAAATTAATGAACACAATAAAGCAAATAAGCATAATTTATAAAATGTCAAACTGTTTCTTTAATACACGTTATTTACTAGTTCTGGTTGCAAAATTGATGAATAGGCATTTCATTGAATTATCTAAACAGCCCTGTGTTCTGGCTGCTGTTTAATAGACACTTATAACTACAGAAAATAAAGCAGATGAACAATGGAACTAAGTAGTTACTGTATAGTTACAGGAATACAACAGCACTGCTGCAATAAAAAATTAGGGATTTTGAAACATGAGCTTTCAGATTATCAGCCAAGTTGTTTATCTGCATTATTTAAAGCACTTTAATTGCAAGTAAAACTGAAAGTTAGGAATAGGTTTGTTTTAATCCCCTCAGTTAAGGTGGTGAAGAGCCAGTCTGTAAAGTGTTTCAAATATAAATGTTTTCTTCTACAGATGAGTTTGTTTGAACTGGGACCCTTCGTTTAAAACCTGTCTGTCTGATTGATTGTGTTTCTTGAATTGTCTGATGTCTTTTTAGCTTTGCTACCTCACATCTCAGGAATTAACATGAAATATAAATTAAAGGTTTCATTTTCTGTGATAGTAATGATACCAAAAACTTTAAAAGTGAGACCCTTTGAATAGCATTGTTTTACTTTGTATTTAAGAATTAAAAACTTGTCAACTTGAATTTAACATGCTAAAGGAGCACGCATACACACACACACACACACACACACACACACACACACACACACACACACACACATGCACAAAAACTCTAACCTTCAGGCTCAAAACTTGTATTTGAATAGGAATTTAGGCCTTGCTTGCCATGAAAACTTGTGTGTGCTTAAAATCTGTCCTTGCTCTCCACTGTTGGCTTGTAGGAAATTCTATTTGAACTACTGAGGAGGCAGTTTTGTCATTGATGAACTTCCATACTTGGCCCTCTGCTCAAATGAAGAGTTTTAGGTTGTAAGGGCAAACACAAACACCAAGTGATTTATAGCAAGGACTCAGTACAGCTCATAAGAGCTGGTTATGAACCACTCCAGAGAACATTCAACATTTACCAGGGTTTCAACAGCTATGAAAATGAACATATAATGTATTTTTTACATCTAACTATTTCTACAATGTTTATGAGATAATATAAACTGATGCAATGTACAGTGTTAGCCAGTGTAAGTAACCTTGTACAGCAGTACTGTACATACAGTACTGTGATTCCCTAAGCAGAAACATTCATCTCAGTGTAATATGATTTATACTGGTATATAACACACTCAATAAGTCTGTCAGTCAGTCAGTCAGCACCAATTTAATGATTTTCTTTAAAGGCAGCAAACCCTCCAACTTATGGCTGGATAGATAAAATACCTGTTTAAAAAAAGATGATAAAAAAAGGAAGACAGTGATGAAGAGGAAAAAGAAGCCAAGGACAAATGCAGAAACCCAAAGTTCTTTTACAGAACAGAAAATGCTGTGTCTGCATCAGTTGAAGAGACTCCTGTCTGTGTGAACTGCTGTACAACACGGAGCTGCCCTTTAACTGTCCACAGACAAAATGCAGCACAGAGTTTCTGTTGTGTGTCTCTCCAGCCTTCATCCACGGTCCCAGACGTGTTGATCTCGATTCTTTTTGATGGTTATCTTTTAGCAAAAATAGCAGCTTGAGCACAATAGAGAAACACACTTGTGGTGTCTCACATCTTCACATGGGTGTGTCATATTGAGTTAACATGTGTCACAGCATCATACATGTACACACTGGATTTAGTCATGTTTTATTCTATTGTGCTTTTACATATGAAAAGCTCAAAATGCATGCTATTCTTCTCTCTTTCTTTTTTTACAGTTCACTTTGCAATTGAATAAAGGTGGAACACCAAGGCAGAAATTCAGAAAAGAGACTAGACATTTTATACAATTCAGTGTGTGTGTGTGTGTGTGTGTGTTCTGCATGGCCCCTTTACATTGTACCTAGTCCTTTATTACAATGCATTAATTTTAGCTGTGATTTTTCATTATTATTACTTAACTTGTGTCTAACAGTGTTCTACATAATTTCAAGAGAAAAGGTTGCAGACAAAGATGTCAGACATATATTAGCTATGAATTGATAATCTTGGCTTAAGATTGACTTTACATAAAGAATGTTAGGTTAGGTGATAAGGTTGAGTGGATAGGGTTGGAAAAAGTCATTGGTTGATCATCAAGCCAATCACTGTGGTGAGCACTTTTTTATTAAATAGAAAACCAAGTTAGTCATGATTGTGTCTTTGAGTTTCCCAGAGAAACAATTGAGTGCAATAATGGATTACCCTCAATGCACAGCCCATCAAACACAAACAGTCTGGATAAATGACACAAAGTAGTTTAGCAGTAGTAGCAGTTTAGCCAACAAGACTTTTAAAATGCACAGTTTAAGCAGCTTGAAATGTAACAACCTACTGCAGGCAAACTTAACGTTGCTTAACGTTAATGTTGAGCTTTAAAATTCCCACCATAACCTACAAACAAAATGGCTACTTCCATCTTGTTGGCAGTCTGAGATCTTTGTCTGCAGGCCGGAGCTTCACCAAAATGTTGTTTAATTGTTAGAGTAACAACACATTTTGTGCCCTAATTCCCTGAACATTTTAGCTAATGTGAGCTCTCTCACAGGTTCCCCTGCCATCCCTCATTAGTACATAACAAAGGTACAATCACATTGTCCCATTTAAAGAATAACAGAATATGTTCCCATATCAGATGTTTTCAAGAGAGTAGCATAAAACTAATTCTCACAGACTATAACCAAGAATTGTGCCCATAATTCACACAGGGTGTGAATAAGGTGTTAAGCACAACTAATAGAATGTTAAAGCTTTAAAGGAGCGATTGATGGTATATGACTCTGTCTATGTACATATGAAACACTGCTATTTACAATCATTATAGGAGGACTGAAATTATTCACACTATACACGGTGATGTGATCTAAATCATTGTCTGTGCATTTCTTGCAATAAAAGCGGATTGTAAGATGTTCCATATTTAGAAATAGCCGTTTCAATTAATGTTAGTAATCTTGTGTGTGTGTTTAATGAAGGGTGGAGGCATTTAGATTCATTTGAAACTTTGAAACTTTTGATTTACAACAAATTTAAGATAAAAAGAGAAAGAAATTATCAGCCTCCCCCCCATTCTTCACAATGATGTTTGCACTGTAGTTCAGAGCCAACGTATTTCTGCTGTATTATCCCTAGATCTCATTCTCCATAGGAATTTCACTTTTGCCTTATCAGTAATTAAAACTGGGAAGCCTCAGGTTTGAACTATGAATCTGAAAACACATTGCAGTACTTGCTGGAGGTGAGTACATGAATCTGGTATCAGGGGAGAGTTTGTCTGTCTTTGTTTTTTTCTAGTCGGATTCTCACTGTCACAATTGGAGCTCCGGTCAAAATATTTCACACTTTTCACATGGTCGTCTCCCACATCTCCCCCGGCCTTGCCCGCGTTTGTTCACACTCAAATTCTTTCACTAAATCACCGCTGATTTCAAAAGGCTTTGGTAATGCTTGGCGTACACCTTTTGACAAACTTCTTGGATTAGTGACTTTAATTTTATAAAAGTTTACTGAGAGCACTTTATCCCCAGCAACGCCCAGGGGAGTAGCAGATACAATCTGAATTTCAGTACATGGTACCACTGAATGATGGTTGTTGCATCTAGACTGAACCATATGGGGCGACAATGTCCCATGCATTATTTGATTTCTCAGTTGGAACTGTGTTTCAGGAAATATGTGCTTTATTTTGAGCCATAGATGAGACCATTCCACTCTCACGTATATGTGTCGGTAGATACAGTGAATTGTGTAGCTTAGCTTAGCTGAGAGACCATGTGTAGCTGTGTTTCTCACTGGAATATTAATGTTAGCTTCCAGAGTTGTCTTTCAAAGGGGGTGTGTGGATTTTAAAAAAAATTATGCAATGCAAGAATCTGTGTTGCTTACAAATTAACATCTAAACAGTGATTTACAGGTTTCCAGCAAGTTGATTTATTTCTAAATAGTGAAAATATCCATCCATCATCTATCCTAATAGCTTATCCTGTACAGGGTTGTTGGGGGCTAGAGCTGTACACCTTGAGCAAACACAGAGACATTCACACTCTCATTCACACCAATGGGCATTTTCACTAATTAATCTGACATGCATGTCTTTGTACTGTGGGAGGAGAAAATACCCATATGTAAGCTACTATAAATTGTGGAAACATGTTTTTCACCACAATGCTGCGCACATCCTCAGTTGTAAATGGAAAATCCATCTAAACAGATAACAGCTTTATGTTGCACCTTAACACAGCTGTTTGTTCAGAGTAATAACACCAAATATATACTCT
This sequence comes from Channa argus, assembly GCF_033026475.1. NCBI lineage: Eukaryota > Metazoa > Chordata > Actinopteri > Anabantiformes > Channidae > Channa > Channa argus. The sequence goes on from NC_090200.1 coordinate 24,878,046, forward strand.
ACCTCTAATGTGACAATGATGTATCAGTGTTTAAGAACGCTTCTCATTCTCCTGCAGCCCTTTCTGTCCAATTTAACCTATTTGTCAGAGCACCAAGCTGTTTCCAGACATAAAGAGATGTACAGACTCTAATGCAGTGCTGGAAAATAATCCCCTGCTCTGCTCTGGTCAATAACATTGCATTTACACTCCAGTGTTATTGAAAACCACTGTGAAATCGCATTTGTCCACCAACGTTACACGACACATATCTTCTCATAAAAAGAGATTTCAGGTTTCTGAGCACAACAGATTCTAAAATCTAATCTGAAGAAGTTATATTCTTATAAAACAATGCTATCTTTGAGGTTCTGGCAACTGAGCTCACTGTAGGATTTAAACAAATATCCAATATGATTTTCCTGTGTTATGTAGCCTCAAGTTTATGATTTACTCGGATGTAGCCTCTAGTGGCAACCTCGTATGCGAGCTCCATGGAGATAGTTTTTAAGTTGCTGTGCCTTGGTGAATCAGTCATTAAGGCCTCTAATTGCTGTTTCTGTCAGTTTAATTAAAGTTCAGAACTACGCCAGCCTCTTTATACTATCCAAGTGCATCGCTGGATGGAGTCCCTTATGTAAAAAATAGCTTAGGGCTGAATGGATGCTATTTTTTTCCTTTTTCCATTCTGAAAGCTTACTTTCTATATTTCTGTTCACTTCCTTTAGCCTTGCACTTAGGTTTACCTCGCAGTGTTTTTTGTCATTTGGCTCCCTCAGCTACTGGCTTTATATTCAATTGACTTAAAACCGGGTTTGGTATTTAAAATGTGTCAAAGGTTTATTTCAGTGTGGAAAAAAAACAACAAAAGTTTACAAAGTCTACTTTTGACATTGAGGTCCCAAGCCAAATATCATTAAAAACTGTTTGAAATGCCACTACTATATATAAATGTTTTCAAATCTGCTGTTGAATTCACCCTGTAGGTGGTTTAAAAAACTTGCCATTGGCAAGGTGCGCTCAATCAGTTAGTTGAAGTGAAAACTGTCTCTCTGCGGATCTCTTTGTCTAATAAATCTTTATTTATTTCCACCCTTGTTTAAAAAGTTAAAGTTATCACACTGTTTCTGCCTTTGAGGATTTTGTTTTGCGCTTCTTCACATTCGAGTGTAACTCTTTATAGTTGGCCTGGCTTTGATTTATTTTTTGTGAAGTGAGAAAAGTAAACCTACAACCTTAAGCCCCCCGTGTAAAGCACACATGCTGCAAGACAGGTGGATTCAATCTTCGACTAAGTAGAACAGCGTTTGTTTTCCAGGTGTAGTCTTCTCTCTCTCTCTCGCTCTCTCTGTCTGTCTCTAATCTGATAGTATTTCTGATCCTGGGCCAGACAGAAACAACTGTTACCCGCAACCACTTAGAATAACAAGCAGCTTCAGCAGGGCCAAACTACGACTCCTGGAGCATTAAATACACTTGGCATGCATGAGGACTGTGATTCTGACTGGAGAACATATTGGTCCCATACTGTAGGGCTACAGTGGAGGATGCCAAGGAGGAACCCTGGAGGATTTCTGGGCAAGCACCAAATAAAATCCAACTGCAGCAGACTCCACTTTAACTCACAACCTATGTTTCTGCAACAGCTGTTCAAATCAAATCAGAATCTATGACAAGTTACGCAGCGTTTTATATTCTTTTCAGAAAAAAATATTTTAATATACCTACCACAGTCCACATCTCTTGTGAAAGTATTCACATCCCCCATTTCTTTAAAGCACTGCATATGAGACTGAAGCTATGCAAATGTCCCATTATAGTATTAAATGTAATAAGAGTCTTTTATACAATATGATCCTATGGGACAACAGTGTATGTTCAACGTGAAGGGAAACTATGCAAGCTATTGTTGCCAGTTTGGTGACTTGAATTTTTCACATTCCCCTAGATTATACTCTTCTCAAACACAACTAAAAACCAATCCAAAACAATGTCACTGCTTCCCAAAACATTTTCCGACAACTCTGTATTCCCAAAACCAATTTACAGTGCAGCACAGGCATTAGTTAACTGTGGTAGAAGTTCTTCTCTCATCATCAATGTGTTGGCGCTTTATTAGGTACTTATTACTATTAGTATATAACTACAATAAATAATAAACCGTACTGTAAATGTTTTGCCAACTGGCATAGGTGTCACTTGAAGACATGTTGCAATATTGACTCTTGTTTTATTGCTATTAATGGATATAGCTTATCTTTGTATATCTTTGAGGTTCCACATGCTTTGACACGCTCTGGGTGGGCTGATTTCAAGTCTTATGCTTTGGCTAGTTTGATTCCCAAAAGTCACACATCGTAGCTTTAAGGGGGAAAACATGTCATCATTTAGCCTTATTTTTTTACTTTGGATTAATAGCACCTTAATGGACATGAGTTTCACCAGTTGTTTGTCTCGAGCAACGGTAGTCATTTAACAATTTGTCAGCATTGTCTTTGGCAGAATTAAAGAATATTCTGTTACAATTTGCAGCGAAGTTGGGTGCCTAATGTCATTCATTGTACAAGCAGGGACTTTGACAGTGCCGGCATTCAAAGACCAGCGAGGTGAATGGAAAAAGAATCCAAAAGTTAGCCAGTTGGAAACTCATCGCTGCCCTCCACATTGATTGTGTCATACTGCACAGTGTGTTAGATTTACCATTTATCAAATGGTTCTTACTGTAAAATTGATACATGGATGAGTTCTGGGCACTAGCCTGAACTTGCCATGGCATCCTGGCCTCCTCATCACTTCATTTCTTATTACACTCAGGAAGACAGACTCGCCCTGGCACCATCACATACGAGCTCAAACTAATAATTTGTAGTAGGGCAGGACATATAAAGACTGATGACACGAGGCTGATGTTGTACGGTGTTTGTGTGTCTCTGTCTGAATGTTGTGTGTTTTCCCAACAGAGAGACTAATTAAAAGGCAGAGAATATGCATGAAACAGCACAGACAGTTTGAAGATACGTTATCAAAAAGACTGTCGTGTCTCTCAACATGCAGTTAGAAGTATTCAACCCCTGGCAAAGCAGAGGAAAAAAAACTGTGGAAAGTCTATGGACTAGTGGAGGAAAAATACACAAAGTTTACACCTAATCACACTAGTCTCGTTTCTTTGCAAATGTTATATCCAAAACAACAACAGCACCAGATGAGACAGTAGCATGAGGAAGTGTAGGTGGCCTGTCAGATGATCAGCACGCCCTCTTAGAGATTCCTGGTTGAGCTTTTCCTGGTTGGGTGAACCGTGTGGGGAGATTGACGCTACTTGGTGGTGGTTGCGGTTTGAGCACATGTCATAGAGGTTTCCAGAGAACTGCATCTTTTTGGACTCCTGGCGGAGAGACTCCCAAACGGCTGCTGCTTCCTCTGGACAGCCCGCCATTGCCACATTTGCACAATCATGGAACTCATCCCACGACCTACGGAAGCGAAGAGAAGAGAGAGACATGGAGAGACGTGGGGATAATTTTTGATATAACTTTGGATGCTTGACACCGACTTTTACTGCTTCCTGTCCCTTTATACTAGGTAATTGCAAGACAGAAGCATTATTCAAATGTAAGAAATTTTGATTTATTGTATACCAAGTCTGAACCTAACTAACTTAACCTAAACTAACACTTATAAGTAAAAACATCTAAACACTTACTAATTTTTCAAACCAAATATTAGACAGTTTTGAATAAGAGCAAGAGGAAGATGATTGATAATAGAGATGATATTTATCATAGGAAATATTTTTTTAAATGTTTGATGAAGACCAACTGCTGCATCAACAGGTATCGATTTTGTCTTGGCCAACAAGTGGTGATAGACAACACTGCATCGCCACAGACTGTGTTTACGTGCTTCTAGGTGAGGATATGGCTGATAAGAAGTTAGACATTTTCTATGTGTCAATACTATAGTTTCTTGTACATTGATCATCACAATGGTCTTTTTCACAAACAGGCTGATATAGAGTCAACATCTCAAAACGAAAAAAAAAACAGGCAGACAGGGAACTGAGTTGCACCAACAGTGACACCTTAAAGACTAGGCTAACAGATTCAAGTTGGCCTGATGGTGGCCGAAGGCTTACCGTCAGCTTAGTGTGTCGTGGCTCTAAACAAATTTTTAGCCTATTGAAGAAAAAACTTTACATGTGAGTTGGCCAGGTCAGGAACACCCTCCAGGAGGTACAGTATGTATATCTGTTTCAAAGTCAACAATCAAGAGAAAGGGTTTACAGGAAAGAAAGGGTTTGCCACCACATCTAAATCACCAGTAAGTCTTAAAAATAGAAAAAAAACATGATTGTTAGCCAAAAAACATGTAAAAATAAACACAAAAGACTCGGCAGGTCTGAAACAACATGCATTGCCAAATGAGACAAAGGAAGGAACTGCTCATGATCTGAAGCCTACCAGCACATATGAGAAGCATGGCGGAGGTAACGTTAATGTCATGGCTGCTGAAAAAAGTGGTATTTCACTTCCTGAAAATGCAACACCCCCAGAACAAGCAGGAATGAAAGCCAGCTGCTGTAAAGGTCTGGTAGATCATCACAGGTGTTGTGATGTGGCAGGTCACCCCCACAACCTTTCTTTTCTTTCATTTTTTTTGCCTTCATACAGCCGTGAATAAGTGTAATATACGTGCGTGGGCATGTCCTGATGATGTACACAGATGCCTCTGAAAATAACTGATGAAGATACAGTGACAGTGAAAAATTAGTCTGTTCTTGGGTGAATTCAGTCTATTTGTTTGCCCCTCTTGACTTCTTTTGGTAATTGCCAAGATATTATCTGCTGATCTTCACTCGTCTGAGAGCAAAGGTCACCAAGTGGGTTAACATAAAAAAAAACTTTTTTTAGTTCAGAGAAATGAAAAGCTGTCATGAACTTAGTATTTGTCAAATTATATCCATCAAAAGCAAGAGTAACAATAAGGAAAGAAATAGAAGAAGAGAAGAATAAAAGTAATAAAGAAGACATAAATGTAGGGAGACAGAATAAACTATCCTACATCAAACTATATTCCAATAACCTTCAAGCTCCACATCCAAAGTTGAGTCTATCTGAGTGTAATTGGAAGCTAATTCTTCCTCTCATCATGAACGTGTTAGCTAAGTTGTCTCTAAGGAAATCCTGGCTGAGTGTTAACAAGAAGAGCAGGGAGAGGGGGCTGCACCCAAAGCAGATGGCTCTGCTTGAAATCGCCATGACACTAAACACTCAAATGCTAACGACTTGAACACTTACTGCACGTTACTACAAAAAAAACTCCCATGTCGTTAATACAAGGACAAGTGGCACATGCCTTTACCGCTTTGATAACAGAGGAACTTGTGCTTCTCTCATCCACACACACACATTGCATAAGAAGTATTTTCTAAACCTTCCAACAGTCTGACTTATTGGGAGATAGAGTTTATAGAAGTCGTGGTCAGCGATCAATATCTTTTAAATCTTTATCCGTTCAAAAGAGAGGTTGGGCTAGGACATGTTTAGTCTAATTACTACAAACCGTGGAACACTGGGGAACTGCAAGTCTGAAGTAAAAAACCCATCATCCCAAACATTCGACACAGTCTGCTGTCTCTGCCTTATGGTTTTATTTGCTGAGTATAAGATAGTGATGTGGGCCCACGGATCTCAACTCTACAGTCAACTAAAGCCAAGTGACATTTGGACTAACCTGCAAGCAAATGACAGCTCCAGAGTGTTGAAAAGTGCAGTCTTGCAGTACAAGCCTTACTGTATGGGGCAAATTAGGTGCTCAACATAACAGCAGGACTAGTGAGCCAATCAGAGCTGTGGGTTCAAGTCTGTCTCCTAAAAAGTTAGGTTTAATTATAAGATATATTTGCAACAGCAAATGTGTTTGGTAGGACTGTTTTTTCACAGAACCTTGTAGAGATTTTGAGAAGATCAGTGTCAGGTTTATTACAGAAATTAGAAAACTAGCTTCACCATTTTTTTTCCTCAACAATAAATCAGAGAAGCGTGCACCCCCAAAAACTCTGACTCTTTTTTCACAGATGGAATGATCCCTTGGAAAACCACAAGTAAAAGAAAAGACAGAAAAACAGAGATGTGTCTTTGTCACATTTAAAGCCTACTGCCTCTGTGACACTTATGACAAATGTTCTAGTAAAATAGTTTTAAAACCTATAAGGAGTAAATTTGCCTGCCGTGTCACCAGCTGATGAACTAGATCATTGGAGTAAGCAGTAGCAAATAGTGTGACAATGGCTACGGTTGGATTTAAACAGGAAGATATCAGAGCTCAGAACAACCTGCACAACAAATTTCTTTTAGATTTTTTTGTCCTTTTGGCTTATCCTGTGAGTTCAGGGTCACCACAGCGGATCATTGTCCGCATGTTGATTTGGCACAGTTTTTACGCTGTATGCCCTTACTGATAAAACCCTCCCCAATTTCTACCGGGCTTGGACTGGCACTGAACAGCTGGGGATGGGAAAGGGGTTCAGCTGTTGGGGGTTCAGTGTCTTGCCCAGAGACACTTTGACATTTAGCCGGGACCAAGGATCAAGCCAATAACCTTGTGGTCTGTGAATGACTGCCTTACCAACTGAGCTACAGCCACGCCTACAGGAATATTTAATCTAGTATAATCCTGTTACAGTGGCTTAAATTATATTTCTTTTACAGAAAGGTACAATAATTGATATTGGAAGAATTCTTGTTATTTTCATATGCATAACTGAATTTGAAGTAAAAAATAAATAAAACAATTTTTTATATCCCTCTACTAACCAACTGCAGCTAAACGATTAGCATGTTAACTGTCAGTTTTTACAAAATTTTACATCACACCAGCTGTGTTACAGTGCTAATATCTGATCTATATATAACTCAAATATAGAGTGTGTGTATATATATATATATATATATATATATATATATATATATATATATACACACACTCTATATTTGTGTTATATATATATATATATATATATATATATTCACATTGAAAATTGAAATTTAATGATTATAGTGTCTGAATTAAATTCAGTTCTTTTTAACATCTTTTTACTAGACCAGCACTATATTTGAATTAATGATTGAATTCCTGATAATTACTAAGAATTTATCTAAACAGTGTGGACATACACAGAGAAGAATTGGAGGAAGTGTTTGGTAATTATTCAAACATAACGTAAATAAAATAATGTATTGAGGGAATTTGGGTAAATAAATGTTAAGAGCAGGAACATTCTGTAGAATATTATGCAGGAACAAAAGGGAAACAATGTTCACTAAATGATGTACATACAGAATTGTGCATGAAGAGCATGTTCATTTATTCAATGAACTGAATATATACGATTCTAAAACTGAAGAACGTGAATTTGTGCTCTGTTCACACACCAGGTAAAAGAGGCAACAGCTTTGTGTGTTATTGACGTGGTGCCTTCTCTCCCTCCTCCTCTTTACCACTGTTCACTCCACATGTCTGAGGCTGAACAGGACACATGTCAGCTGTGTTTCAGAAGTGCTGAGAGCTGAATGATCTAGGCCAATCACAGAGCCCTATAGCACACTTCACCTTCATCCCTGCCTCATCAGCAAAATAAGTGTAGTACTGATAAATGGTTTTCATTTTTTTTTTTGAACACGAATCATGGTTGATTGAACAGATTTCTACAAAGTAATTCAAATTAATTACATTTTAAGAAAACTGATTGATTATCTCAGCTGCTGAAGCTGGTAACTCACGGCCCTCTCGCTAGTTTTTTATTGTCACTCAGTTTTTGAGGACGACCTGCTCTAGGCAGATTTATGCCTGTGCATAAATGCATTCTCTGTACTCTAAGATGATTGAAATTAGTATTTAGCAGACACTTCGAAAGGGACTTACAAGTAACCCGCGCACATGTCATCCCACATTTCTCAGCCTACCGCTCGGACAATTTATGCCAAGCACACAACATACACCTACCTACCAAAACTACCAAGACCTTTGTCTGCCTCTGTAAGTTCATCAAATCTATCTCAACATAGATCTTACAATGAGATTCAAAGCATTATAGTCTCTAATACTAACCCAAATATCCAAACACCAATACATTTATAGTGTAAATGTTGCTGCAATATACCAAAATCAACTTTGTAAACTAAATAATAATAATAATAAATAAAATAAATAAACTAAATCATTATCACTGCATCTGATGCATCACACCAAAGGAAAGAAAGATTACAGACAACAATCCATATTTGTGAGGGTGTCTGTCACTGAACCGTGCAGTTCATCAGTTTTGATATATCACTGTGTTGGTGAAGGATTGATCACCTGAATTTAATTCAGACTAATAAGATAAATCATGACGGAAAGCGGCTTTCTCCTGTTCCAGCCCTGTGTTAAGATGCCCTGAAGTCTCATAGTAGTAGTGTAGCTGTAATTCTCGCCTTAGCTGAACCCCCCTCTTGTAGCTCTAAAAATACAGCAGAAATTCCCTTCAAGAAAAACAAAGTGAGTGGACGACTCTCATCTGTACTGTATGTCAGTTTGAGGACATTTGCTTACAGAAACAAACACAATCTTCCTCTGAGACACATCTGCCTTCTTTGTTAACCCACAAATATAATTTATTTAAACCAATCTTTAGTCAACGAATTGTATGACTATGAACACGCACCAATGCTCTCACACACACACGCACACACGCGCACACACTCCTTTGACGACTCTGCGTGTGTTACTGTGTGTGCTTGGCCTGCATCCAGGGCTTAAAGACCAGTGATCCTTGTCTCATTCTTGGCTGCTGGAAGAGGACGGCTGCTCACCTGCTGCTGTGGGAGGAGCGGATGATTGAGAACGGTGGGTGGGGGTAATGGCAGCTTCTGGCTACCAGTGGAAAAAAAAAAGTAAAAAAAAGTGTGCATTTCTAAGAGATGGCAAGAGGATGAGGTGAAGTAAGAGAAAGTGATGTGCAGTGGTGCAGAGTTATTCATCTGTATCGGTCTGTGTGTGTGTGTGTGTGTGTGTGTGTTTGTGTTTGTGTTTGTGTGTGTGTGTGTATCTGTGTGTGTGTTTAGGCATAGGTGTGTAGGTCTCTCCTCAAGTCACAGGTGGTGCAGAGAAAGCAGAAACACAGTGAGTACACTGACAGACAACCAGCTGCTTTCACAATAATAAAACCTCCTGAGAGTATGTGTGTTCTGCTGCTAATGTACTGCTGCTGATGCATGAAAACCTCCGAACCCCAGTTCTGAGCTTTGTTTTTGCCTGGAGGTGACTATACAGCAATATGGTCATCTGAGTGTTGACTACTGTTCATGGCTCTAACGATATGTGTACTGACATCTGACTAAAACTAAGGGAATGTGAGGAACAAAATTGTACATCATGTTCAACTCCAGAGACACAGTCTGCTAGGGAGCAAACATTCACCCATCCAACCATCGTCTTAACTGCTTATCCTGTCTAATAGGGGCACTGGGTTCTGGAGGCCATTCCTAGCTGTCATTGGGCGAATTGCGGGGTTCGTCCTGAACAGGTGGCCAAATTCACACATATGGGCAATTTCTTAGAGTCACCAATTAACCTAAATGGTAAATGGTCTGCACTTATATGGCCCCTTTCTACCGTTTTAGTACACAGAGCCCTTTAAACTGCTTCTCATTTACCCATTCATACACATATTCACACGTCGATGGCAGAGTTGCCAAGCAGCTGGCCTGACCCACTGGGAGACTGGGGGTTCAGTGTCTTGCCAAAAACCACTTTATCATATAGACTGAAGGTGCAGGGGATCAAGCAACTCACCCTCATGATTAGTGAAGTGTACCTACTAAACCACAGTTGCTCAATTTAATCTACATGTCTTTGGATGCTGGAGAGGAAACAGGAGTAGCTGAAATAAAGCACACAAAACTACAGAGGGAACATGCAAAGTCCACACAGAAAGGCCACAGCCAGCTGACTGATTTCAGGTTGTCCTTTCCTTCAACTGTTTATCTTATCCTAATGAAATCTCTCAGGAATGACTAGATGGAAATTCTTCAATTATGGCATAGACCATGTGGGCTCAAGGATGAACTGATTAGACACTGGGGGTCAAAGGTCAAGATAACTGTGACCTCAAGTTTGCCCATAGTTGTAAACATGATATCACGAGAACGTCTAAATGGAATTTCTTTAAATTGAGTCCAACAGGACATCAGGACAATACATCCAACAGGACGCAAGGATCAACTGGTGATATTTTGGGGGTCAGAGGTTGAAGGTCAAAGTCATTGTGACCTATTCTAATCAATGCTATATCTCAGAAATGCATGGAGGGAATTGCATATAACTGGCACAAATGTCCACTTGGACTCATGAATGAAATGATTTTAATATGGGTGTAAAGGGACATGCATGTAAACTGCAGCGAAATTAGTTTACAGAGGGATATACCTGCAATACATTATTTCTATTTTTTTTATTTAAAACATTTCACTTTTGTGATTTGGAACTTTGACTTATGAAACTGCTCAAACAGTGAGACACAGCTAAAGTACTTTGTATCCCTTAATTTATCTATACTGCCACACAGTCATTGTCACACTCTAAGGGCCCAAACATGCTTGCTGGAAACAATCGAGTGTGAGCTCCAATATGGGAGGTGCAACAGTCAATGTGCTCATACTGCGCCTGAGCCCTGCTCTCGTTCGTGGAGTTGTTCCCCAACTCTGTAGTCAGTGCTATGGATGTTTATATGCCTGCCTCTGTGAGCCAGTTAGTCTGAACTGATAAAGCCTTTCAGATGAGAGGTGAACATCTTAAAGACATACAAGCTGTTGCCACTGAACAGCATGTTTAAGATAAAAATGATCTAAATGACTGAGAATATTCACAGACAAATTCTAGTTTGGGTTGCAAATGTAAGAAAACTTCCCATAGAGATTTCGAATATTACTAATAACAAAACATTCAGGCAAGAAACCAGCATTTTCGTATGTTCTGTGACTTAGTGAGTTTAGAAAAATAAGTCAGATTTTCAAAAATTATCTTATTCAGAATATTTAGATCCAATATTATGTTTTGTAGAGGCCTTTAAAGAATCCTGTTTTCCATGAGTTTTAGACAATTGCATGTCAAAGCAATTGTGACTGTGCAGACAACTGGCTGTCCTGTACTGTCACATTTATCTTTAACAAACTCTATGAATGCTCTAAGAAACAGTGTCATATTGTTGCGAACAAAATATGACAAAATAAACTAACGAAATAGTAATAAACTATGTTGTTATAACATGATTATTTAATGGGGGCCTTGTGAGTCAGTGGGTAAGCAGCTGGATGGCCTTCTTGCCGCAACCCTCCCGTTCTTGGTTGGTGGACAGGGCCACACCAGGTGGGGAAGGATTTTAGCCCGCGGCCTTCTGCATCCCAACCACACTACTCTACCACTGAGCCACCTGGGCCCCTTACGCTTGGATTATCTGTAATATTTATAAAATAATTCTCAAAAGATGACACTAAATGATAGAATTGTTTTAACTGGTTGGTAATTCTTTATATTAAATTAGACAAAAAAGCATTGCAGCCCCGATATTTGTAGTAAAAAAAGTTTACTTTTTATTTTTATTATTATAATATATAATATAATATATAATATAAAATACCAGCTTTAAACATCCAAGGAATAACTCTCACTCTCATGTTTTATATCAGAGCTGGAAATAGCTCAGCATGCGTGTAAAAATGATTTTGTTTAAAACATTGAGTCTCTTATTTTTCACATCCAGGAGAAACCTCAGAAAGCATCGTGACTATTCTGTCCAAGGTTGATGTACTTAAAGTTAAAATAATAAATAAAAAAAGTCCCTGCCACAGCCTCTCAGCTCCAGCGGTTGCATGAATTGAAAAGAAGCACAGAAATGAAGAGGATTCAGCTATTCTTGGGGAAGAGTTTGACAAAGCTTTTAAATTAAAACCAACACATTTCAGCTGCAGTGGCCTTCATCTGGGTTACAGGTTGACGTGCTTCATGAAGGCTTCCTTCACCTTGTGGCAGAGAAGGAAATATTCCACTCGCACAAGACTTGATCTATGTTTTGCAAGGTTTAAGATGGCTTTTTACAAGTATGCAACATTTTGTAAAAATGTACAAAATGTAAATGTAAAAAAATATGATGTACAAATCTTCCTTTTGGCACCTTTAACTCATTTCCAAATATCTATGAAAACCAGAGAGAGATGCTGAAATTGGGAACATTCACTTCTTTGTTTGGGAGCAGTTTAAATCCCAACAGCTGCAGCCTAAATGAGCTGTAGAGCTGAAAATGAATTTAAACTGTGGCAGGAATAGGAAGAGAAAACCTGCAATGAGATGCAATGAAAGCATGAATGGCCTTATCTAAATCTGTAGAGGATAAAAATATAAAAGCAAATAGAAAGGCTGCTCTGAAAGGGGACTGAATGAAAGAAATCTCAACCTTGTAAGAGAGAGTTTTCTGATAACACCCGTTTTAGCGATCGGTAGACTCCAGCTTTTGTTTGTGTGACTGTAACCAAGGAAACAAATACCACATTTTTACCTTGCTCCTGTACTTTATACATTCTTCAGTTAAATGAGGAGTTTCTCACTGTTAGGCTGTGACTAAATCCTGTAGTCTCTCTTGAGACACTTTCTTTTTTTAACAGATTGCATAGTTGGTCTATTTTGAGATAAATCTCCAATCCTCCTGTGCTGATTTCATATCTTTAATGCCACCGAGCATCTGCCTATTTTGTTGCTGCATATTTAACCAACATTAGAAATAAGATTTTTCTTATCAAGAGATTGTTGATCTGACCTCTGAGTGGTGTCAGTTTGACTGAACTAAGGTCCACAAGCTTTACTTCATAATTTCATGGCCCCATGTATGACCTGATTGTTTATATAATTATCAGCTTTCAGACACAGAAGACTAATTAGCCATCCTGCAACTCCTGGGCAGACTGGAGAGAAACTCCACTTCCACAACATAGAGTGATACAGAACTGATCCACACAGAGCAGCCGGCCGTACCAGGCCACACAGATCAAGCAATGTGGTAACCAAAAAAGCTTCAGTCAGACTTCAAGTGTCCAGACTATCGCCAGTGAACAGTTAAAATAAATGACATAGCTGGAAATGAAGACTTCAGTGCAGCACGGTGGTGGAGTGGTTTGCGCTTATGCCCTAGAAAGTCCCTGGTTTGAATCTGTCTCCTGTTATAATTATTTGTTTTATTAAAAGAAAATTATTTAAAATCTGTGAAACATTTTTTCTTGTTAATTTCTTAAACACATTTCCCTGTTTATCTTTCCTATGAATTGATTGGTTTTTGATGACCTTCATTTGTTATTGTCTAGCATTAGCATGTAATGTTACACTTTTGACTTGCTTTGAGTTGCATTCCATCCTTACAAATGTATCTGTTAAATCATTAAAGTATGCTCTCAAGATTTAAAATATGCTCTTGAGAGAGGAATCATCTCAAGAGCATTTCATATTTACATGGAATTTTGTGTATCTAAAGGAGTGTGTATAGAAACATATCAAATCATGAGAGCAAAGAAGAAGTCAGCCACCATTACCATTGTATCATCATTACACTGTAGCATCATTTAAACATTAAACACCTGTCCTCTGTATCCTGCTACTCAACTCACAGAACTGTACTGTGTATACAGCAGTAATATGTTGTTATTGTAATGACTGCCTTTGTATAGCAGTGTTTAGAGTAACCTATAGCAACATTTTCAGACTTAGAATCCAGATCGGTTTGCTTTGTTGTTTGGCAAGAGAAGACATTGCCTGATGGTGATGAGGTGTTGTGGCCACCTCAAGGAACTCCTTTACTTCACAGATATTGCTGTTGTCTTTTATTACGATGATTATTGCATATTTGTACAGTGTCTAGCTCCTGAATTTGCATATATATCTATTGTGAAAATATATACATTCGTGCAATGATAACTTTTTAATGCAGACTGCAGAAGTGCAAAAGGTACAACTTAGTTGTGATTTCCATTATTCACATAAGTTTGTAGACAGGATAATTATTTGTTTTTTGTGTGCATTTTTGGAAATGTTTACTTTTTCAAGAAATTGTGAGGAATTTTGTATGCAGTGTATGTGCTATTGGGTTTTTTATGTTAAGTTCAGACATAATGAGGAAAAGTTTCAGAAAAAATGTAATAGACTTATTATAGATAACCTTTAAACTGTAAGTTTACTCAAGAGCAAAGTGGTACCTTTTTCATCTAAACCTCCCCTATTTATTTTTAAGCCGTAGCAAAAGGTTACTGTTTAATTCTTTTGTGTATATTTCTTCTGTATCTTTACCCCCAAATATTTCTTTTTCACTTCACCTACTCAGGATCCACAGTGAAGGATTGCAACAGCATAATGCCTATTGTGAATATGAGGAATAAAAGCAGCACTGCACTCCTGGGAGAGCTCTGACAATGGAGCAGCCTTGGCCTAGATGCAAATCATAGCCTCCTATTCAGACTACACTGTAGTCTGCATGTGAGTGTGTGTGTGTCTGTGTGTGTGTGGGGGGGGTCTTCAGATGATCTTCAGAAGGGAGCGGTATGCTACCTCCTCATTAGGTGGCTCTAATAGAAGTGCTAAAAACCCTGTTCCTAAGTGGAGAAAGGAAGAGAGAGAAGTAGAAAAGAAAAACAGAGTGAAAGGATGAAGGGAGGTAAAAGATTATGAAGAAGGACAATAAAAAGAGGTGTGAACTAATAGAGAGAAAGAACTAAAAATGAAACAGAAATTAAGTGAGACAGGATACTGAGAGTAAGTAAGTGAGTGTAGATTGGAGAAAAGTTTGTATGTGGTAATGCAGGTTGTGTGTGCATGCATGTGAGTGTGTGTGTCTGAACTCTTCTGTTCCTGCATTAGGCAACATTCACACTAAGGTGGCTGGGTTGCAGGATTAGTAGTTTAATTGGTACCTCAAGGAATAGAAGAGACTTAACAACAGTGGAGTGGTATCATGGGTGGGCTGTAAGCCCATGGCGACACACACACACACACACGCGCGCTCACACACATGCTTTTCTTTCTATAGTTGCGAGGACACTCACTGACACAGTGGATTCCTAGTGTAAACCTAATTCTAACCTAACCCCTAAAACCAAGTCTTAACCGTCAGACAGATCTTTTATAGGTTTGGACAAGTCTAAATGTCTTTACAACAATTGTATAAAATCAATGTGTCCACAAAACAAAAAATACATACACACACACACATTTCTTTAAACAAAAGTCACTGGTAAACTAACTGTGTTTTTGTATTTTTGAAACTAAAAACAAAATGAAAACACCACCACACAAATAACTTAGTGGTAAGTTATGTTGGCTTCTTTCGCACTGACATAAATTCAGTACTGTATCAGACGTAAAGTCATCATCTGGGGTCCATGAATTTCCGATCGACCCAAAAGATGGTAAATATTTCAATGGACCAACTGCCTAGAACAGTGGATCAAAAAAGAGAAAGGGAAACAGGAAGAGCTGGACCACAACATGCAGTAAAAGCTGAGCCAAGATATCAGTGAGATGACTGATACTGCACGCAGAGGCTTGTACATACACACATCCTTCAGAATAACAACTCCATTATGTTTTTCTCGAGGACGATAATGTCACGCTTTGTAAATCTCAATTGAAATGTGTTTAGAAAAAAAGGAGGTTCCTCAATGAATCCCCCGATGTCAGAAGTACCGAGTCACATGCAGCAAGCTGAGCAATTGCACCTCCAAGTGAACTGTCTATCATCTGTAAGCTGTGTTTAATGGAGCATGTAAGATGTCACTGTCACTGTCTAATCAAGTGCTCTTTAGTTTGTTAAGGCCTCATTCATTATACAGTGAGAAGAGGATGCGGCTCACAGCTACTCTTATATTGCATGAAATAACTAAGTAACCTCTCAGCTCTGCAGTATGCGTGGGTAATGTTTATTTTGGCCTCTTTGGTCACTATCTGTGTACAGTGTGCCGTCATAAATTTGGGAGTTCAGTCTACAAAGTTTACTTGACAGAAACACTGGTCTCAAATCAGAAATCTTATTCTAAGACCCCTCACACATTAGCGGCACTTTTCCCTGGTCGATAGGATCCAACGTCTCTGTAAGATGGATGACAGAGGTGTGTAAAAATAGAGTGGTTTGCAGAGATGACAGAGAGAGAGAGAGAGAGAGAGAGAGAGATGACGGATGGATACAGGATATATCGAGAAATGAAGTGGTGAGAGGAAAAAAAAGAAGCGGAGAGGAGAGGAGGGAAGTGTGAGATGTTCTGCATGTTTAATCAGCATCATCAGGCCTCCAGCCGAAACAATGAGAGGCTAAAATGAGAGTTGTAGAGTGAAGATGTGCTGGTGGGAGAGAGGAGGAAGCGCTATTAAAGTGAGTTAATAGCGAGTGAGTTTGTGGTGAACACTTACTCTTTAAAAAAAATAAAATGAAATCAATTTACTAACAAATCAGCATTGTCTCTTTTTGGTATT
The DNA here is from genome assembly GCF_033026475.1 of Channa argus. Taxonomy (NCBI): domain Eukaryota; kingdom Metazoa; phylum Chordata; class Actinopteri; order Anabantiformes; family Channidae; genus Channa; species Channa argus. The sequence continues at coordinate 24,894,567 of NC_090200.1, forward strand.
TGATTCTATTAGCATTTTAAATTCGGTCTGATTTTGAGATAGAGAATAAAATCGCCCAGATGAACTCTGCTGGCTTTGTTTAAAAAAAAAATCTCACGTAGAAGAAGTGATTTCTTTTTCAACTTGAACTCACACTTGAACAGTCTCAAACTACAGTAGCAGTTGTGCTGCATAATCAGTGCAGTCATCTTGTTTGTGCCAATAAAACACTCAGTATTCCTCTCATAGAACCGTAGTCAGTTAAATGTAATTTTATTTTATCTGGAATCATTCATCCTTTGATGTTTGATGTCAATGACAGATCACAAAGAGATTTCTCTATGCTAAACTGCAACAGGAGAGAAAGGAATTAAAGAAAAATGAAAATTCTTTGTGTTACATTATGTTCTTCTATGGTGCGTCGGTAACAACTCTGAATTCATGTGGAAATAGTATGAATCACTGGTTAGAGAAAATTACATTAACTTTAAAGCCTGTTCCGACCAACAAATGTAACGATCATGAATAGCCTATGATTATTCTGAAGGTGACAACAAGTCTGTGAAATTGTGAAAGGACTGATAATAACACTAACACATTCTGACTCCCGATTCTCCTCGACTCCTTCGACCCTCAAACTATGTGTCTGCAGTATATTAGGTTTATCATAATTCATTTTGCACACAGTTATTGGAAGAAAACTTTATGCTCCCTGCATGTGAACAGGTCAAGAGAAAGTCCAGTGAGAGATTAGAGCGCAAAGACTTCGATCTGTGGTATTGTACAGATGTGCAGCTTGGACATGCCCTATTGATATCAGATAGCAAACTGACTTTGTGGAACTGTAAAATGCTTGGCCAAACTTTTCCAAAGCCTTGCATACATATTTCCAACTCAGAGAATGTGTTGCCTTGTCCTGGGAGCTGTCTGAGCCATATTTTTTAAAAATTGTTTTCCTAAAGTACCCCAATACTCACTATTACTGACCTAACTGCCCTGTGTTTCTAGAGATGCATATTTGAAAACTGAAGCTTGGCAGACTTCCCATTCAACGCACTCAGTGCTTTATGCTTGCTTTTTCAGACAGTGTTTGTGTTTCTCTGTGTTAGACTTGGCATTCTGTGTGCGTGACTGCACTGACCTGCAGATGGAGTGTATCTCATGTACGTCCTCGTCCTTGCGGGCACTGTCCGTCAGACTGTCGCCCAGTGCCATCAGACACTGAGCGAAACCTTTATAAATGGAGTGACACCTTCTGGCTGAAGCGGCAGCAACAGGGCATGGGCTCCGCACTGGAAAACACAAATGCACACATTTCATATAGAAGTTTTAGAGGGTTGAACTCGCTACAGTTTGCAATGTGAACTGGCAAGTCGTTCAGAGCAGTTACATTAAAAGTTTTTTTGTTTCTCTTTTTGCTGTTGGATGAGCATGAGAAAGATAAAAGGAGCAACTGTGCAGTGAGAGACACAGCTGTCTATATGGCCGTTTGTTTCAAAAAGACTGAGAGGCTGAGTATTATTTATCATACACACAGAGCTACAGACAGCTGTGGGTCCATCTTCAGTCCTCACCACTGCCTCTCAGTCAGCTGCTGATCGATTGCTCACATCAGTGATGAGATACTGTATGTCAAGGCTGGTTGGCTAGGAAATGGAAAGTACCCTGAGTAATCAGATTGTGTTCCAAAAGACAACACAAACATCTCAGGCTTAAAGCTCATTCACAGAAATAGTTAAAGATGTGATAACCCACACACAATGTGGGTCGTCTTAAATGTGTTTATCTTTGCATTTAATCATATTATGGTGGTTTTGACTCATTTATATGAATACTTAGTATAATTTAAACATACAGTACATATGACATTTCATATGTCATATGTATGACAGTTTTGCCTGCAGGTCCATCTTTACAAAAGGGCTCAGGATGCCTTCTGTCTTCTATCACCAGTTTAACATAACACTTGCATTAATCACGAGCCTAACTCTGAATGGCTGAGGGAACAGGGTGTTTCAGAACAGTGGGGTCATTTTAGAGGCTTATCATTGTGTGATGTCACAGTAGACGCATGTTCATCATTGCCAGCTCTTCAAGTGGGAGATTCAAATTCAATTTCTAAATCATATAAAAACACAGTTGAGGGCCCTCACCGTCGCCTAATCCACTCCAAAGCTTCTGTTGTTGTTGTTGTTGCTGCTTTTCATCACAGCAGCTCTTTAACTGCTAGAAAGGACCACATGTTGAGTAACAATAAATGCAAAGAACAACTCTCTGGATGACAAGTAGCCCAAAACTAGACTAGACCTGCTGTCCACGTTCCACAAGACTCAATATCATCTCAGATTTGTTGAGTGAGTAAATAGGTGCTGTTCCAATGGGTGGATGTGTTCCTCAATTGGGAAGATCATCAGCTATACAGTAGAGTAGCTGTAGTAAACGAAGTAGTAGTAGTAGTAGTAGTAGTAGTAGTAGTAGTAGTAGTAGTAGTAGTAAAGGGGGAGGGAATTGACAACTGAGATGACACATCTTTCTGTATCTAGCTACATTTATGTAAAATGGTTATTAAAAATGGCAAATACTGTGTATGCAATTGAGTCAGCTTTACTAGTTGTTGTAAGTTCATAAAGGAGAATAAAAAGCAACATTCAATTTCTCTTTTGTCAACGTGAAAATCATTATCAGCTACTTGCAACCACTGTCATTGTTTCCACTTGAGCACACAGTCAACTGAATGAAGAGAGACACCAAACTATCAGATTGCTCCATTAATGTAGCATAATTTACAATACTGTAGAAACTAAACAGCGATTTTACAGCAATTTTCATTTTTATGTTTTATTGAGGGCTGCAGCTGCAGTAAACCCAGTTTTTATCTTTCCTGTTCTCTCAACAAAAAGTAAATGGGCTTTTTTCCTTTGGCATTTATATTATTGTGGAAAATAACATCCTCTTTACATATGAAGATGACTTTTATGATTTATAAAACCTAAATACATTTGCCAGAAGTAAAAAAACTACACTACAGCACTTTAGTATGTGGTGATGGCCATACGGTTGTTAGGGAAAGTAATGGCATATTTTGGTAGTAAGTTCATATTAAAATGACAAGCAGTGGCTAATTTCAGTAGCTCACCTTGTTAAATAATTAATAATAGCTATCTACCATCTCACTCTGCTCTTCACATTGTTTTTTTAATACTTTGGATATAAAGGCTAGATACAGTCCCAGTGTATGGTGCCTCTTGTGAATGTGAATGTGAGTTTTTGATTTGGGTGAAATCTGTGTGAAAATATGTCTCTGAAGAGACACAATGGGAAGTGGGACTGAAGCACATGGGAAATCTGTGAACCACAAAACCAAAATAATATGCTGAAAGGCGCTAAAAAGCTCTTATGATGAGGAAGAAGCTGCAGAGTGATGCTCCTAGTCTGTATGGTTTCATTCCTACAAGTGACCTCTTTACATAAAGTCATTGTTGACATGAAAATCTTGTTTACTCCAGCTTTAATAATGATATACAGCAAATGCAGTGCATCCAAACTCGGCATGCCAATCATCTTTCAGACAAGGATAGAAGCAAGAGCAACAACAAATCTGTCAGGTGTCAGGCAGCTCAGGTAACATCTTGTCGGCTGTCAGCATCAATTGTCAGGACACTGGATGACAAGTTGAGGTTTTTACTGTCAAATCAAAGTAGGTACAAATGTTAGAGAATGATGTGACATGCATGACAATATGTGCCTTGGCAGAAGTAAGAGGAATCTGATATTTATATCAGATATGCATTATAATGCCAGCAGCCTATATGTTAAGGAGGTTAAGCTGAACCTAAGCTGTTAGTTTTATGCAACCTCCAAATATGATTCCCTGATTTTATACATCTTTTTATACATCAGAATCTTTTGGCTCGAATTAATGATGGAGGTACAGTATAAATCCTATTTTTAAACCAAGGGACACATTAAGAAAATAGCTTTTTGTTTATGTCTTTGCAGAAAGGTGGAGAATCCCCTGATGATGCTTCTTTCAGGATTTCAAAGTCAGCCACTAAAGTGCATCTCTCATGCACAAACACACAGTCTCCTGAGAATCCAGTCTCACAAATCACTTACTTTGTATGTATATTTACAGCATCTCACTGAAGCTCAAAGCTGATTGTTAAGTCAGACTTAAGTATGAGAAAATTCTTCTAGGAAGGTGAGCATTTGATTGATGTCTTTTGAAGTAATCTTCTTCTTTTCCTTTCGGCTGCTCCCTTTCAGGGGTCGCCACAGCGAATCATGTGCCTCCATCTAATTCTGTCCTCTGCATCCTCTTCACTCACACCAACTAACTTCATGTCCTCCCTCACTACATCCATAAATCTCCTCTTTGGTCTTCCTCTAGACCTCCTGCCTGACAGCTCCAACCTCAGCATCCTTCTACCGATATATTCACAGTTTCTCCTCTGAACATGTCCAAACCACCTCAATCTGGCCTCTCTGACTTTATCTCCAAAACATCTAACATGAGCTGTCCCTCTGATGTCCTCATTCCTGATCCTGTCCATCCTCGTCACTCCCAAAGAGAACCTCAACATCTTAAGCTCTGCAACCTCCAGCTCTGCCTCCTGTCTTTTCTTCAGTGCAACAGTCTCTAAGCCGAACAACATTGCTGGTCTCACCACCGTCTTGAACACCTTTCCTTTCATTCTCGCTGATACTCTTTTATCACACAACACACCTGACACTTTTCTCCACCCGTTCCAACCTGCCTGCACTCGCCTCTTCACCTCTTTTCCACACTCACCGTTGCTCTGAACCGTTGACCCTAAATACTTAAAGTCCTGCACCTTGTTCACCTCTGCTCCCTGTAACCTCACCGTTCCACCTGGGTCCCTCTCATTCACACACATGTATTCTGTCTTGCTGCGGCTAAGCTTCATTCCTCTGTTTTCCAGAGCAGACCTCCACTTCTCTAGATTTTCCTCCACCTGCTCCCTGCTCTCACTACAAATAACAATGTCATCTGCAAACATCATAGTCCAGGGAGATTCTTGTCTAACCTCATCTGTCAGTCTGTCCATCACCAGAGCAAACAAGAAGGGGCTCAAAGCCGATCCTTGATGCAGACCCACCTCCACCTTGAACTCCTCTGTCACACCTACAGCACACCTCACCACTGTCTTACAGCTCTCATACATGTCCTGCACCACTCTAACATACTTCTCTGCCACTCCAGACGTCCTCATACAATACCACAGCTCCTCTCTCGGCACCCTGTCATACGCTTTTTCTAAATCTACGAAGACACAATGCAACTCCCTATGACCCTCTCTGTACTTCTCCATCAGCGTCCTCAAAGCAAATACTGCATCTGTTGTACTCTTTCTAGGCATGAAACCATATTGCTGCTCACAAATGTTCACCTCTGCCCTTAGCCGAGCTTCCACTACTCTTTCCCACAACTTCATTGTGTGACTCATCAGCTTTATTCCTCTGTAGTTGCCACAGCTCTGCGCATCTCCCTTGTTCTTAAAAATTGGTACCAGTACACTTTTCCTCCAGTCCTCTGGCATCCTCTCACTCTCCAAGATCTTGTTAAACAAACTAGTCAGAAACTCTACTGCCACCTCTCCTAGACACTTCCATACCTCCACAGGCTTGTCATCAGGACCAACTGCCTTTCCACTCTTCATCCTCTTCAATGTCCTCCTCACTTCACTCTTACTAATCTTTGCTACTTCCTGCTTCACAACAGTCACCTCTTCTACTCTTCGTTCCCTTTCATTTTCCTCGTTCATCAACTCTTCAAAGTACTCCTTCCATCTTCCCATCACACTACTGGCACCTGTCAATACATTTCCATCCTTATCTTTAATCACCCTAACCTGCTGCACATCCTTTCCATCTCTATCTCTTTGTCTGGCCAACCTGTACAAATCCACCTCTCCCTCTTTAGTGTCCAACCTAGCATACAAGTCCTCATATGCTCTTTGTTTGGCCTTTGCCACCTCTATCTTCACCTTACGCTGTATCTCCCTGTACTCCTGTCTACTCTCTTCAGTCCTCTCAGTGTCCCACTTCTTCTTAGCTAACCTCTTTCTCTGTATACACTCCTGAACTGCCTCGTTCCACCACCAAGTCTCCTTGTCCGCTTTCCTCTTTCCAGATGACACACCGAGTACCCTCCTACCTGTTTCCCTGATCAAATTAGCTGTAGTAGTCCAGTCATCTGGAAGCACCTCCAAACCACCCAGAGTCTGTCTCAGCTCCTCCCTGAAAACTAAACGACATTCTTCCTTTTTCAACTTCCACCACTTCGTCCTCTGCTCTGCCTTAGTCCTCCTTATCTTCCTCACCACCAGCATCATTTTGCACACCACCATCCTGTGTTGTCTGGCTACACTCTCCCCTACCAATGCTTTACAGTCACTGATCTCTTTCAGATTACAACGTCTACATAAGATGTAGTCTACCTGAGTGCTTCTCCCTCCGCTCTTGTACGTCACCCTATGTTCCTGCCTCTTCTGAAAGAAAGTGTTTACTACAGCCATTTCCATTCTCTTTGCAAAGTCAACCACCATCTGACCTTCTGCGTTCCTGTCCTGAACACCAAACCTGCCCATAACAGTCTCATCACCTCTGTTCCCTTCACCTACATGCCCATTGAAATCTGCACCAATGACAACTCTCTCACCTCTGGGGATGCTCTGCATCACTTCATCTAACTCACTCCAGAATTTCTCCTTCTCTTCTAACTCACATCCTACCTGTGGGGCATAACCACTCACAACATTGAACATCACCCCTTCAACTTCCAGCTTCAGGCTCATCAACCTGTCTGATACTCTTTTCACCTCTAGAACATTCCTCACAAAATCCTCTTTCAATATAACTCCTACTCCATTTCTCTTCCTATCTGACCCATGGTAAAACAACTTGAACCCTGCTCCTAAGCTTCTAGCCTTGCTACCTTTCCACCTGGTCTCCTGGACACACAGTATGTCCACCTTCCTTCTCTGCATCATGTCGATCAACTCCCTAGCCTTCCCTGTCATAGTACCAACATTCAAAGTCCCTACTGTCAGTCCTACATTCTTAGCTTTCCTCTTCTCTCTCTGCCTACGAACACACCTTCCTCCTCTTCTTCTTCGTCTTCGACCAACAGTAGTCCAATTTCCACCGGTACCCTGTAGGTCAACAGCACCGGTGGCGGTCGTTGTTAACCCGGGCCCCGACCGATCCGGTATGGAAGCCTTTGTCACGATTCGCATGTTTGATTTGGCATGTGTTTTACGTCGGATGCCCTTCCTGCCACAACCCTCTGCATTTATCCAGACTTGGGACTGGCACAAGAAGACACTGGCTTGTGCCCCCTTGCGGTTGCATTGATTGATGTCTTTTGAAGTAATAATTATAAAAATTCCATTGCGTTCTGTTCTACCACCATTTACTAAGGCTTGTAAACAGAGGACTAAGCTTTCAAAAAGACACTGCAGAGGACCAGACCCGATTAAAACCTTTGCAGTATTATTGCTTGATTAGGTCGATCCTCTCCCATCTTTTAAGAAGCAGTAAATTTTAATCTGGTTTAGGGGGAAAAGACTTCAAGGAGTAGTAGTCTCATGAAAATAGACTGTCAACCAGGTCCATCCAGATCAGCTGCTCCCCTTGCACAGGAGTTTGAGACGTGTCTATCAATGACTTATGGCTTAATAAACGCCACAATTTAGGCTGTGCACATTAGCTAAGATAACATACATTAAAATGTAGGTAAGAAAACAAAGTTAAAGGATGACGACAAGGAATCTAGAGCCACAGTACAAAGAATTCAGTGGGAAAAGAAAATATGCTAGTTTATCTACACCACTTTCAGCAGATGGGATGGAGCTTTGAGAGAGACATTATCAAAGTGACACTGATTCAGCCTCATTTCTGCTTGAGTAGCATTCTTTTTTACTTTAACTTTA